>NC_091436.1:97555193-97876729 GCF_964237555.1 Oryctolagus cuniculus
CAGAAATCTACCAACAACAGATGCTGGCGAGGATGTGGGGAAAAAGGGACACTAACCCACTGTTGGTGGGAATGCAAACTGGTCAAGCCACTATGGAAGTCAGTCTGGAGATTCCTCAGAAACCTGAAGATAACCCTACCATTCGACCCAGCCATCCCACTCCTTGGAATTTACCCAAAGATATGGATATTAAGAGGCAAAAACTATGAGATAATAGGATCACAAGGGTTGAGTCTTCACAAGTGGGATTTGCTCTTATATGAAAAACTCAGGAGGCTGGCATTGTGGCACAGCATGGTTAAGCTGCCACTTGGGAGGCTACATCCTATACTGCAGTGCCTGTAGTCCAGTCCTGCCTCCGCGTCTGATCCAACTTACTGCTAATGGAGGCAGCAGATGATATCCCAAGTACTTTGGTCCCTGCCTCTCATTTGGAAAATCTGGATGGAGTTCCTGGCTCCTGACTTTAGCTTGGCCCAGTCCCAGCTGTGTGGGCAGTCGAGAATTGAACCAGCAGAATGGAACGACCACTCTCTCTCTCTCCTTGTCATTCCCTTTCTCTCCAGTGCTCTCCCTTTCAAATCAATCAATCTTTAAAAAAGAAAGAAAAAGCACAGGGCTTCCTGTTTTCTGCCCTCCGCCATGTGAAAATACTGTGAGAAGGTAGCCATCTGCAAACTAGGACCAGGTCTGTCAGCAATTTGATCTTGGACTTCTCAGCACTTGGAACCATAGGAAATAAATGTTTAAATCCTTTAGTTCCTGGTAATTTGTTGTAGCAGCCTGCACAGACAAAAGCAACCTAAATATTTGTTCTGGGTGTTATATTTGTCCTGGTCTGAGTCTGTTATGCTCTAAAGACCTCTGGTTTTGAGAAGCTTTTTTTTTTTTCTTTATTTTGCCCATGGAACAGACAGTCTTATATGCCTCTTCTCTCATGCTCCACAGCAAAGTGTTCTCTGTACTTCCTCATATGCCCATTCCCACCTTCCACTTGACAGTGCTAGTCACAATATATAGCAATTGCAGCCAGAAAGAATTTTTCACATTCTTCTGGGTTCGACTTCCATACATGCAGAGATTTCATTTATATCCCCAGTGCCAGATGCTGTAGAGGTAGAGCATCTACTGCTTAATGAACCTCATAATCAGTCAACAGAAAATCATAAAACACATGAAGATGCCAATGTAATGAGTGCTGGGCCAGTGGACTCAAGTGTTATGGAACTGAGAGAAGGGCCAGAAAATAC
Source organism: Oryctolagus cuniculus (assembly GCF_964237555.1). Taxonomy (NCBI): domain Eukaryota; kingdom Metazoa; phylum Chordata; class Mammalia; order Lagomorpha; family Leporidae; genus Oryctolagus; species Oryctolagus cuniculus. The sequence goes on from NC_091436.1 coordinate 97,556,444, forward strand.
TGCAAAGTATTAGATTTCGAGGTAGAGGAGATCAGGTATGAAAGGGCAGGACCTTCTGGGAAGTGAAAACAGCAGTGTCAAGGGCACCAGAACCTGAAACGTGGGCTTGAGCAAAGAGCTGGGCAAAGATATGGGGGAGGGGTGTAGACAATTGGAAGTATTAATCAGAAGCTGAAGTCTTAAATGTCAATCAGATCCTATTTTTTTGTTTTACTCTTTGTCTTTTACATATGCATCAGTATTAACTCTGTCTCCCGTAAATTAATGAATTGCCTGGAGTTGAGAGATAGATGTCTACTTCCTCTGTATTTCCCTAGTGATCATGAAGCAAGTCTTTGTTAGATGCTGATTACGTGCACAGTATTATGTTAAATTCAGATTACTTGATAGATTTCACTTCTCTAATAACAACTCTCTACTTAGAATCATTAATTTTCTGATATAAAGATTCTGTTATTTAAAAATTAAATTTAAAAAAAAATTTCTTTGTATATTAAGATGTATAATATGATGTTATAGCATACACATAGATAGTAAAATGGTTGGCATATTGAAGCAAATTAACATCCACCAATATAGTTATTCTATTTTTCATTTTTATGTGTAAGAGCAGTTAAAAATCTCCTCCTTTAGCCTGAATCTCAAACACAGTACACTTCTATTATCTCTGGTCCTCAAGTTGTGCATTAGATCTCTATACTTGTTAATGCCATGTTTCTGCTACTTTGTGTCCTTTGACCTACATCTCCCTGTCCTGCTATAATGATTGCTTTAGTCTTTATCTCTGTCAATAATTTTTATGTAAATAATTAGAATATTTTACTAATAATATAATAACATGTAAATGTGTATTGTTTTTTCTTGTATGTTTAAATTTGGAATACTCTTTTGATACCTAGGACAGGCAACTTTTTAAATTTTGGAAAATTTTTTTACTCATCTCAATCATCACAATACTTGTTATTGTAGTCACAGTTTAGAGTCAACATGTAAATACTTTCCTGGAATATGTAATTATAGTGATTTAAGGAGACAGTAGTTTAATACCACTATGTAATATATATTATTTATGTATTTCAGAAGTGTAGTAGTTAACTCATATTTTGCTAAATCAAAGTTATTGGAAAAACTTAACATAAATATGACATTTAAGAGGCTCATAGTTGAATACTTTTGTAAAAAGCCACTCTCCATTTGGCATTTTGAAAATGTCGATTTTTTTAAAAAAGATTTTATTTTTATTTATTTGAAAGCATCACAGAGAGAGGGAGAGAGAGAGGGAAAGAGAGAGAGGGGTCTTCCCTCTGCTGGTTCACTCACCAAATGGCAGCAGCAGCTGGAGCTGAGCCGATCTGAAATCAGGAGCAAGGGGTTTCTTCTGTCTCTCCCACGAGAGTGCAAGGACCCAACTTGGGCCATCCTCTGCTGCTTTTCCAGGCAAATTAGCAGGCAGCTGAATTGGAAGTGGAGCAGCTGGGACTTGAAGTGGTGCCCATATGGGATGCTGGTACTGCAAGCTGGGGCTTTAACTTACTGTACCACAGTGCTGGCCCCAGAAAATGTAGATTCTTGTCAGTTGCAATGGGTGGATGGTGCATATCCTCTTTAAGGAGAATCCAAAAAGATTTGTCATGACAAAACACAAATTATATTTTAACTTTAGGATGTAAGTACAAAGTGTATTTCTTTGGCAGATAATAGTTGTATATCTTTGTAGGATACAGTGTGGTGTTTCAGTGCCTTTTTTTCATTGGATATTGATCAACTTGGGGTTTTCCATCATCTCAGACATTTATCATTTCTTTGTGATGGCAATATTCAAAATTCTTTCTTTTAGCTATATTGAATTTTACAGCACAATATTGCTGACTATAATCATCTTCTGCATAATAGAATATCAGAATTATTCCTCCTGTATGGCTTTGACTTGGTACCTAATATTCCATCTCTCCTCATTCTCTGCCTCCTGCCCCTAGCCTCTGTTAACCACTAGTCTGATTTCTGCTTCTATGAGCTCAGCATCTTTAGTTTCCACATGTGAAGAAAATCATACAGTATTTTAAAAAATATTTATTTATTTTAAAAACTATTTTGATTTATTTATTTATTTTTAAAATTGTTTTGATTTCTACTTCTATGAGCTCAGCATCTTTCATTTCCACATGTGAATAAAATCATACAGTATTTTTAAAAATATTTATTTTAAAAATTATTTTGATTTATTTTTAAAATTGTTTTATTTATTTAAAAGGCAAGTTATATATATGTTATATACTTATATACACACATATGTACACACATATATATATATACATACATGTATCTATCTATCTATCTATCTATCTATCTATCTATCTATGTCTTCCATCTGCTGGTTCATTACCCAGATGGCCACAATGGCCAGAGTTTGGTTGATCCAGAGCCAAGAGCCAGGAGCTTCATCTGGGTGGCCCATGTGTGTGCAGGGACTCATGGACTTGGGCCATCCACTGCTGCTTTCTCAGGCCATCATCAGAGAGCTGGATTGGAAGAGTACCAGCCAGGACATGAACTGGTGCCCATATGGGTTGCTGGTGCCCCAGACAAGACTTAACCTAGATTTAACTTAACCCCAAACAATACTTAGCACTGGCCCCAGTATTTGTCTTTTTGTGCATGGTTTTTTTCACATAACATTGTGATCTCCTGATCTACCCATGTTGCTGCAAATGACAGGGTTTTGTTGATGGCATATAGATTAAATCTATTGTATTTATCTAAAATAAATACAGTAGAAATTATTGCTCAGATGCAGTTTTACTAATTTTTCTTTTATAAAGTTTTACTTATTTATTTTCATTGTATTTTAAAGGTAGAGTAACACACAGAAATCTTCTATCAATTGGTTCACTCTCCTAATGTCCACAACAACCAGGGATGAGTGATACTGAAGCCAAGAGTCCAGAGCTTAATTTTGGTCTCCCACATGATCTCAATTACTTGATCCATTATCTGCTGCCTTCCAGGATATGTATTAGCAGGAAGTTGGATCAAAATCAGAGGAGGGGAACTCGTATTAGGCACCCTGATATGGGATGCTAGCATTCCAAATGGTGATTTAACCATTCTGCCAAATGCCGATTCTGATTCTTCTCAAATAGATGTAAAAAACAAAAGACCTGAGCATATCAACTCTAATGATGAGTTTATTAAATAGGTTGAACTATAGAATGTGATGAATTGTATTGCCATTTTCTGAAGCTGATTTCCATTTAAAAATCCTCACAAATTAATACAATTAAAAATAGAATTAACAACATGATGTTTTTGTTACCTATGTGCTTGACCTCCAAGAATAAAAGTCATTTGTCAGCCAGATGAACATTAGAAAAGATATTAGAAGTAATTGTTATCTGTGCAGAATATAAAGAAAAAAATTTGTTTCACAAGTTCATTTATTCAAAAAGTGTTTATTTTTGTCTGTTTATCTTTTTACCTACATATTATTACTATCAAATTAATTTTCTGAGCCTCTGTAGGCTTGTTGAAGAATAACTGCATGGATGAATGATCCACTTGGTTTCTAGCTGTCACATTGGGAGTTTTCTTTGTGTGCAAGTTTTTTTTTTAAACTAATTTATTTATTAGTTGAAAGGCAGAGTTAATAGAGGCAGAGAGAGAGAGCGAGAGGAGAGAGCGAGAGAGAAAGAGAGAGAGAGAGAGAAGAGAGTTAGAGATGTCTTCCATCCACTGATTCACTCCCTAAATTGCTGCAATAGCCAGAGCTGAGCTGATCTGAATCCAGGAGCCAGGAGCTTTTTCTGGGTCTCCCACATGGGTGCAGGAGCCCAAGGACTTGGTCCATCTTCTACTTTCCCAGGCCATATCAGAGAGCTGGATTGGAAGTGGAGCAGCCGTGAATTGAGTTGATGCCCATATGAGATGCCGGCACTGCAGGTGGTGGCTTTCCTTCCTATGCCATAGCGTTGACTCATTTTGAATTAGATATTCAATATATCCAATAGATATACAAATATGTATGTATTCTATTTCTTCTTATATAAATTTTGGTCGTTTTTCTAACTCCGTGTTTCACTTAACTAGTCAAATTTATTGGCATGAAGTCAGATATAATATCTCATCTTTTTAAAGATATGTAGTTATAATTCTGTCTTTTGTGATATTGATAATTGTTTTCTCCTGGTGTGTGTGTTTTTAATACTTTTGTCAATGGTTTATTTTAGTAGTGTATGTAAGGACAAATCCTTGTATTGATTTTTCTCTGGGGTATTTTGTTATCCATTTATCAACTTCTAATCTTCTTATTGCCTTCTGTCCACATTTTTAAAAATGTATTTTCTGTTCTTTTTAAATAAACTTGCTGACATCAGTTGTATATAATTGATTTTTGCCTTTCTTCTTTTTAAATATAGTCAGTTAAGGCTATCGAGCAGTTTCTAAGTAAGGCTTTAACTTCAGTTTATAAGTTAGACTGCGTTGTTTCCATTATTGTTGAAGTCTATTTTTTTTTGGTAATTTCCACTGTGATTTTTTTTTTGACAAATATTTTTAGAAATCTATTGTGGGGCCCATACTGTGGCACAGTGGGTTAAAGCCCCAGCCTGCTGCGCCAGCATCCCATATGGGTGCCGGTTCGAGTCCCAGCTGCCCCTCTACTGATCTAGTTCTCTGCTATTGGCCTCGGAAAGGAGTGGGAGATGGCCCAAGTCCTTGGGCCCCTGCACTCGCCTGGGATACCTGCAAGAAGCTCCTGGCTCCTGGTTTAGGATCAGCTCAGCTGTAGACGTTATGGTCATTTGGGGAGTGAACCACCAGCAGAATGGAAGTCCTCTCTCTCTCTGGCTCTACCTGTTTCTGTAACTCTTTCAAATAAATAAAATAATTATTTTAAAAAATTAAAAAAAGTAAGTCTATTGTGTATTGAAGTAAGATTAATTTTAAATTTCACATTTCCTTTATTACTAACGTACATTTAGTTATATATTCTTTTAGTTGTTAATCCAGAGTTAAAAGGTTTCCTGCATTTTTAGTCTAATATCAGTGAATACATTTGTCAGATACTATGTAAATGTTAAAAATATAAGAAATCAGCTTATCTGTCCTTTTTAAGCTATTGCTGCTTTTTATTATTGTCTGCTTTAATTCTGCATACATCTTAAATACCATATAACATTATTGTTACTATTTTCTACCATCATAATGATTTAGACATTCCTCTTCTTTAATTGCCATATGCTGGTGCAAATTATTATCTTTTTACCCGAGGAACTCATTCATCTTTTGTATTGTGTTTCGCTGTGGTGATTTAAAGGTACGTTTTCAAATATGTAGGCTTATGTGAAATATGACTATTTTCTTCCCATATTTGAAGGCAGTGATTCCTTTATTTTCTGGCTTCAATCATTTGTCTTATCTAGGAGTCAGTCTTACTGTGGTTCCTTGGATATAATATTTTTTTTTGTATTTTTAAAAGTATATGGCAGCTGGTGCTGCGGCTCAGAAGGCTAATCCTCCTTGCAGCGCCGGCACACCGGATTCTGTCCTGGTTGCCCCTCTTCCAGGCCAGCTCTCTGCTGTGGCCAGGGAGTGCAGTGGAGGATGGCCCAAGTGCTTGGGCCCTGCACCCGCATGGGAGACCAGGAGAAGCACCTGGCTCCTGCCATCAGATCAGCGCGGTGCGCCGGCCACAGTGGTCATTGGAGGGTGAACCAATGGCAAAAGGAAGACCTTTCTCTGTTTCTCTCTCTCACTGTCCACTCTGCCTGTCAAAAAAAAAAAAAAAAGTATATGGCTGTTTTTATAATTATCCTTTCCAAGTAGTTTTACTAAGATGTGTTTAGACATTGTCTTGATTATGGAGTTTTTTTTATGTTATTACTCAATAACTTTCACTGTTCACAAAATCATTATATGGTGTTTCTTCAAATATTGCTTTTGTTCTACTAATTCTTTCCTGCTCTTCTTAAATTTTCTTGACATATATATTATGCTTTAAAAAATCATATGCTAGGTATATTTGCATTTTCTATCCTCTTTTCTGCTCCATGGGTCAGTTTGTATAATTTCTACTGAATTTATCTGTTTCCCATTTTTCTTACACTCAATCTTTTTTTTAAAATTTATTTGACAGGTAGAGTTTTAGACAGTGTGAGGGACAGAGAGAAAGATCTTCCTTCCATTGGTTCACTCCCAAAATGGCTGCTATGGCTGGTGCCGCGCCAGTATGAAGCCAGGAGCCAGGTGCTTCCTCCTGGTCTCCCATGCGGGTGCAGGGGGCCAAGCACTTGGGCCATCCTCCACTGTCCTCCTGGGCCACAGCAGAGAGCTGGACTGGAAGAGGAGCAACCGGGAATAGAACCTGGCACCCATATGGGATGCCGGCGCCGCAGGCAGAGTGATCCACGGCGCTGGCCCCACTCCATCTGTTTTTAAAACACTATCATTCATTTGTCTTTTTTATAGTTCCAATTTCTAATCAACTTCTCTATCTTGTTACTTATTTTCCAACAAATCAGTTACAATTTTTTAAGTCTATGATAATCGAATATATAATTCATTGTGATTCTATTCATTTTCTTGGTTCAATTTTTAGATATTTTTGATAATGTTTTGCTTAATAACTGATTTTATGTATTCGTGAAAAAATTATAGAAGCTCTGGAGACTATTATCTTATTTCTGAGAGGATTTATTTCAGCTTCTTCTAGGTGGTGAAAATAATGGAAATTTATCTTTATATAATAATGAGCCAATTCAAGCCTGAATCTAAGACTTTAAAGCCCTCCTCTATTTATAATTAGTCTGTATTCTTAAGATGTCATTGTTTAAATTTTTTTTAAAGATTTATTTATTTGAAAAGCAGAGTTGCAGAGGGAGGAGGCAATCTTCCATACTCAGGTTTACTCCTCAGATGGCTGCAGCAGCCAAGAGCTTCTTCCAAGTTTGCCACATGGGTGTAGGGGCCCAAGCTCTTGGGCCATCTTCTGCTGCTTTCCCCGGGCACATTAACAAGGTAACCACTGTGGCCCATATGGCATGCCTGCATCACAGGCAAAGGCTTAAACTGCTATGACATAGCACCCCCCCAAGTTTTTTCCCCCAAAGAAATAATTTATTTAATGAGTACAAATTTCATAAGTACAACTTTAGGAATACAGTGATTCTTTCCACCATACCCCACACTCTCACCCCCACTCCCACCCAACCTCCTCCTCCCTTTCCTATTCCCAGTCCCATTCTCCATTAAGATTCATTTTCAATTAATTTTATATACAGAATACCAACTCGAAACTAAGTAAAGATTTCAACAATTTGCACACATGACAAACACACACACACACACAAACTATTTGAGAACAAGTTTTACAGTCAGTGACTCCTGTTAATTTAACAATTAACAGTCTTGGGGCCGGCACCATGGCGCACTAGGTTAATCCTCTGCCTGTGGTCCCAGCATCCCATATTGGCACGGGGTTCTAGGCCCAGCTGCTCCTCTTCCAGTCCAGCTCTCTGCTATGGCCCGAGAGGGCAGTGGAAGATGGCCCAGGTGCTTGGGCCCCTGTACCCACATGGGAGACCAGGAAGAAGCACCTGGTTCCTGGCTTCGGATTGGCACAGCTCTGGTTGTTGGGGCCATTTTGGGAGTGAACCAAACGGAAGAAAGACCTTTCTCTCTGTCCCTCTCTCTCACTGTCAGTTACTCTACCTGTTGAATAAATAAATAAAATCTTTAAAAAAATTAACAGTCTTATGTATGACATCAGTGATCACCTGAGGCTCTTGATATGAGCTGCTAAGGCTATGGAAGCCTTTTGGATCCACAATCTTTGTCAGCATTTAGAGAAGGCCATAGCAAAGTGGAAGTTCTCTCCTCCCTTTAGCAAAAATACATGCTTCTTTCATGGCCACTTCTTTATCCTGGGGTCTTGCTCACAGAGATCCTTCATGTAGAACATTGTTTTTGCTACAGTGTCTTGCCTTTCTATGCCTGAAATTTTCTCATGGGCTTTTTAGCCAGAACAGAATGCCTTAAAGGATGATTCTGAGGTCAGCATGCTATTTAAAGAGATTGTCATTCTCTGAGTCTGCTGTGAGGAGTGCTTCCCTTATTGGAACATTCTCTCCTTTTTAATTCTGTCTATTATTATTACCAGACACTTAATTTTATTTATATGATCCCTTTAACATGTAATCCCATCTGTATGATCACTTTAACATTTAATATGGTCACTTTAACACTTAAGATGACATTTTCACCTCCTGGCTTAAATGGTATTTGGGGTCCTATGGCAAGTTTTTAAACTGTACCCTTAGAAGTATATCTGTAGGAATGTATGGAGAACTATGCAGCTTTACAGTTACAAAGTTCTTCCTCCCTTTCTTATTCCCACTCACTTTTTACTGAGATGTATTTTCAATTGACTTTATACACGTACGATTAACTCTATGTTAAGAGTTCAACAAATAGTATGAGGAAGAAGAAAAAAAAATTGTTCCTTGATAGTCAAGACAAGCACTGTTCAATTCATTGCTTCTCAAAGTGTCAATTTCACATCTACATATTTCATTTTAGGTGCTGTATTAATTATTACAGATAAGGGAGGACATATATTTGTCCCTTTGGGAATGGTTTATTTTACTCAGTATGTTGTTTTCAAGATTTATCCATTTTAATTGCAAATGACTGGATTTCTTTTCTTTTCTTTTCTTTTCTTTTCTTTTCTTTTCTTTTCTCTCCTTCTCTCTTCTTTTCTCTTCTCTTCTTCTCTTCTCTTCTCTTCTCTTCTCTTCTCTTCTCTTCTCTTCTCTTCTCTTCTCTTCTCTTCTCTTCTCTTCTCTTCTTTTTTTACCATTTTGTAGTATCCCATAAAGTACATATCCCACAATTTCTTTATCTAGTCTTTAGTTGAAGGACATTTAGGTTGATTCCATGTCTTAGCTATTGTGAATTGAGCTCCAATAAACATGGGGGTACAGATAATTCTTTTATTTGCTGTTTTCATTTCCCTTGGGTAAATATCCAGGAGTGGGATGCCTGGGTCATATGGTAGGTCTGTATTAAGTTTTCTTAGGTATCTCCAAACTGTCTTCCATAGTGTTTTACCAGTTTACTTTTCCACTAACAGTGGATTAGGGTACCTTTTTCCCCACATCCTCACCAAAATTTGTTGTTTGTTGATTTATGTATGAAAGCCATTCTAACTGGGGTGAGGTAAAACCTCATTGAGATTTTGATTTGCATTTCCCTGATAGCGAGTGATCCTGAACATTTTTTCATGTGTCGGTTGGCCATTTGGATTTCCTCTTTTGAAAAATGTCTATTTAAGTCCTTTGCAAATTTCTTAACTTGGTTGTTTGGTTTGTTTTTGTTGAGTTTCTTGATCTCTTTTTATATTCTGTTTATTAATCCTTTATCAGTTATATAGTTTACAAATAAATTCTTCCATTCTTACCTCTTCATTTTCCTGACTGTTTCTTTTGCAGTACAGAGCTTCTCAATTTGATGTAATCCTATTTGTTAATTTTAGCTTTTGTTGCCTGTGCCTCTGGGGTCTTTTCCAAGAACTCTTTGCCTGCACCATTGTCGTGCAGGGTTTCTTCAATATCCTCAAATAATTTGACGCTATCAGTTCATAGATTTAATTCATTTTGAGTGGATTTTTGTGTTTGGTATAAGGTAGGGGTCCTGCATCATACTTTTGCCTGTGGAAATACAGTTTTCCCAGCACCATTTGTTGAAGAGACTGTCCTTGCTCCAGGGATTGGTTTTAGCTCATTCGTCAAAGATAAGTTGGTTAGACATGCTTGGATTGATTTCTGGTATTTCCATCTGTTCCATTGGTCTGTCCATCTGTTTTTATACAAGTATCATGCTGTTTTGATTACCACTGCCTTGTAGTATGTCTTGAAATTTTATATTGTGATACCTCCGGCTTTTTAACAGAACTTCTATAGACTTTACCAGGATCCTGCATGCCGTTAGGAATTTGCATATGCTGCTACAGAAAAAGAGTTTTGGGGCTAGTGCTGTGGCACGATGGATTAAAGCCCTGGCCTGAAGTGCCAGCATCCCATATGGGTGCCAGTTCTAGTCCCTGCTGCTCCTCTTCTGATCCAGCTCTCTGCTATGGCCTGGGATAGCAGTAGAAGATGGCCCAAGTCCTTGGGCCCCTGCACCCACGTGGGAGACCTGGAAGAAGCTCCTGGCTCCTGGTTCTGGATCGGTGCAGCTCCAGCTGTTGCGGCCATCTGGGGAGTGAACCGGCAGATGGAAGACTTCCTTCTCTGTCTCTACCTCTGTAACTCTGTTTTTCAAATAAATAAAATAAATCTTTAAAAAAATCAAAAGAAAAAGAAAATGAGTTTCAGAATATCAGGATGTTTCTCCCATTCGCTGAAGTTTTTTCACCTCAGATTTTCTTGCCTTGGCAGCTTTAAACTCATTTTTTCTTTTCAGATGGTGGTACTGTGGGAAGCCCTGGTTCCCCTCTCAGTTTTTGGGGGGGAGGAATTTTACGCAACAAAGAGTGCATTATTAGGAAAGCAGGTTAGAATTTTGGTGTGTTATCAGTGTATTGACCATTTCCATAGGGTCTTTTTTTTTTTGACAGATAAAGTTAGACAGAGAGAGAGAGACAGAGAGAAAGGTCTTCCTTCCATTAGTTCATCCCCCAAATGGCTGCTACGGCTGGAGCTATGCTGATCCGAAGCCAGGAGCCAGGTGCTTTCTCCTGGTCTCCCACGCGGGTGCAGGGCCTTGCAGGGCATGAGGGTGGCAAAGAAGGTTTGCTCTGCTTCCGGGCGCGGGTGATGTGAAGGCTGTGATCCTTCGTGATAACGGTGCTGTGGCGGGCTTGGCTCAGAGTCTGGGGCTGCGGCTCCGTGTCTTCTCCTTGCCGCCATGAACAGGAGGAGGAAGCCATTCCTGGGCATGCCCGCCCCGCTCGGCTGCGTGCCGGGGCTGGGCCTGGGGGCTACCGGCTTCACCACCCCTTCGGAATCAGACCTGCCAGGGGTGCCCACGACCCCGTGGATGATTGCCATGCGCCCCCAGCAGGGGGACCACTGGGGACTAGATGGGGAGTAACCGACGATGACGGCGAAGGCCTGGGCGACACCAACTATGGTGGGTTCAACGGCTATGCCGGCAGCCTCTTCTCCAGCAGGCCCTGCAGGAGGTATGATGAGGAGGCGGATGCCATCTACGCAGCGCTGGACAAGAAGATGGCGCTGAGAGGAAGTTAGATGGGCAGAGTCCGAGTTGTTTATAAGGAAACTTGATTGGGCACAGGCATCAGGAGAGATGACGTCAGTGCATAGACTCCATGAAAACCGAGTTCACGAAAGGGTAACCTTTAAAACAATTGGTTGGCTTCTCTTCCCCTCCCCTATAGCTTTGTGGTTTTTTGCTTTAAAAGAGGCTTACTGAGCAATAATAAATGAGTTCCTGCTTGACTCGACTCCCTGTGGTGTCTGATTGTCTCCGGGATGAAATGAGGCTAGGGAATGGGGGTGTGCTTACCTTTCCTTGGACCCAGTCCATCCTCGTTCAGGTGAACTAAGACCCTGCAGGGTGCAAGCACTTGGGCCATCCTCCACTGCCTTCCCCAGGCCACAGCAGAGAGCTGGACTGGAAGAGGAGCAGCTGGGACTATAACCCTGTGCCCATATGGGATGCCAGGGCCGCAGACGGAGGGTTAACCAAGTGAGCCAGGGCGCCGGCCCCTCCCATAGGGTCTTGACCCGTTGAGTCCCTTCTTTCTAGGTATCTCTGTATAATGCCTCCAAACACTGTGCTCATGGATTCTCTCTGGATGTATTTGGTGAGTTAGTTAGTCTTTAGCATATGCAAAAGATGTGTTTAAATCTTTTTGGTATGTAGTACTGAGGAAACATGGAAAAATTAAACTCTGCTTCCTTAGTCTTGGCTGGTACATTTTCTTTCAATTCACAAAGTTTATAATAGAAAAAGTAGGTCCCTACTCAGTTACTTTTCTTTTTTTTAATTTTATTTATTTATTTATTTATTTATTTTATTTTTTTGCTTTCTAACTTTTATTTAATGAATATAAATTTCCAAAGTACAGCTTATGGATTACAATGGCTTCCCCCCATAACGTCCCTCCCACCCACAACCCTCCCCTTTCCCACTCCCTCTCCCCTTCCATTCACATCAAGATTCATTTACGATTCTCTTTATATACAGAAGATCAGTTTAGCCTACTCAGTTACTTTTCATCCCATTCCACTTCCAGGAGGCAGCTACTTTTGATTTTTTTCAGTTGCTTCTTCAGGAATTTACCTCTGTAATTCCAGATAATATATGTATAGTGCTTTCTCACAACACTTAGACATTGATTTCCTATTATAGTATTTAAAGATTTTTTTTTACTTTTATTTAATGAATATAAATTTCCAAAGTACGATTTATGGATTACAATGGCTTCCCCCACATACCGTCCCTCCCACCCACTACCCTCCCCTTTCCCACTCCCTCTCCCCTTCCATTCACATCAAGATTCATTTTCGATTATCTTAATATACAGAAGATCAGTTTAGTATACATTAAGTATGGATTTCAACAGTTTGCTCTCACACAGAAACATAAAGTGAAAAATAATAGATGATTTTTTTTAAATGATGATGAAATCAGATCAGACCTGTTGTCATGTTTAATCCCAGTGAGAGTCAAGTTGGGAGTTGATAATTTCTTTTTTTTTTTTTTACAGAGGATCAGTTTAGTATACATTAGGTAAAGATTTCAACAGTTTGCACCCCCATAAAAACCCAAAGTGAAATATATTGTTTGAGTACTCGTTATAGCATTAAATCTCAATACACAGCACATTAAGGACAGAGATCCTACATGAGGAGTAAGTGCACAGTGACTCCTGTTGTTGACTTTACCAATTGACACTCCTGTCTATGGCATCAGTAGTCTCCCTATGCTCCAGTCATGAGTTTCCAAGGCTATGGAAGCCTTTTGAGTTCTCCGACTCCTATCTTATTTAGACAAGGTCATAGTCAAAGTGGAGGTTCTCTCCTCCCTTCAGAGAAAGGTACCTCCTTCTTTGAAGACCTGTTCTTTCCACTGGGATCTCACTCGCAGAGATCTTTTGCCAGAGTGTCTTGGCTTTCCATGCCTGAAATACTCTCATGGGCTTTTCAGCCAGATCCGAATGCCTTTAGGGCTGATTCTGAGGCCAGAGTGCTATTTAGGACATCTGCCATTCTATGAGTCTGCTGAGTATCTCACTTCCCATGTTGGATCACTCTCCCCTTTATTTATTCCATCGGTTAGTGTTAGCAGGTACTAGACTTGTCTATGTGCTCCCTTTGACTCTTAGTCCTTTCATTATGATCAATTGTGAACTGAAATTGATCACTTGGAATAGTGAGATGGCATTGGTACATGCCACCTTGATGGGATTGAATTGGAATCCTCTGGTATGTTTCTAACTCTACCATTTGGGGCAAGTCAGCTTGAGCATGTCCCAAATTATACATCTCTTCCCTCTCTTATTCCCACTCTTATGTTTAACAGGGATCACATTTCAGTTAATTTTTAACACTTAAGAATAACTGTGTATTAATTACAGAATTAAACCAGTCATATTAAGTAGAACAGACAAGAAAACTACTAAGAGGGATAATGTATTAAGTTGTTCATTAACAGTCAGGGCTATGCTGATCAAGTCACCATTTCCCATAGTGTCCATTTCACTTCAACAGGTTTCCTTTTTGGTGTTCAGTCAGTTGTCACCGATCAGGGAGAACATATGGTATTTGTCCCTTTGGGACTGGCTTATTTCACTCAGCATGATGTGTTCCAGATTCCTCCATTTTGTTGCAAATGACTGTATTTCATTGTTTCTTACTGTGGTATAGTATTCTAAAGAGTACATATCCCATAATTTCTTTATCCAGTCTACCGTTGATGGGCATTTAGGTTGGTTCCAGGTCTTAGCTATTGTGAATTGAGCTGCAATAAACATTAGGCTGCAGACCGCTTTTTTGTTTGCCAATTTAAATTCCTTTGGGTAAATTCCAAGGAGTGGGATGGCTGGTTCGAAAGGTAGGGTTATCTTCAGGTTTCTGAGGAATCTCCAGACTGACTTCCATAGTGGCTTGACCAGTTTGCATTCCCACCAACAGTGGGTTAGTGTCCCTTTTTCCCCACATCCTCGCCAGCATCTGTTGTTGGTAGATTTCTGCATGTGAGCCATTCTAACCGGGGTGAGGTGAAACCTCATTGTGGTTTTGATTTGCATTTCCCTGATTACTAATGACCTTGAACATCCCATTTTCCCAAAAGCAATTTATAAATTCAATGCAATACCAATCAAGATACCGAAGACCTTCTTCTCAGATCTGGAAAAAATGATGCTGAAATTTATATGGAGGCACAAGAGACCTCGAATAGCTCAAGCAATCTTGTACAACAAAAACAAAGCCGGAGGCATCACAATACCAGATTTCAGGACATACTACAGGGCAGTTGTAATCAAAACAGCATGGTACTGGTACAGAAACAGATGGATAGACCAATGGAACAGAATTGAAACACCAGAAATCAACCCAAACATCTACAGCCAACTTATATTTGATCAAGGATCTAAAACCAATTCCTGGAGCAAGGACAGTCTATTCAATAAATGGTGCTGGGAAAACTGGATTTCCACGTGCAGAATCATGAAGCAAGACCCCTACCTTACGCCTTACACAAAAATCCACTCAACATGGATTAAAGACCTAAATCTACGACCTGACACCATCAAGTTACTAGAGAACATTGGAGAAACCCTTCAAGATATTGGCACAGGCAAAGAGTTTCTGGAAAAGACCCGGGAGGCACAGGCAGTCAAAGCCAAAATCAACTATTGGGATTGCATCAAATTGAGAAGTTTCTGTACTGCAAAAGAAACAGTCAGGAGAGTGAAGAGACAGCCGACAGAATGGGAAAAAATATTTGCAAACTATGCAACAGATAAAGGGTTAATAACCAGAATCTACAAAGAGATCAAGAAACTCCACAAAAACAAAACCAACAACCCACTTAAGAGATGGGCCAAGGACCTCAATAGACATTTTTCGAAAGAGGAAATCCAAATGGCCAACAGGCACATGAAAAAATGTTCAAGGTATTTAAAAATTTTTAACTGTGTTGCATCTCACTTTTTCAAGTATAGTCCACATCACAGAATTTGATTAAGCATCTTTCATTCTTGTTACGACAGGGAATATTGTCTGCTATTCAAATGATTAGTGAATATGATTTTGTCCTCTTTTACTGCTATGTATACTTCCTGGATTTAATTATCATCTCATTTCTTTCATTTTCTTAGATTTTTTTCCAATCTAAAATTGTCTACCCGTGTTATCCAATAGTTCTTTAGATTACCACTGTATTATTTCCTATATGATAAAACTTGGCAGTTAATATGTGGCTTAAATTTTCCCTTGCTGTAGATTTTTCTTCTGGTGCCTTCTACATTTCTTCTAGATTAGCTCTGTGAAATGATAATTGTTGTTCTCAAGGCTGGTATTGTGCTGGAATGGGGTAAAGCCACTGCTGTGATGCCAGCATCCCATTTGGGTGCTGGTTCAAGATCAGGTTGCCCCACATCTGATCCACCTCCTTGTCAATGCACCTGGAAAAGCGGCAGAAGATGGTCCAAGTGCTTAGGCTCCTGCACCCATGTGGGAGACCTGGAAGCACCCATTTGGGAAACCTGGATAAGCTCTGGCCTTCTTGCTTTAGCATGGTCCAGCTTTGGCCTTTGTGGCTATCTGGGAAGTGAACCAGTGGGTAGAAGATCATGCTCTTGCTCTTAACCTCCAGCCCCCAACTCTGCCTTTCAAATAAGTAAAAAAAATAAAAATCTTAATAATAAAAAAATTGTCATTCTGCTATTCTCCTTTTAGAAGTTTCAGGAATTTTTTGTACATTGCTGCTCTGCTTGATTTTTTTTTGGTTGTTGTTTCAGACTTGTTTTACTTGAAAGGCAAAGTTCACTCCCCAAATGGTCTAAAGGCCAGAGCTGAGTCAGAGAGAAGGCAAGATCCTGGAATTCCATGAAGGTCTCCCATATGAGTGGCAGGGACTGAAGTACTTGGGCCATCTTCCACTGCTTTCCCAAGTGCATTATTGGGGAGCTGAATCTAAATTGGAGGAGCTGGGGTTCTAACCAGTGTCCATATGGGATGCTGTTGTTTTGGACAGAGGCTTAGCTTGCAACAACACAATGCTGGCCTCTCCTGTGCTGGATTCTTATTTCTTATATCATGCTTTTTTTTTTTAACTACTCCCTCATTTTGGTGAATCATATGCTCCAGTAGCTTTCTGAGAAGGGTTGCAGAGGAAATAGGTATTTGGAAATCATGATTGTCTGTAAGTGTCTCTATTCTATCTTCATACTATAGTTACATCTTAGTAAGACAAATGCTACATAGAAAATGCTTTTGTCTAGAATTTTGAAGGTGTCACATTTTATTTTCTGGTTTCCAATGTTTTTATTGAGAAGTTCAGTAACACTCATATTCTCAATTCTTTGTGGTAATTATTATTAAGCTCATAGAATCTTCTCTTTTCTCCTAAAAATTCATAACTAGGAGTCTTAGAATATTTTATTCTGTTCCTTGGTTTGTTAGAAACTTTGTGTGTTTTTCAGTTTTGCAAAAATTTTTGCACTATTTTTTTTCAACTGTTCTGAAGTCCCAGTGGTTTTTGACATCCCGAACTTTAAATGTTATCATCTTCTTTCTCTTTGCCTATGTTTTTTTGTTTTATTTTTAGGAATATTTTATCTCCCACTTTATGATTTTCACTTTGCTATTGTGTTGTTAATTTCTAGGATCTAGTTTTTAAGTTTCTTAATGTTCTTCAAAAGCAACATCCTGTTCT
Source organism: Oryctolagus cuniculus (assembly GCF_964237555.1). Classification (NCBI taxonomy): domain Eukaryota; kingdom Metazoa; phylum Chordata; class Mammalia; order Lagomorpha; family Leporidae; genus Oryctolagus; species Oryctolagus cuniculus. Next base: position 97,573,346 of record NC_091436.1, read on the forward strand.
CTCATTTTATAAATAGAATGTACTTTCTTATCCCTGAGGATGGGTAATATAATTTTGAAAAATATCCACGTCGCTATGACATTTGTTGGATTTGTATATAAACATAATGTTTTTTGGCAGGATATGAGCTCCCTTTGCTTGGAAAGTACTATAGTCCTTTTAGTCTCCCAATGAAGCTATAAACTTCTTAATAGACACTTTATGCATATTTGGCAGCACTGATTTAAAAAGTAGAGTGAATAGCAAGAATAGGAATTTGGAGTATTAGAGGTCTGGGTGATCGTAAAAGTAATGCATGTATAGAATATTTTATGTAAGACAATGATTTGGGGGAAATTCATATTTCAGAGCAATGAAAACATACCTTTCCTTCCCAGATCTACCAGTGAATTTTCACCTATGCTGTCCTAAGATACACCATGCTGTTGTAAATCCAAATAAGTACTAATGATTGAAAATTTATAAATTTACATCAGTTAGTACTACATGGTCCTAAATCAATTCATTAGGTTAATTCCTATGAGAAGCACTTCCATTTTGACTATGCAGGTTCAAAACGTGCCTCCTGCTTTTGCAAATGAACCTCTCATTCTCCAGTCTTTGCATATCTAGCAGTAGTACTTTGTATAAACTTTTATTTCATTAAATCTAGGATAATACAATAGGCTCTGAAATAACCATCGCACTTGATGGTTTCAATAAATCTTGAAATATTCCTGTCAAACTTAGCTTGAACAAGTGGAGCTCTGACCAGATAATCCTCTGTAAAGAAAAAAAATTCCTTGGTAGGCTACTAATTGTCTACCCAATTAAATGCAAATTCTTTTTTTTTAAAAAAGATTTATTTATTTGAAAGGCAGAGTTAGAGTAAGAGAGAGAGAGAGGGAGAGAGAGAGAGACATCTTCCATCCTCTGGTTCACTCTCCAAATGGCCACAACCATTGGCCCATCTGAAGCCAGGAGCCAGGAGCTTCTTCTGGGTCTTCCACATGGATGCAGGGTCCTAACGACTTGAGCCATCTTTTGCTGCTTTCCCAGGCCATAGCAGAGAGCTGGATGGGAAATGGAGCAGCTGGGACTTGAATGTGTGCCCATATGGGGTATGCAGGAAATGGCTTTACTCACTGTGCCACTCCACCAGCATCCCTAGGTACGAATTCTTTTTTTTTTTAAGATTTATTTATTTATTTGAAAGTCAGAGTTACACAGAGGGAGGAGAGGGAGAGGGAGAGTGAGAGAGAGAGGTCTTCCATCCTCTGGTTCACTCCCAAATTGGCCGCAACAACTGGAGCTGCACTGATCTGGAGCCAGGAGCCAGGCGCCTCTTCTGGATCTCCCACGTGGGTGCAGGGGCCCAAGGACTTGGACCATCTTCTACTGCTTCCCTAGGCCATAGCAGAGAGCTGGATCAGAAGAGGAGCAGCCGAGACTAGAACTGGCACCCATATGGGATGCCGACACTGCAGGCAGCGGCTTAACCTGCCACGCCACAGCACCGGCCCCGGTGCAAATCCTTAAACTTGCCATTTAATCATTCTTTTCCATTTGTCCTCTGATATTTTTACCTAAATATATTCTGGACTCCAATAAACAAAATTATCTGGCATTCTTTTGCAAATTCGTATTACCCCAGGACCCAGGCAGGAAAGGTTTTTAGTGAAGTATGTTTAAACATATTTTTTTCCTTGAGGTATAATTGACATATAAAGTACACATTTTGAGAACTTGCATCCTATGCATACATTCATGGAATTGTAACTACAATCCAGATAATGAAAATATCTCTCATCCCCAAAAGTTTTCTTACAGCCCAGGAAGGTGGACCAGGGGCTGGCCCAGAGGACCAGAAGACATTCAGGATGTGAATCCCTCCTCTACGGGTAGTTTTTAAGCCTGTGAGTCTGCTTATACGACTTAGGCCATGAAATAGAGTCCCAGCCAACAAGCATCCAACAGATGCAGCCAAGTGTTTGGATCTCTTCTGAAAAATGGGTTTCTTTTTCTTTCACTTATTGTCCTCAAAGAGTACTTGTTTCCTGTAGCGAAAACAAACACACTTGAATATGATGATATATATTGTACCCAGGTACAAAAGGAGGAGGATTATCTGGCACAGAACCAATGGTTTTGACATGCTCCCTAGTTTCTGCCAGCACAACACACCTGATTAACTATGAAGATCATCCCATAAACTATGAATGTTTTTCTCTCTTTCATTCTCTCCTTTTTTTTTTCCCCTCTCTAATATGAATCTGGGTGTGGATAAAGTCATTCCAAATGGAAGACCTAAATAATGAGTCTGTTTGATTAGAGATTATAAGGGCTTGAATTTACATGCAAAGCCCTGGGGTATGAGGAACCACCCAGTCTACTGTAGATAGAGTACAAATCCTGAAGGGACTGAGCAATAACTTATTTTGGCATTAATATCAGCCACATCCATGTGCAAACAATGTTAATGGTTCCCACTCACACCCTATTTCTTTCTAAAGGCAATATACATAAACACATTGCCCTATTTCATAATTTTAATCAGAGATTATTATTTCTTATCTTCTGCTATGGGGTGCAATTGAGAATAAAACATTGTTACATTAAATATATAAGGACAACCACAGTTCAGATAGTTTTGAACTAGGAATACCTTGAGCAGGGCTGAACCCTGTTCCTGAGGAAGATGGTACTAGAAATTCAGAAATAGGCCTTTGAAGCAGAGGTCAAGGTCTAATAGCCTGAGGCTATTTAAGGACTGCTTGCAAGTTTGATTTACCAAAAGGATAACCTAGCATACCATTTAAGGGGTTGCAGGGATCACTGAAAATCTTCCATTTGTGAAATTGTGAAGTGAATAAACTATCATTGCAAATGATCACCATGTGGCACTTTTAAAGTAAACTTTTGATGGGAATATAAAAGTAAACAATTAGGAGTCTAGCTGGATGAATTTTTACAAAGTGCATATACCTATATATCCTCTACCTGTATAAAAAAATTGACCATAGTTATTCCTTTTTGCATTACTCAATAAGGTAATCACTGTTTTGGTATGCAACACTATTGATTAGTTTTACATGTTTTGAGATTTATACATATGAAGAGATAGAGTATTTACAATTTGTACTTTTTTATAGGTTAAAGATTTACCATGGTTTGTGTAGGAGTTGTTTATTTTCCTCACTGATGAATAATATTCCATCTTATAAATATTCCATGGTTTATTTGTTCTGCTGGTAGATATTTGATTTTTTCAATGTCTGCTTGGTTTTAATAGTACTACTCTTTACATTTTCATATATGATATTTGTTATATATAAGTATGCATTTCTGAGGGGTGAGATTATTAGTTTGTAGGATATGTTTATGTTCAGATTTAGTAAATATGATGAAAGGACAAGTACATATTTACACTTTCCATTGTCTTCATTCTTCCAATGCCTTATCTGGGATTGTTTTGTTTTCCTTTTGTCTGAAGAATAACATTTATGATTTTTTTCTTAGGCCTCCTAACAAATATTTCCTACTGTTTTTGTGGATTTGGAAGCATCTTTATTTCACCTTCATTTTAAAAAGTATATTTCTTTGGGTATAGAATTTTGGACAGTGTTTTTCCGCTCAATATTTTAAAATTATGATTGCATTTTCTTTTGGTATTCATTCTTTCTGTTCAGAAATAGGATGTCAATCTTAATGTTGCTCTTTTAGAAACTGTGGCTGATTACACCTTTTATCTTTGGTTTTTAGCTGTTTTATGCTGAAAATATGTTAGGTATAGCTTTCTTTTCAGTTTTTTTTTTCTTTTTTATTTCTTGAATATATGGTTTCTATTTTTCATTAATTTTGAAAAGTTCTCACTCATGATCTCAATAAATTGCTTGATTTTCTTTATATAAAACCATGTTTTATGAGTAAATATGATTTGATTCCTTTTTAACCTGGAAATGTGGAAATAAGATTTGCTTGTTATTTCTTTTTCTTACCTAATTGTCCTGGTTATAATCTCTAGTACAATGTTAAATAGGAGTGATGCGGGCAAATATGTTTGTTTTGCTTCTTATCTTAGAGCAAAGCATTCAACCTTTTGCCATTAAGTATGGTGTTAGTGATAGGTTTTCATAGATACCATTTATCCAGTTGAAGAAATTTCCCATTTCTAGCTTGTTGAGTGTTCTATTATAAAAGAGTGTTGAAGTTTCTCAAATTTTTTTCTGTGTACATTGAAATGATCATATAATTTTTGTATTTATTATATTTATTGTGCATTATGTTAAGTTTTGAAAATTAACCCAACCTGCATTCCTGGAATAAATACCACTTAATCATGGTTTACAATCCATTTTATATAGTGTATTAGATTCAGTTAGAATTTTTCCTTATGCATTCACAATGTCTACTGATTTTTAATTTTAGTTTTGCTTCTTTTATCTTATCAAAAAATTTTTAAAAAGATGTTTGTTTATTCAAAAGGCAGAGTTGCAGAGAGAGAGGGAGAGACAGAGACAGAGACAGAGGAGAGAGAGAGAGAGAGAGAGAGAGAGATATTTTCTATCCACGTGTTCATTCCCCAGATGGCTGTAACAATTGTGGCTGAGCCAGGCTGAAGCTAGGAGCCAGGATCTTCTTTCAAGTGTCTTGTGTGGTTTGCAGAGGCCCAAGTATTTGGGCCATCTCCCATTGCTTTCCCAGGCAGATTAGCAGGCGGCTGGATTGGAAATGGAGCAACTGGGACTTGAACCAACAGCCATATCATTATTGCAGGTGGGGCTGAACTCGATATGCCACAGCATCAGCCCTTACTTGTTTTATCTTTCTTTGGTTTTGTCATCAGGGTAATATATTAGCTTCATACAATGAGTTGGGAATTGTTCTTTTCTATTTTATGGAAGTGTTTGTGATTTATATTGATTATTTTTTGAATATTTGCAGAATTTACCAAGGCAGTTATTTGGGTCTGAAAGTTTATTACTAGTTGAACCTCTTCACTTGTTGTAGATCTCTTAAGATTTCTTATTTTTTCTTTTGTTAGTTTTGGTAATTTATATCTTCCTAGGAATTTTTCATGATATTGTCATATAATCCTTTATTTTCTGAAGACCTGTATTATTAATTCTCCTTTTACATTCCTGATTTTAGTAATTTAAGTTTTCTGTTTTTATTTTGTCCAATCTACATAGAAATTATTGCTATTCAAAAATTATTTAAGGACATATTTTTCTCTTTTATCCTTCAAGGGCTCAAATGAAACATATAGGCAGTTTCACTATAAGGCATGATTCACATTCTATTCTACATTTTCTATTGTTTTCTCTTCAAATATTAGTTTGAAAATTTTATTACTGTCTTTTAGTTCACTAATTCTTTCTCCATCTCTGGCTATTCTACACATGAAACTTGCAACACTCTTAATATAGTTATTTTTTATCTTTTAAATTTTTATTTACTTATTTTCATTTTAGTTAGAGAGACAAACAGTAAGAGAGAGCAAAAAGTGACATCTTCCACTCACTAGTTTACTCTCCATATGCCACAACAGCCAGGTGTGAGCCAGGCTACAAGCCAGAGACCCAGAGCTCAATTTAGTTCTCCCACATGGGCAGAAGGAACCTATGATCTTGAGCCATCATCTGCTGCCTCTAGGATGTACCTTAGCTGGAATCTGGATCACGGACGGAAAGAGGAGCTGGGACATAGACTGGCACTCTGATATGGGATGCATGTATCCCGGGGGCAGATGTTTTAAACACTATGCCAAATGCCCACAGTGATAAATATTTTTAAATTTTAGAATTTATATTTTATTTTCTCTTGGAGATTTAAAATCTTTGTTCAAGTTTTCAATTTGTCATACTTTTCCTTAAAGATATCATTCACACTTATTTTAGAATCCATGTCTGGGGCCGGTGCTGTGGCACAGTGGATTAATACCCTGGCCTGAAGTGCCGGCATCCCATATGGGTGCCAGTTCTAGTCCTGGCTGCTCCACTTCAATCCAGCTTTCTGCTATGGCCTGGGAAAGCAGTTAAAGCTGGCCCAAGTCCTTGGGCCCCTGTACCAGTGTGGGAGATCAGGAAGAAGCTCCTGGCTCTTGGCTTCAGATCGGCACAGTTCTGGCCATTGCGGCCAATTGGGGAGTCAACCATCAGATGGAAGATCTCTCTCCCTCTCTCTCTGCCTCTCCTCTCTCTTTGTAAGTCTGACTTTCAAATAAATAAATAAATCTTTTTTTTAAAAGAATCCATGTCTGATAACTCTAAAATCTGGAACAACTGTGAATCTGTTTTAGTCTACTTCTTGATCTTATTTAGTGAGAAAACTGATAATTACTGATTGAATGCCAACCAATCACAGATGATTTAGATGATAATATCTTACACCTCATGAGGAGACATATGCTTGGTCAGGAGAGTAAAGACAGACTGCATCAATCCAGGATTATGCTCCCTTGATACTGGGTCATTAATTATAACACATTTTGTGAATCTTGATGTGAATGTAAGGGGAGAGGGAGTGGGAAAGGGGAGGGTTGAGGGTGGGAGGGAAGTTATTGGGGGGGGGGGAAGCCATTGTATTCCATAAGCTGTACTTTGGAAATTTATATTCATTGAATAAAAGTTAAAAAAATTATAACACATTTTGGAAAATTAACCCCTCTATTTTAGAGGCAAAGAGGCTTTGAATTTTAAGATACAATCTAGGAACTTAATCTTTGAGGATTTTACTTCAATATCTGTGACTGTATAAATGCCAACATAATTCTTGGTTAGGAATGATCAATAGAAATAAAATAAGCTATGCTTATTTTAAGCATGGAGGTTCTTCATACTGGAACACTGCAGAATGTTTTCTTCACTGTCCCTCAGAGAAGTGGCAGTTAGCAGACCGCTTCTCATAGAGTAAGTACTAAATAATGCTTTGTCATTAATTTGAACACCAGAGGTGTTTGCTTTGAGTGTCCCATTTCAAATATTGTTAGTACTAATTATGGAACCAACCAAACAAAAACACTCATAAAATTCAGTTTTGTTATATGTTTAGGACTATCTGTTAATCAATTTTAAAACTTAGTAGTTAACATACTCTTTCCTCTCCTTCCACTCTTCACGTCTTCCCCTTCAACGCCCCTCTACCCACATTCATTGTTGTCTATCTCTATGTTACTCTGGGCTCTGGGCACTGGATCTCCCTCTAACCAATATTCTCTATTGACCCCATTGCAGTGATTATTCAGCATCATCGTGAGCATATCCTTTACAATACTTAATTTTGAGGGGTCACCATAAATCTTTCCTAAGTGCTTATCTTAAACCTCTTCTCTGAATGTTACTTGAGAAGAAACTATAGGAAGCTTTATTAAATAAGTCAGTCCAAACAAATTCTAAGTCACTGCTGATTTCTCAGAAGTTTTGGGTTGGTAGCATGCACTTCACAGTTGTGGGTTGATCAAACCAAAGCATTAATTATGGAGAAAAAATGTTAAATATGGCTTCAGATATTTCATGTTATATCAACAAGAGTTGAAAATTGGATCATGAAAGGGAATTTTATCTCAGATAAACTTTTTTAAAAGAATGAACAAAACTAATTTTCCTTGCATTCTTTTGCAAATAAAATGAAGAAAAAAATCATTGAGTTCAATTAAATAATACTATAATTTTATATTTTAGCTTATAAAACTAAGTATTGTTTATTATAGTACCTTGAAACACAGAGGTCACAAACCTGTCAGATAAGACAAAATGTTGACTTTCTATAATAAGACAAAGGATTATTTTCAATGTAAAGCGATGTTAATGTTTTAAATGGAAAAACTCATTGGAATATGAATTCCCAAGTTTTTTTTATAAGAAAGCACTTTAGTAAGCCAATGGAGAATGCTGACATTTGGCTCACATGTGCATAGTGAGTCAGTGATGTGTTTAGACTGGAATAATTTAAGGGAAGAGAAATTTTAAAGGCTATGCACTGGCCAATGTAGTTGAGGAAGTAACCTGGCAAAGTCTAAGCATGCAGCTTAGTGATATCCCAAAAGGCATTTATTAGTGCTACATTGTGATTAAAGAAATGTATCCTCAACAGAATGGCTGTGAATGTACATTTTTTTCTCTCTTAAAGAAATCACTTGAGGCCACTCTTTTGAGTCATCATGAAGTTGAGAGTTATACATTTCCAGTAAGTAATCATTGTGTTCCTACCTCTTTCCAGGAAGGAACAGCTTCTTAAACTCAATTCTCCCTGCCAAAGAAAGATTTCATTTGTGAGAAGTGGTTTGAAAATTGTGTATGAATTCCTATTTTGTGCTCTTTATATTAAAGCAAGGAACATAGTCAAGAGAAACAGCAGTGTAAACACAGTTAAATTTATTTTTACAAGACTAATTAGTAAGCCCAACCAATTCTGTTAGTTTATGAAGATAAAATGTTCCTAAATTAGATTAAGATTTTATGACACAAGGAATAAAAAGCTAAGAAGAAATCCACTTAGTTTATTGTACTGAAAATTTAGACATACTCCATCTGAAAGTTAGTGATTTATATCTTTTCAATACACAGGTGAGGAAGCTCTGGATGGGAAGATTATCTAGGTCCACTGTGACTGCATCATCAGATCAGGTATATTTACCAGGACCCCAACATCACCTTGAGAGGTTGGATTGGCAGCATTTTTTTTTTTTTTTGACAGGCAGAGTGGACAGTGAGAAAGAGAGACAGAGAGAAAGGTCTTCCTTTGCCGTTGGTTCACCCACAAATGGCCGCTGCAGCCTGATCGGAAGCCAGGAGCCAGATGCTTCCTCCTGGTCTCCTATGCGGGTGCAGGGCCCAAGCACTTGGGCCATCCTCCACTGCACTCCCGGGCCACAGCAGAGAGCTACATTGGAAGAGGGGCAACCGGGACAGAATCCAGCACCCTGACCGGGACTAGAACCCGGTTTGCCGGTGCCGCAGGCAGAGGTTTAGCCTGTTGAGCCGTGGTGCCGGCCGGCAGCATTTGGGATCAAAGACTTGTACCTCCTAAATATGTTTTGGGAATTCAGTGTGGGAAAAGATTCTGTCTTTGGGGAAGTAAAATCACAGGAAGCTAGAATTAAAGTAATATAATCTAGGTAATACTGTGCCATGCACCAAAGCTACTTTAAATAGCTACTCATCAAAATGTAACACTGTTAATACCAGAATCAATAAACAGATCAGTGAAACAAAGTAGAAACTACAGAGGTAGATTTTAGTAGATACAAGAATTACTATATTATCCATCAACATGGTTGAATGGTAGTAGAATGGGTTATTGCATTATAATTTTTAAAAATGTGCTGTGATGAATGGCTAATATTTGGAAAACATGAAGTTAGAATTGTAATAATTATTTGATAAACAGAAATATTGGCGAGAGAGAGAGAAAGAGAAAGGGAGAGAGAGAGGGAAAGAGAGAGTTTTCATTTACTTGTTCGCTCTCCAAAATGCTCCTAGTGACTGGTGATGGACCAGGACAAAGCTGGGAACAAGGAGCTCAATCCAGATATCTCAAATGGATGACAGAAACTCAAATATTTGAGTCATCATTGGCTGTTACCAGAATGTGCAGTAGCAGGAAGCTGGAATCAGAAGCAGAGCTGAGATTCAAACCCAGGTACTGTGATATTGGATACAGGTATCTTAAGTTTCATCTTGCTAGGCCAACTGTCTTCCTCTTTACCTTGTTTTATATGATGAAGTAAATTATAGATGGATTAAAGAGTTAATTATAAAATATAAACCATGTTTTATTTTGTTCTACAAGTTGTTTATTAATTTCAGAATGAAAAATGGTAACTTTTCAGAGGAGAAACTTGGTAAATAACATTCTTTTTTTTTAACTTTTATTTAATAAATATAAATTTCCAAAGTACAGTTTATGAATTACAATGGCTTCCCCCCATAAGTTATTTTTTTATTTAATAAATGTGAATTTACAAAGTGCAACTTTTGTATTGTTGTGCTCCCCCCACAACTTCCCTCCCTCCCGCGGCCCTCCCCTCCCCCACTCCCTCTCCCATCATGCCCTTCATCAAGTTTCATTTTCAGTCACCTTCATATACAGAAGATCAACTTAGTGTACCCTAAGCAAGGATTTCAACAGGCTGCACTCACACAACCACACAAGGTACAGGGCATTTTTTGACTAGTAGTGTTGTTTTTAAGTTTCATAGTAAAACACATTAAGGACAGAGATCCTACGTGGGGAGCCTGTACCCAGTGACTCCCATTGTTGATTTAACAATTGGCACTCTTATTTATGACATCAGCAATCACCCGAGACTTTTGCTATGAGCTGTCTAGGCTATGGAAGCCCCTTGAGTTCACCAACTCTGAACTTGTTTAGTCAAGGCCATATCACAGTGGAGGTTCCTTCCTCCCTTCAGAGAAAGGCGCCTCCCTCCTTGATGGCCTGCTCCTTCTGCTGGGGTCTTGTTCACCAGGATCTTTCATTTAGATTGTTTTTTGCCACCGTGTCATGGCTTCCCATGCCTATGAGATTCTCATGGACCTTTTAGCCAGATCCGAATGTCCCAAGGGTTGATTCTGAGGCAGGAGTGCTGTTTTGGGCATTTGACATTCTATGAGTCTGCTGTGTGTCCTGCTTCCCCCACAGGATCATACTCTCCCTTTTAATTCTATCCTTCATTGTTTGCTTACACTGGTCTTATTTGTGTAATCTCTTCGACACTTACCCTATTTTTTGATCGGTTGTGTATTTATACTTATCACTTTACCAAGTGCACTGGCATTGGTACCTGCCTCCCTTGTAAAATTGAGCTGAAATCCCCTGGCACATTTCTAGTTCCACCATTGGAGGCAAGTCCGAGTGAGCATGTGCCAACCTATATATCTCCTCCCTCTCTTATTCCCACTCCTATGTTTAACAGAGATCACTTTTCTGTTAATTTTAAACAACTAAGAATGATTGTACATTGATTACAGAGTTCAACCAGTGGTTTTATGTAGAACAAACAGAGCAACAACACCAACAACAAAAATACTGAAAGGAATAAAATAGTAAGTTGTTCCTCAACAGTCTAGATAAGGGGGCTGATCATGTCATTGTCTCTCATAGTGTCCATTTCACTTCAATGGGTATCATTTTAGATGCTCATTTAGTTGCCATCGATCAGAGAGAACATATGATAATTGTCCCTTTTGAACTGGCTTATTTCACTCAGCATGATGTTTTCCAGCTTCTTCCATTTTGTTGTAAATGCCCGTATTTCATTGTTTTTTACTGCTGTATAGAGTTCCATGGAGTACATATCCCATAGTTTCTTTATCCAGTCATCCGTTGATGAACATTTAGGTTGATTCCGTGTCCTAGCCATTGTGAATTGAACTGCAACAAATATTGAGGTGCAAATGGCTCTTTTTTTCTCCCCTTTAATTCCATTTGGGTATATTCCAAGGAGTGGGATGGCTGGGTCCTGTGGTAGTGCTATATTCAGGTTTCTGAGGACTCTCCACTGTCTTCCATAGTGGCTTTACCAGTTTGCATTCCCACCAACAGTGGATTAGTGTCCCTTTTTCCCCACATCCTCACCAGCATCTGTTGTTGGTTGATTTCTGTATGTAAGCCAATCTAACCAGAGTGAGGTGAAACCTCATTGTGTGTGTGTGTGTGTGTGTGTGTGTGTGTGTGTTTTTTGACAGGCAGAATGGATAGTGAGAGAGAGAGACAGAGAAAAAGGTCTTCCTTTTTGCCATTGGTTCACCCTCCAACGGCCGCCACAGCTGGTGCGCTGCGGCCGGTGCATCGCGCTGATCCGAAGGCAGGAGCCAGGTGCTTCTCCTGGTCTCCCATGGGGCTACAGAGCCCAAGCACTTGGGCCATCCTCCACTGCCTTCACGGGCCACAGCAGAGAGCTGGCCTGGAAGAGGGGCAACCTGGACAGAATGTGGTGCCCCGACCGGGACTAGAACCTGGTGTGCTGGTGCCGCTAGGTGGAGGATTAGCTTATTGAGCCACGGTGCTGGCCCTCATTGTGGTTTTGATCTGCATTTCCCTGATGGCTAGGGATCCTGAGCATTTTTTCATGTGTCTGTTGGCCATTTGGATTTCCTCTTTTGAAAAATGGCTGCTGAGGTCCTTGGCCCATTTTTTTATTGGGTTGTTTGTTTCGATTCTGTGGTGTTTTTTGATCATTTTATAGATTTTAGTTGTTATTCCTCTATCTGTTGTGTAGTTTCCGAATAACGTCTCCCATTCTGTTGGTTGCCTCTTCAATTTCCTGACTGTTTCCTTTGCTGTTAAGAAACTCTTCAATTTGAGGTAATCCCATTTGTTTATTTTATCTTTGATTACCCGTGCCTCTGGGGTCTTCTCCAGGAATTCTTCGCCTGTTCCAATATCTTGAAGGGTTTCCCCTATGCTCTCAATTAGTTTCGTGGTGTCGTGGCACATCTCTAGTTCTTTGATCCATGTTGAGTGGATTTTTGTATAAGGTGTAAGGTAGGGGTCTTGCTTCATACTTTGACATGTGGACATCCAGTTTTCCCAGCACCATTTGTTGAAGAGGCTGTCCTTGTTCCAGGGGTTGGTTTTAGGTCCTTTGTCGAATATGAGTTGGTTATAGATGTTTGGATTGATCTCTGGTGTTTCTATTCTGTTCCATTGGTCCATCCATCTGTTTTTGTACCAGTACCAGGCTGTTTTGATTATAACTGCCCTGTAGTATGCCTTGAAGTCTGGAATCGTGATGCCTCCGGCCTTGTTTTTATTATTAAGGATTACTTTAGCTATTCTTGGTCTCCTGTTTCTCCATATGAATTTCAGAATCATTTTTTCTAGGTCTTTGAAGAATGACTTTGGTATTTTGATTGGTATTGCATTGAACTTGTAAATTGCTTTTGGGAGAATGGACATTTTGATGATATTGATTCTTCCAATCCATGAGCATGGCAGGTTTTTCCATTTTTTTGTGTCATCTTCTATTTCTTTCCTTAGTGTTTTGTAATTTTTATTATAGAGGTCTTTGACCTCCTTGCTTAAATTTATTCCAAAGTACTTTATTGTTTTTGTGGCTTTCGTGAATGGGATTGATCTTAGAAGTTCTTCCTCGGCCCTGGCATTATCCGTGTATACAAAGGCTGTTGATTTCTGAGTGTTGACTTTGCATCCTACTACTTTACCAAACTCTTCTATGAGTTCCAGTAGTCTCTTATAGGAGTTTATCGGGTCCCCTATATAAAGTATCATGTCGTCTGCAAATAGGGATAGTTTAACTTCCTCCTTTCCCATTTGTATCCCTTTAATTTCTTTTTCTTGCCTGATGGCCCTGGCTAACACTTCTAGGACTATATTGAATAGCAATGGTGAGAGTGGGCTTCCCTGTCTGGTGCCAGTTTTCAATGGAAATGCCTCCAACTTTTCCCCATTCAATATGATGCTGGCCATTGGTTTATCATAGACTGCCTTAATTGTGTTGAGGAATGTTCCTTCTAAGCCCAATTTTCTTAGGGCTTTCATCATGAAAGGGTGTTGTATTTTGTCAAATGCTTTCTCTGCATCTATTGAGATAATCATATGATTTTTGTTTCTCAATTTATTAATGTGATGTATTACATTGATTGACTTTTTTTTTTGACAGGCAGAGTGGACAGTGAGAGAGAGAGACAGAGAGAAAGGTCTTCCTTTGCCGTTGGTTCACCCTCCAATGGCCGCTGCGGCCAGCGCACTGCGGCCGGCGCGCCGCGCTGATCTGATGGTAGGAGCCAGGAGACAGGTGCTTTTCCTGGTCTCCCATGGGGTGCAGGGCCCAAGCACCTGGGCCATCCTCCACTGCACTCCCTGGCCACAGCAGAGAGCTGGCCTGGAAGAGGGGCAACCGGGACAGAATCCGGCGCCCCAACCGGGACTAGAACCTGGTGTGCCGGTGCCGCTAGGAGGAGGATTAGCCTAGTGAGCCGAGGCGCCAGCCTGATTGACTTTTGAATATTGAACCATTCCTGCATACCAGGGATAAATCCCACTTGGTCCAGGTGAATGATCTTTCTGATGTGCAGTTGGATTCGGTTTGCCAGAATTTTGTTGAGTATTTTTGCATCTGTGTTCATCAGGGATCTAGGTCTGTAGTTTTCTTTCTCTGTTGTGTCTTTTCCGGGCTTAGGAATTAAGGTGATATTGGCTTCGTAGAAAGAATTTGGGAGGATTCCCTCCCTTTCAATCGTTTTGAATAATTTGAGAAGAACTGGGTTTAGTTGCTCTCTAAATGTCTGGTAAAATTCAGCCGTGAAGCCATCCGGTCCTGGGCTCTTCTTTTTCGGTAGTGTGTTTATTACTGATTCAATTTCTTCCATGGTTATGGGTCTGTTTAGATTTTCTGTATCTTCACGGCTCAGGTTAGGAAGGTTATATGTGTCCAGGAATCTATCCATTTCTTCCAGGTTCCCCAATTTGTAGTGGTTTCTGATAATTTATTTTTATATCTGTTGTGTCTGTCGTTACATTTCCATTACTATCTTTGATTTTACAGATTTGGGTCTTCTTTCTCCTTTTTTGGTTAGTTGGGCCAATGATGTGTCAATTTTGTTTATTTTTTCAAAGAACCAACTCCTGGTTTTGTTGATCTTTTGTATTTTATTTATTATTTTTTTTTGGTTTCAATTCTGTTTATTTCTTCTCTGATCTTTAGTATTTCTTTCCTCCTTCTGGATTTGGGCTTGATTTGCTGCTATTTTTCTAAATCCTTGAGGTGCATGGAGAGTTCATTTGTTTGGTTCCTTTCTAGCTTCTTGATGTAGGCACCAATTGCTATAAACTTTCCTCTTAGCACTGCTTTTGCTGTGTCCCACAGGTTTTGATAGGTTGTGTTATCATTTTCATTTGTTTCTAGAAATCTTTTGATTTCTCTTTTCATTTCTTCGATGACTCACTGTTCGTTTAGGATCATGTTGTCATTCTCCATATGTTTGCATATGGTGTAGAGATTCTTGGGTTGTTGATTTCGAGTTTCACTGCGCTATGGTCTGAGAAGCTGCATGGTATAGTTTCAATTTTTTTTGAATTTGTTGAGGCTCCCTTTATGGCCTAGCATATGGTCAGTCCTAGAGAATGTTCCATGTACTGGGGAGAAATATGTGAACTCTGTGGCTGTGGGATGGAAGGTTTTGAAGATATCTATTAGGTCTATTTGGTCTATAACGTCAATTAGCTCTGTTGTTTCCTTGTTGAATTTCTGTCTGGTTGATCTGTCCATTGGTGAGAGTGGGGTGTTGAAGTCCCCTGTTACTATTGTATTTTAATCTATATCTCCCTTTAAATCCTTTAGTAATTCTTTCAGGTAGCCAGGTGCCCTGTAATTAGGTGCATATACATTTATAATAGTAATGTCTTCCTGTTGGATAGATCCTTTAATCATTATATAGTGCCCTTCTCTGTCTCTTTTAATAGTTTTTATGTTAAAGTCTATTTTATCTGATATTAGGATGGCCATACCAGCTCTTTTTTGATTTCTGTTAGCTTGGAGTATCTGTTTCCATCCTTTCACTTTCAGTCTGCATGCATCTTTGCTGATAAGGTGTGTCTCCTGAAGGCAGCATATAGATGGATTCTCTTTCTTGATCCAATCAGCTAGTCTAATGGCTCTGACTAAAGTTTCCAGAATTATATTTAATAGTAATGATGAGATGGGAATTCTTATCTGGTTCTGGATCTAAGTGGGAATGCTTCTAGCTTTTCCCCATTCAATAAAATGCTGGCTGTGGCTTTGTCATAATTTGCATTGATTGTATTGAGGAATGTTCCTTCTATACCCAATTTATTTAAGGTTTTCATCTTGAAAGGATGTTATATTTTATAAATGCTTTCTCTGCATCTATTCAGATAATCATATGGCTTTTGTTCTTCAGTTTGTTAATGTGATGTATCACATTGATTGATGAATCATCCCTGTACAGCAAGGATAAATCCCGCTTGATTCAGGTGAATGATCTTTCTGACATGTTTTTGGATTTGATTAGTATTTTGTTGAGGACTTTTGTGTCTATGTTTATAAGGGAAATTGGTCTATAGTTCTCGTTCTCTGTTGTATCTTTTTCTGGTTTAGGATTTTGGGGTGATTCCCTTCATTTTAATTGTTTTGAATAGCTTGAGAAGAATTGGAATAGTTCTTCTTTAAAAGTCTGGTAGAATTTAGCAGTTAAGCCATCTGGACCTGGGCTTTTCATGTTTAAGGGTCTTTATTACTGATTCTATCTCTGTCTTGGTTATTGATCTATTTAGGTTTTCTGTGTCTTCATGACTCAGTTTTGGTAGATTGTATGTGTCCAGGAACATATCCATTTCTTCTAGATTTTCCAATTTATGACATATATCGCTTTTTAGTAATTCCTAAGGATTCATTTTATTTTCTTTTTCATTTCTGATTTTTATTAATTTGGGTCTTCCTCTTCTTTTTAAAATTTTGGTTAATTGGGCCAAATATGTATCAATTTTATTTATTTTTTTCAAAAAACAGTTTTTAATTTCACTGATCTTTTGAATTTTTCGTATTACAATTTTAAAATTTTTTCTCTAATTTTAATTGCTTCTTTCCTCCTACTAATTTTGGTTTGGTTTGTTGTTATCCTAGGTTCCTGAGATGCATTGATAGCTCATTTATTTGATGCCTTTTCAATTTCTTGAGGTAGGCACTAATTTCTATAAATTTCCCTCTTAATACTGCTTTTGCTGTATCCCCTGAATTTTGATATGTTGTGCTATCATCTTTATTCATTTCTAATTTTTTTTATTTTTTTAAAGATTTTGTTTATTTATTTGAGAGGTAGAGTTATAGACAGTGAGAGGGAGAGACAGAGAGAAAGGTCTTCCATTCGTTGGTTCACTCTCAAAATGGCCGCAATGGCCAGAGCTGCGCGGATCCAAAGCAAGGAGCCAACTCCTTCCTCCCATTCTCCCATGTGGGTGCAGGGGCCCAAGGAGTTGGTCCTTCTTCCACTGCTTTCCCAGGCCACAGCGGAGAGCTGGATTGGAAGAGGAGCAGCTGTGACTAGAACCAGCGCCCAAATAGGGTGCCTGTGCGGCAGGGGGAGGATTCACGTACTGCACCACAGTGCTGGCCCCTAAAAAATTTTGATTTCTCTTGATTTCTTTTGTGACTCAGTGTTCATTCAGGAGCTTGTTGTTTGATCTCCATGTGTTTGCATATGTTCTAGTGATTCTTTTTTTAAAATGATTTATTTATTTATTTGAAAGGCATTATTACAGAGAGGCAAAGGCAGAAACAGAGGGAGAGAGATCTTCCATCCTCTGGTTCACTCCCCAAATGGCTACAACAGCTGGAGTTGGGCCAAGAGCTTCTTTCAGGCTTCCCATGTAGGTACAGGGGCCCAAGGGCTTGGGCTATATTCTACTGCTCTCCCAAGCCATAGCAGAGAGCTGGATCAGAAGTGGAGCAGCCAGGACTCGAACCAGCACCCATATGGGATTCCAACACTGCAGGTGGTGGCTTTTTCCTACTACAGAACAGCACCAACTCCTCTGGTGATTCTTTAGTTGTTAAATTCTGGCTTCATTGCATGTGGTCAGAGAGAAGATAATGATATAACTTTGAGATCTTTCATTTTGCTTCGACTTGTTTTATGGCATAACATATGGTCTACCCTAGAGAAAGATCAATGACATGATGAGAAGAATGTGTATTCAGCAATTTTGAGATGAAAAGTTCTGTAGATATCACTTAGGTCTATTTGGTCCATAGTGTCAATTAGTTCTGTTGTTTTCTTTGTTGTTTTTCTGTCTAGTTGATCCGTCAGTTTATTCATGTAGTGGGTATTGGGTCTCCCTTTAGGTCCATTAACATTTGTTTTAAATAGCCATGCATTTTGAGTTTGGGTGCATATATATTTATTATAGTCACATCTTCCAGTTGAATTGATACCTTAACCATTACATAGTGCCCTTCTTTATGTCTCTTAACAATTTTTGTGTTGAAGTCTATTTTGTCTGATATTAAGATGGCTACACCTTCTATTTTTTTGTTTTCTCTTAGTATAGAATATCTTTCTCCATCCTTTCACTTTTAGTTTGCATGTATCTTTGTTAGTGAGATGTGTTTCTTGTAGGCAGTGAATAGATAGGTGGTGTTTTTCAGTCTATCCAGCCAGGCTGTATCACCAGTGGCAAGATCTACTGTAATTTGATCTCACCTTAATTTCCAAATCTGGTGCTTTTTCTGGCTCAAGCCTCTGGGATTGTTGTGTCCATGCTTGTTGGCTGTACATCTGCACCTTCCACACAGCTCCAGCATCTCTGCTCCTTCTGCAGAATCTGTACTACAGTTTTCCCTCCAATTCTCCCCTGAGAATGGTCTTTTTCACTTTTTTCCTCTTTTTCCTATTTTCCCCTGGCCTATTACCCTTTACTATTTCCACCATCATGGAATGTCTCCTTGATGCCATTTTTTTCTTTGACTTCTGTGTTTGATCTTGCTAATACTTCTAATGATATATTGAATATTAGTGGTCAAAGTGGTCATCTTTGTCTTATTCCAAGATATGAGGGGAAATGCCTTCAGCTTTCCCCCATTTATTGTGGTGGCTATTGGCTTATCACACATAGGCTTTATTATTTTGAGATATGTTGAGGGTTTTTTTTTTCTTTTATGATAAAGTGATGTTGTATCTTATCAAATGCTGTCTCTCCAACTATTGAGATGATCGTACAGTTTTTGTTCTTCATTCTTTTGATGTGATTTAGTATGTTTATTGATTTGTGGACATTGAACCATCCTTGCATCCCAGAGGTAAATCACACTTGATTGTGATATGTGACCTTTGTGATGTAGTGTTGGGATTGGTTTGCTAATATTTTGTTAAGAATTTTTCATCATTGGTCATCAAAGATATTAGTCTGTAATTTTCTTTTTGTGTTGTATCTATGCTTTCAGTTTCAGAGTAATGTTGCAGAGTTCCATATTTCACAATGTTTTGGAATAGTTTAAGGAGTATTGGAGTTAGTTCTTCTTAAATGTTTTGTAGAATTCAGGTATAAAGCCACCAGGTCCTGGACTTTTCTTTGACATGATACTTAATTTCTTCTTTAATATTATTACTTGTTATGGGTCTGATCAGATTTTCAAAGTCCTCTTGATTTAATCTTGGTAGATTGCATCAAGGAATTAATCCATTTCCTTGAGGTTTTCCAATTTTTTCTTTTCTTTTTTTCTTATTTTATTTTATTTTATTTAATAAGCATAAATTTCCAAAGTACAGCTTATGAGCTTATGGATTACAATAGCTTCCCCCCCCATAACTTCCCTCCCACCCACAACACTCCCCTCTCCCACGCCCTCTCCCCTTCCATTCACATCAAGATTAATTTTCAATTATCTTTATATACAGAAGATCAATTTAGCATATATTAAGTAAAGATTTCAACAGTTTGCACCCACACAGAAACACAAAGTGTAAAATACTATTTGAGTACTAGTTATAGCATTAATTAAACACCTAAGAGTAATTGTGTATTAATTACAGAGTTCAACCAATAGTTTTAAGTAGAACATAAAAAATACTAAAAGGGTAAAGTATTAAGTTCTTTTTTTTCCTTTTTTTGTTTGTTATATAGCTATTTTTTATTTAATAAATGTGAATTTACAAAGTGCAACTTTTGTATTGTTGTGGCTTCCCTCACCCCAACCTCCCTCCCTCCCGTGGCCCTCCCCTCTCCCACTCCCTCCCTATCCCACCCTTCATCGAGTTTCATTTTCAATTACCTTCATATTCCGAAGATCAACTTAGTATATACTAAGCAAGGATTTCAACAGTCTGTACTCACACAACTGCACAAGGTATAGGGTATTGTTTGACTAGTAGTGTTGTTTTTAAGTTTCATAGTAAAACACATTAAGGACAGAGATCCTACGTGGGGAGCATGTACCCAGTGACTCCGTTGTTGATTGATTTAACAATTGGCACTCTTATTTATGATGTCAGCAGTCAACTGAGACTCTTGCTATCTAGGCTATGGAAGCCCCTTGAGTTCACTGACTCTGAACTTGATTTTCAAAATCCCCTTGATTTAATATTGGTAGATTGCATCAAGGAATTAATCCATTTCCTTGAGGTTTTCCAATTTTTTAGCATATTGGTATTTTATAGTAGTTTTCTTTTTAAAAGATTTATTTATTTATTTGGAAGGCTGAGTTACACACACACACACACACACACACAGATCTTCCATCCACTGGTTCACTCTCCAAATGGCTACATTGTCCAGGGATGGTTCAGTCCAAAGTCAGGAGCCAGCAATTTTTACTGGATATCCCATTTGTGTAGCAGGGGCCCAACCCATTGGTTCATCTTTTGTTGCTTTCTGAGAAGCATTAGCAAAGAGCTGGATTGGAAATGGAGCAGCTAGGACATGAACTAGTGCCCATAATGGGATGCTGGCCCTGCAAGCTGTGGCTTAACCTGCTATACCACGATACGATCCCATGGTAATTTCTTATGATCATTTGTATCTCTGTGCTATCAGTTTTTTAAGATTTATTTATTTATTTTACAGGCATAGTTACACAAACATTTTAAATGGAGCATGCTGTTAATTTTGTAAAATTTTGTGTTAGTGTATATCTGCATGCATACATGTGTTTATGAAAAAAATAGTTGGAAATATATTAAAATGTCAGTGGTATTTCTTCTGACTAGTAGGATTACAGAAGATTTTTTTTACTTTACAATTCTTACAATTTATACATGGACATTGATTTAGTTTTTAACTATTAGAAAATAGTGTTATTTTAAAGTTAACATTTAGTACTTGCCTCAGTAATGTACTTACCTCAATAATGAAATCAATTTACTTGGAATTTTTAAACTTACACTGTTTTGTGAACTATGTAAAGTTGACTAATGTCTTGATGAATATCTCTGACTCAAACATTGAATACATTCCTTACAAGTGTTAGCAAGCATGTCATATCCATACTCTTCTTCCTCCGTGTCTATTTCCTCACCTTTAAACTGTAGTAAGAGTAGTGGAATGGTGGATTTCTTTATGTATATGGAACAATAAAAAAATCCAGACATTCCACGTGAGATTTGTCACCTTTTTGTTCTTGGCTAAGCACTCATGGTTCGCTAACAGAGCAGTTAGTCACAGGGTGACAAATATTTATTCCCTCTGGTAAAACAACATTTATTTCCTAAGATGGGAAAACTGGCAAAAGGGTATGATTGGGAAACTAACCCATGTGCATTCTTTTTCTCCCCTTGACTACCAATGTACTTTAACCTTCTCCATCAGATCTCTGCATCCATGTCCCAATTTCCTCAGCACTTGCCCAGCCACTTCACTTCAGAAATGTAACTACTATACTTCCTGTTCTCCTGAAAATGGACTCTCCTTTGGATCCAGTGCCCAGCTCCAAAAGAGCTTGCCCTCATTTTTTTGTCTCCTTGACATGTGAAACCAATTATCTGTCTTTATTTTAAAAGTCTATTCTCTTGCCCCTTTAACACTGCATTATCCATGTTATTCAGTTTCACTTCGTGATTTCACTGGCTCTATGTACTTTGATGTTTGTAGTCTGGGATGAGCAAGGCAAAATTAATTTTTCTTGTTTTAAATAAAACATCTGTAAAGATTATTAGTTTTAAAAGTTTACCCACAAACAACAATCCTATGTACTGTGTACTTAGCTGGGAATTAGATATGTGTGCTTATGTGTGTGTGTGTATGTGTATATATATACACACATATATATGTGTGTGTGTGTGTTATATATATTATATATATATAACATATGTTATATACATTACATATATATAAAATGAAGGTGCATTTTATATATGATATTTATACATTGTCATATGTATTCATATATATGTAATTGTTTATTATAAGATTATTTAATGATAAAGGATATTAATCTTTAAAGTCCTTTTTGTATATTAAATAATTTCTTTTCCCAATAGTACTATGAGGTAGAGGCTATTATTTCCCCCATTTTGTCAAGAGGAAAAGTAGGCGCAGTGTTTAAATAGTTTTCCCAGATCAGGGAGATGGTAAGATTCAAATCTGAATAGTAAGACTAAAATCCAATAATCCGTGCTCTTTACCCTCAACTTTAATACTGCTAATGCTGTTTAAAAAATTCATGATCAAGTGGATGGATGTAAACAGCTACCAAACACTACAGCAGTGTAGTCATTGTGGTTATAAAATACACAAAACATACTAGAAGTATAAAGGAGTATCACCTACACCATCCTGGGGACATAGGGGGACCTTCTGAAGCTGAGTTTGCAACATGAAGTTGGGTAAAAGGCAGAGACGAACAAGCAGAGATTACTGTATGTCAGAGATTCACATGTGGTGCGAAGTAAGACTTCTTCTTGTGAGGAATTATTGTAGGCAGGGTGATCCAGGTGAGAGACTAGAGGGCCACAATCAAGATATCTGCATTTAGAATGGAGGAGAGGGCTGGCGCCGCGGCTCACTAGGCTAATCCTCCGCCTAGCGGCGCTGGCACACCGGGTTCTAGTCCCGGTCGGGGCGCCGGATTCTGTCCCGGTTGCCCCTCTTCCAGGCCAGCCCTCTGCTGTGGCCAGGGAGTGCAGTGGAGGATGGCCCAGGTGCTTGGGCCCTGCACCCCATGGGAGACCAGGAAAAGCACCTGGCTCCTGGCTCCTGCCATCGGATCAGCGCGGTGTGCTGGCCGCAGCGCGCCGGCCGCAGCGCGCCGGCCGCGGCGGCCATTGGAGGGTGAACCAACGGCAAAGGAAGACCTTTCTCTCTGTTTCTCTCTCTCACTGTCCACTCTGCCTGTCAAAAAAAATAAAAAAAAAAAATAGAATGGAGGAGAGGATCAGACAAAAGCTGTGGGAGGTAGAATTCACAGAAGTGGTGTTTGATTGTATATGGGGAAAGATTAAAGGGAAGAGTAGGTTTTAGGAGTGACTTTTGTGCTATATGCTGAGGTGGAAGGTGATCCCAATTACTAAAATGAGGACTAGAGTAGAGGAAGCAGGTCTATTCATGAATATGAGAATTTTGGTTTTTGAAATGGTGGGTTACAGTAGGTAACAGAAGATTGAAAAGAAAGCTGCAAATGTAAAACTTGAGGTAGGACAAGTTGTCACAGAGTATGGATTTAGAAGCCTGAATATGTGAAGTATAGTAGTTGGTATATTTTGGTAGAGCAACAAAAGGAGTTAGGCAATAGATTCCATAAAAATGTGGCTATGTAATGGAGAAATTTAGGCAGGGAAAGCAGCAGAGGCTTCAGAAGAACTTGTAGTGGGGTTGGCATTGTGGCACAGTGAGTTAAGCTGCTGCCTTTGATGCTGGCATCCTGTATGGTCTCTGGTTCAAGTCCTGGCCACTCTACTTCTGACTCACCTCCCTGTGACTGTGCTGGGAAGGCAATGAATGATAGGCCATGTACTTGGGCCCCTGTGGGATACCTGGAGGTAGTTCCTGGCTCCTGGCTCTGGCTTGGACCAGCCCTGCCCTGGATGTGGCAGTCATTTGGGGAATGAACTGGCATATGGAAGATCTCCCTTTCTCTCTCTCTCTCTGTAATTCTGCCAAACAAACAAATAAAAAGAACTGCTAGAGAAGTTTTTAAAGTTTCTCTCCTGTTTATAGAAAAGAAGTCTAAATTACATGAAATCCTGGTGGGAAAGTGTGTCAAGGAAAAAAAAAACTAGAGGTGATGAGTTTGGCTTTCTTGCTTTCTCTTGTTTTCTAAGTGGCTTGGAATAGGCTACTTTCAAAGGATAAACAAGAGGATCCACATTGTGATGTGCAGTAGTTTTGCTGAACAGACCATGAGAGAGAGAAGCACTGAAAACAAAGATAAATAACGGGCTCGTCTGAAATGAGAATGACAGTTTGGGGACAGGAATCTGGCCACTTTTTTCTTGATTCCATGTTTCCAAATATCTTTTTCTTGGATTGTTTTTCAATTTGGATTTTGTTATCTGAATCATGGAATCATATGATACAGCAATTCCATGCCATTCTCCTAAAAGAAACAAAAATATATACCCTATAAAGGCTCAGAAAGTGTTCATAGCAGTGTTTGTTTCACAAGCTAAAAACTAAAAACAATAAAAATATCCCCATTTAGTGAATGGATAAATGAAATGTGATATGTCCACAGAGTAGAAAATTTTTAAGCAATAAATAGAAAGGGACTTGGTAAGTTTTCGATATTAGTTTGGATGTATAATAATAGGCCCATGTGATATAAGCTTGTTCCCAAAGGTGGTACTATTTAAGAGCTAGTGGAACTTTTGGGTGGTAGAACCTGGTGAGAAGTCCATTGGGAGCATTGCTCTCAGAAGGTAATTTTCCTGTGACCTCTTTTGTTCTCATCAGACAGTTGTTATATAAACTGAGTTTTGGTCCATCTGCTTCTTGGCTTTAAAACATGGTCCTTCCTCTGTACATGCTCTGCCATCCAGCATGGGATCTTTACCACAGCTAAAGCTCGTGCCATGTCTTTTGAACCTTGAAACCCCAAAACTGTGTGCTTCAGATAATTTATTATAGTTATAAAAAAGCTGACTAGCACAAGGCTATTAGATATATGCTGTAACATGAATGAATCACACAAAAAGTTGAGGAAAAATTAAACACAAAATATTATACATTGTATGATTTCATTTACATACAATTTTTAGAAAAGGCAAATTTATGAAGACAGAGTTAAAGTAGTGGTTTCCTAGAGGTAGGGCTGGGAACAGAAATTTACTGCAAATGGGCTAAGCAAACTTTTCTGAGTGATGAAATGTCTTAAAAATCTTTAGATATTTTTACAATGATCTATAATGTGTGAATTTACAATGGGTAAACTTTGCAATCTGCAAATTAAGCTTCTATAAAGATTTGTGTACCATTGAATCATATTATCTTATTGCTCAAAAAGATGATCTATCCAATTTATTTTGTCACAGATTCTTCTAGTTGTTTCCCCTCTTACATCTAGTTGTCCTTCTTACTTCATCAAGAAGCTTCTACACATGATAATGCTTATCCTTTATTTGTTCTGGCTAGGAGACAGAACAGATCATAGACACTTTCAGATAAGTTTAAACCTTGTAGTCATCTTTTAAAATGATTAAATCTTTTAGTTTAGTGACTGACATCTTTGGAGTTAATGCTTGCAAATGACAGACAAGTAGGTTTGCTTGGATTTCACCTCCAGAACTAGGGATAGGATATTTAAAATGATCAAAATCACTGGGGCTGGAGCTGTGGCGCAGTGGGTTAAAGCCCCAGCCTGTAGCACTGGCATCCCATGTGGGCACCGGTTAGAGTCCCGGCTGCTCCTCTTGTGATCCAGCTCTCTGCTGTGGCCTGGGAAAGCAGTAGAGGATGGCCCAAGTCCTTGGGTCCCTGCACCCATGTGGGAGACCTGGAGGAGGCTCCTGGCTCCTGGCTTCAGATCGGCTCAGCTCTGGCTGTTGTGAATGGAAGATCTCTGTCTTTCTCTCTCTCTCTCTCTCTGGCTCTACTTCTTTCTGTAATTCTGTCTTTCAAATAAATAAAATAATTCTTTTAAAAAATAAAATGATCAAAATCACATTCTTAAGATTGGTGCAGAACTTATTATTTGGGATGGGAAAGCTTATTCTTGTTAATTATTTCATTTCCTTCTTTTGTTTAAATACTAATACTGTTGATTCATCAGGAAACTTTTTTTTTTACTTATTTGAGAGGCAGAGTTATAGACAGTGAGAGAGAGACACAGAGAGAAAGGTCTTCTATCCGCTGGTTCACTCCCCAAATGGCCACGATAGATAGAGCTGATCTGATCTGAAGCTAGGAGCCAGGAGCCTCTTTAGGTCTTCCATGAGGGTGCAGGGGCCAAAGCACTTGGGTCAACCTTCAACTGCTTTCCCAGGCCACTAGCAGACAGCTGGATTGGAAGAGGAGCAGCTGGAACTTGAACCGGTACCCAAATGGGATGCCATGCGGTAGGAAGAGGATTAACCTACTGTGCCACAGTGCAGGCCCCTGTCATTCACTTATGATTCTTCGGGCTTATTAACGATACACATAGGCCAGAGGCTAAGAGTTGGTTTAAAATTTTAAGAGGTATGAAATATTCTTCAAAGATTTAATTCTATTAACCTACTACCTACTTCTTTCAAACTCTCTGCTCAGATTCATATTTAATTCCAACTAGAAATGTTCACTTGGAATAAATGGGCATCACTTACTCCCAAGGTCAAAAATTAAAGTCAATATATTCTCTATAAGAAATGATTGTTTATGATTATGTGTTCTGTTGACTGCTAAATTACAGCTCCACTAGGTGCTGGTTCTGTGTCCTTGTATAATTAATTTAAAACTTCCAATTTAGTTTACTTATGCATGAAGATTATACCAGTATTCCTTTGCTTTGGGGTACATGAATGAAACTATTTTTAAAAGGGTTTTCTTGTTTTATTTTAAAGTCAGAGTTACAGAGAGGGTGTCAGAGAGACACAGAGAGAGAGAGGGAGAAAGAGGAGAGAGAGCAAGAAATATTTTTCATCTGCTGGTTCACTTCCAAAAAGACCCCAGAGATGGGTCAGTATTAAGCCAGGGTCCAGGAAATTTTCTGGGTCTCTCATATGAGTGTGGGGGCCCCAGCACTTGGCCCGTCTTTTGCTGCTTTCCCAGGCCATTAGCAGGTAGCTGGATTGGAAGTGGAGTACCCATATGGGTTGCCATCACCACAGAAGGTGGGTTTATGTAGTATGCCACAGCACTGGTCCCAAAATACTTAATTTTTGAGAAAGAACTATAGACTGAATGGTTTATCATCAACAGAAATGTATTTCTCATAATCTTGGAGTCTGTAAGTCCAAGATCAGAGCACGCCTGTGTCCAAGTTCTCATAAGGGCCTTGTTTTTAGTTGCAGACTTCAGACTTCTCATTGTGGTCTCACAGGGTAGAAGGAAGGTGACAGAGTTTCTGGGTTGTCTTTCATAAGGGCACAAACTCTCTTCATAGGACTCCACCCTCGTGATCGAATTATTCTAGAGATTTCCACTTGCTAATGCCATCTCTGTAGGGGTTAGAATGTAAAATGGAGATTTTGGAGGAAGAAAATCTTTCAGTTCCCTGCAGGTGGCTTCACCATATCAGCTCTGAGATATGACATTGATTCTTGATATTGATCCTGTCTCTATGACTTTCATTCCTGATTTTCCAGCCTTTTTAAAGAGCATATAATTTAGACTCTTTAAATTTAGACTCTTTAAAGAATTCTTCAAAATGTTTTTTGTTTGTGGATTTCTGTTGCCTCAAAATAATAATTTTAAGGGATAGAGTTGTAGAAAACTTTCACCATTATGGAAGCTTACCTGGAATATGAAATGTATAAAATGCT
Source organism: Oryctolagus cuniculus (assembly GCF_964237555.1). Lineage (NCBI taxonomy): Eukaryota > Metazoa > Chordata > Mammalia > Lagomorpha > Leporidae > Oryctolagus > Oryctolagus cuniculus. The sequence continues at coordinate 97,600,696 of NC_091436.1, forward strand.
GTTTTTTTTTTTAAACAATGACATCCAAGTTCAGGTAAGCCAGATGACTTGCTTATGGACTTGTAGCCAGTTGGTCTGAATTTTATGGTGATTTTGGGAGAAGGAATTGGTCTAAAACACTGGAAGCTGTCTGGGTCCTCTGGGTCATAACATGGTCGTGAGTGACTTATGCAGCTGTTGCCTAATGTAAGTGATGGATAGAGATTAATTTAGATTACTTTTTGAGTTTTCCCAAGGAGTCTGATTGCCTGTTATGTAGACTTCAGGAGGGTAATTTGTAGGCTTCATGTTTGGAACAGTCCCTTTGTGGAATGCATATGTTGGGAGTGAAGGTGAAGAGGCATGTTTAGAAGCTGATGTTGAACAATTTGTTGTAGTCTACCTTTCTCAACTAGGTCATGGAAATAGGAAACATGTCCTCATGTTAAATACAGAGAAAGGCATCAGGCTTCAGAATTTAATGAGATGATTCAGGTGCCAGGCCAGACTCAGTCTTTGGAAGGAGGGTGTGTATGCACTATGCCTTCTACATAACAGATTGCTTGATAATTATAGCATATAACTGGTTGCATTTTACACCACAGAGCAAGGGAGTCTCTTTTTGCCAAATTACCCAAAAGTATTTACCAAAAGTCATGACAGGTGTCTTTATTTGACTTGCAGACTTCTTTGAAAAGCTCTTGGTATGAATAAGTTTTTGGCATGAAATCTTAACCTGGAGGGAGTTCTAAGTTGCAGAGAGCCTTTTCTAAATTGACTAATAAAATTCTTCCACCTCTTTCATTATGAACCACATCCCTCTGTTTCCAGGAATTTCTTATTTTGAGAGGTTGCAAACTGGATCACATCAACATCTGCACACTGAGAACATGATACGGTAACTTTGAAGCTTTTAAAGGTTGAGGCTATATGTAAATATCTTACCTTGTTACTTCCACATTGAATCTGTGCCTTCATCTCAGATTCTGTAAGCTTTCTGCCTTGGTCACACTGAAGCCACACTTCTGTGGAATATAGGTAGTAATAAGACTTGCTTATAACATCAGCCATGGTGAGTTCATTGTGAATTGTCTACAAGTTTCTTGCTCAGCTCTTTGGTCACTGTTCTCTATGTGACATTACTTCCGTTTTGTCCAGATTCCTTTCTTTTTCTTCTTCATCATTACCACTCCTCAGGGTAGTGGGAGGGAACTGTATTCATCTTGCTTTCCCTTTTCTGTTATGACTTTCACAGTTCTGTTAAATAGAAGCAGAAATGAAATTCACTATCTTTCATGCACATGCTCATGGCCTTGAGCAGCACAATTCTCTTAGGACAACTTGCATGTGATGAAGGGTCACTGCTTGGTTATGAAATGTTTGGGGCTAACATTAGGGACATTTTGAGAAACATTCACTGTCTCAAGGGAGACTCTCACCTACTTCATCTATGCAGAATATTTTCCAATAGGAATTTTCTAACCTTCTCTAGTGTCTAGTTCTTAAGAAAGTATGTCTTCTGTCAATTAATATGGAGTGGAAAACTTGGGTTCAATTCCGGGTCAAATTGTAGTGGTTGGTTTGTTAAGAATTGCTTGGACCTGCTTTGAACAAACTCTGCTGAACACTCATAATAAGATGATTTTAGACCTGGCCAACCTACAGAGATTTTTATGCTGGATGTGCAAAGACAAAGATTTAACTCTTGGAATGTGGCCTCAGAGGGAATACCCCTAAAGTCAGGATAGAAATTTGAATAATTTCTAGGGGTGTAAAAAGCACCTTCTTTTCCTTAAAGATCATTGTGGTATTAGATTACCATGAATCCTTCTCTTTCCTATATTCAGGGAAAGGGAACAATTACTCAAATTCTTCTTTTAATAGCTATTGACATGCACAGTTGTGTGAATCAAATTGTGAATATGATAGGAATGTAACTCTTATTGTTTATGAGCTGAAAAGCCATTGCACGCTGGATCAAACCCAGTTACAATTCAAGATGACAAAATATGTATTTCACTTTCTTAATCTCTTATGTGGCCCATGTCCAACCTTATTAATATTCTCTAATACTCATTCCTATACCTTACATCTCTTTCCTGCTCTCTCTTTGAAAAATAAGTATTTAAGAAAAGATGGTGAATACATCCATACTGTTCATGGGTAGCTGGACTAGAATTGCTGAATAAAATAAATTATGGAACTTTCTGTTAAATTTCAATCTACTTACACTATGGGCAATAATATTGTATGTAGCAGATTCTACTTTATGGAAATTATGCCACAGAGGCCTTGGAATATAATTTTTGCCCTGAAGCTAACTTAAATATTTTGAATGATTCTTATGGGATGACAAGATAAAATACTTGTGATAGAGGTTTTCCTGGAAAAAAAATCAGGGCACAAGAGTATCATAATATCTCATAAATTTTATTTTTACTATATCAATTCTAGGTCTTAATCCAGCTTGTCATGACCTTCTTATTTTTTTTTATTAGCTGTTAGTTAATAGTAAATCTAGATTATTAATATCTACTCTGGAAGTTGGGCAAACTTAAGTTATGTTGATGGGAAAACTAACACATTATTAAAAATTCTTTGAGATCACTTTTTCTTCAGTAATACTCATAATGCTTGCCTTGTGTAAGTGAAATTTAGGATATTACTGCTAAATTTATTCAAAAATCATTTCCAACAAACACAAAATCCACCAGTTCTAAGTAATTTTTTAAATGGGCTGCCTTCAGACATGGAGGTGCACAAGAAGGATAAGGAATGAAGTCAGTATTTATTTATAGCCTGGAACAAATTGTAACTTTTTTCAAGTGTTTATCTAAGTGACCATATACAAAGCTATTCTGGAGTAAACTTGTTAAAATAAGTCTATTTGAAATAGAGCTTTTTAAAAACTCCACATTTGAGGTCAGAACCTTTGAACATAGTTTAAATAGTTGATTTGTTTTTTATTTTTATGTTCCTCACTAATTTTCAATATCACTTTTTTAAAAATATTTATTTTATTTATTTGAAAGAGTTACAGAGAGACATAGAGACAGAAAGAGGTCTTCCATCTGCTGATTCACTCCCTAGATAGCCACAACGGCCGGAGCTGCACCAATCCCAAGCCAGGAATCAAGAGCTTCTTCTGGGTCTCCCACGTGGGTGCAGGGTCCCAAGGACTTGGCCCATCTTCCACTGATACCTAGGCCATAGCAGAGAACTGGATTGGAAGAGGAGTGGCTAGGACTAGAACCGGTGCCCATATGGGATGCTGGTGCTTCAGGACCTGGCTTTAATCCATTGTGCCACAGCGCTGGCCCCCAATCTCTCTTTTAATGATGGAATACATTTTTCTTCTGAAGGGGAAAAATATATATGTTCACATAAAGAGTAAGAATATAAAAGCTATCTTTTGTAGATATACTCCAGTATAATATCCTGAAGGGTAGGGAAGAAAGATCTTTTTTTAAAAAAATTAATTAATTTTTTTGACAGGCAGAGTTACACAATAAGAGAGAGAGACAGAGAGAAAGGTCTTCCTTCCTTTGGTTCATCCCTCAAATGGCCACTACAGCTGGCACGCTGTGCCGATCTGAAGCCAGGAGCCAGGTGCTTCCTCCTGGTCTCCCATGCGGGTGCAGGGCCCAAGCACTTGGACCATCCTCCACTGCCTTCCCAGGCCACAGAAGAGAGCTGGACTGAAAGAGGAGCAACCAGGACAGAATCCGGCGCCCCGACCGGGACTAGAAACCGGGGTGCCAGTGCCGCAGGCGGAGGATTAGCCTAGTGAGCTGTGGCGCTGGCCCTAATTAATTATTTTTTTAAGGAATACAACATACCCACATTCCCACCTACACTCCTACCCCAGTTCCTTCTCCCTCTCTACTTCCTAGTTCCATTCTCCATTAAGATTTATTTTCAATTAACTTTGTACACAGAAGACCCACTCTATACTAAGTAAAGATTTCAACAATTTACACACACACACACACACACACACAAAACTTTTTGAGAACTAGTTTTACAGCTAACTCTCATACTAAAACTTATTGAGGACAGAGGTCCTGCAGGGGAAGTAAGTGCACAGTGACTCTTGTTGTTAATTTAATAATTAACACTCATGTATGACACCAAAGACCACCTGAGGCTCTTGACATTAGCTTTCTAGGCTGTGGAAGCCTTTTGAATCCACAGACTCTGTCAGTATTTAGGCAAGGACATAAGCTAACGAAGTTCTCTCCTCCCTTTAGAGAAAAATACATCCTTCTTTGATAGTTAGTTTTTTCTGCTAGGGTCTCACTCACAGAGATCCTTCATGTAGAACATTTTTTGCCATACAGTCTTGGCTTTCAATGCCTGAAATGCTGTCACAGGCTTTTCAGGCAGACCAGGAAGCTTTAAGGGCTGATTCTGAGGTCAGAGTGTTACTTAAAGCAATTGTCATTCAATGAGTCTGCTGTGTGGACTGCTTCCTATGTTGGAATATTCTCTCCTTTTTAATTCTATCTATTGCTATTACCAGACACTTGATCCTAATTATATAATCACTTTAACACTTAATCCTATCTATATGTTCACTTTAACACTTAATATGATCACTGTAACACTTAAGAAGACATTTTTACCACCCAGCTTAATAGTATTTAGGGTCCCATAGCAAGTTTTTAAACTGTACCCTTAGAAGTAAATATGTAGGAATGTATGCAGAACTATGCAGCTTTATAGTTACAAACTTCCTCCTTTCTCTCTTATTTCCACTCTTATTTTTTACTGAGTTCTATTTTTAATTGAGTTTATACATATATGATTAATTCTATGTTAAGTAAAGAGTTCACCAAATAGTATGAAGAAAAATAAATGAAAAAACAAAAAAACTGAAACTGTTCCTCGACAATCAAGACAAGGGCTGCTAAAGTTATCCCTTCACAAAGTGTCAACTTCACTTCTATAGATTTTGTTTTAGGTGTTCTTTTGGTTCTCACAAATCAGGGAGAACATATGGTATTTGTCCCTTTAGTGCTGGCTTATTTTATTTTATTTTTTTTGACAGGCAGAGTTAGACAGTGAGAGAGAGAAACAGAGAGAAAGGTCTTCCTTCCTTTGGTTCACCCCCCAAATGACTGCTATGGCTGGTGTGCTGTGCCAATCTGAAGCCAGGAGCCAGGTACTTCCTCCTGGTCTCCCATGCCAGTGCAGGGCCCAAGCACTTGGACCATCCTCCACTGCCTTTTCGGGCCACAGTGGAGAGCTGGACTGGAAGAGGAGCAACCAGGACAGAACTGGCACCACAATCGAGACTAGAATCTGGGGTGCCAGGGCCTCAGGAGGAGGATTAGCCTAGTGAGCCGTGGTGCCAGCCATGGTGCTGGCTTATTTCACTAAGTATAATGTCTTCCAGATTCATGCATTTTGTTGCAAATGACAGGATTTCGTTTATTTTATCGCTGTGTAGTGTTCCATAGTGAACATATCCCATAATTTCTTTATCCAGTATTTGGCTGATGGACATATAGGTTTATTCCATGTCTTAGCTATGGTGAATTGAGCTTCAATAAACATGGGGATGCAGATAACTCTTTTATTTACTGATTTCATTTCCCTTAGGTAAATTCCCCATAGCCTGGGTCATATGTTAGATATATTTCCATATTTCTGAAGTATCTCCATAACTCTCTTCCACAATGGCTGTACCAACAGTGGATTATTGTACCTTTCCTCCTGCATCCGCTCTAACCTTTGTTGTTTGTCAATTTCTGTTTGAAAGCCATTCTAACTGGGTTGAGGTGAAACCTCATTGTGGTTTTGATTTGCATTTGCTTGATAGCTTTTGATCCTAAGCATTTCTTCATGTGTCTGTTGACCATTTATATTTCCTCTGTTGAAAAATATCTGTTCAAATTTCTTAAGTGTTCTTAAGTGGGTTGTTTATCTTGTTATTGTGGAGTTTCTTGAGCTTGTTATAGATTCTGGTTATTAATCTTTTATCTGTTGCATACTTTGCAAATAATGTGTCCCATTCCATAGATTGCCTCTTTACTTCTCTGAGTGTTTGTTTTGCAGAACAGAAGCTTCTCAATTTGATGTAATCCCATGTGTTGATTTTGACTTTGATTGCTTGTTCCTCTGGGGTCTCCTTCAACAGCTCTTTGCCTGTGCCAATGTCTTGCAGGGTTTCCTCAATGTTCTCTAATAATTTGATGGTGTTGTTTTATAGACTTAGATCTTTAATCATTTTGAGTTGATTTTTGTGTAAGGTGTAAGTTAGGAATCCTGCTTCAACTTCTGTATGTGGAAATCAAGTTTTCCCAGCACCATTTGTTGAAGAGACTGTGCTTGTTCAAGGGATTGATTTTAGCTCCTTGGTCAAAAGAAGTTGGTTGTAAATGCTTGGATTGATTTCTGGTGTTTCTATTCTGTTCCATTGGTTTATCCATCTGTTTTTGTACCAGTACCAGGATGTTTTGATTATAACTGCCTTGTAGTATGTCTTGGAATCTGGTAGTGTGATGGTCCGATTTTCTTTTGTTGTATATAAGATTGTTTTAGCTATTCATGATTTCCTGTGTTTCTATATGAATTTCAGCATCATTTTTTCTAGATCTGAGAAGAATGTCTTTGGTATTTTGATTGGTATCTCATTGAATATGTAAATTTGCTTTGGAATAATGTACATTTTGATGATATTGATTCTTCCCATCCATTAACATGGAAGATTTTTCCATTTTTTGTTTATTATTCTATTTCTTTGTTTATTGTTTTGTAATTCTCATCATAGAGATCTTTGACATCCTTGGTTAAATTTATTCCAAGGTATTTTATTTTAATTTTTTGTAGCTATTGTGAATAGTATTGATCTTAGAAGTTCTTTCTCATCATGGGATTTTCTGTCTATACAAAGCTGTTGATTTTTGTGTATTGATTTTATATCTTGCTACTTTACCAAACTCTTTTATGAGTTCCAATAATCTTCTGGATGGAGTCTTTTAGATCCTGTGTGTGTGTGTGTGTGTGTGTATATATATATATGTATATATATATATAGAATCATGTCATTTCCAAATACGGATAATTTGACTTCCTACTTCCCAATTTGTAACCCTTTGATTTCTTTTTCTTGCCTAATGGCTCTGGCTAAAACTTTCAGGAGTATATTGGATAGTAGTGGTGAGAGTGGAAATTCTTGTCTGGTACCAGATCTCAGTGGGGATGCTTCCAACTTTTCCCCATTCAATAGGACACTAGCTGTGGGTTTCTCATAAATTGCCTTGATTGTGTTGAGGATTGTGTTCCTTCTACACCTAATTTGCTTAGTGTTCCCATCATGAAAGGGTGTTGTATTTTATCAGATGCTTTCTCTGCATCTATTGAGGTAATCATATGGTTTTTGTTCTTCAGTTTGTTAATGTGATGTATCATTGATTGATTTGCGAATGTTGTACCATCCCTATAAACCAGGGATAAATCCCACTTGGTCTCGGTGGGTGATCTTTCTGATGTGTTGTTTCATTCAATTGGCTAAAATTTTTTGAGGATTTTTGCATCTATGTACATCATGGAAATTGGTCTGTAATTATCCTTCTCTGTTGCATCTTTTTCAGGCTTAGCAATTAAGGTGATGCTGGCTTCATAGAAAGAATTTGGGAGGATTCCCTCCCTTTCAGTTGTTTTGAATAACTTGAGAAGAATTGGAGTTAGTTCTTCTTTAAATGTCTGGTAGAATCCAGCAGTGAATCCATCTAGTCCTGGGCTTTTCTTTGTTGGGAGGGTCTTTATTACTGATTCAATTTCTGTCTTGGCTGAGTTTATTTAGGTTTTCCATGTCTTCATGGCTCAATTTAGGTTGGTTGTATGTGTCCAGGAATCTATCCATTTGGGAAGAAAAATCTTTAATGCCATACACAGTGTTTACTCAGTGTAGACAATCAATTTAAAGCACAGATGAAAAAACCAAATTAATGACCAATTTGAATGAGATTTTTTTTATTAAAATAGAGCATGAACTTATAGCTTTATTTTTAATCTTTTTTTAAAATATAAGGATCAACTTTTAAGCAACAAACAGTATCTGCTGCTGACACTACTGTATATAGAGATAATACAACATAATCCAAAAACAAATACAATCTAATAAGAAAATTAAACAAAACTACTGGGTCTAAGATCACCATATATAATCAAGAGGATTGCTATGTACAAGCAAGAAACAAATAGAAACATTTTTAAAGGAAAAATACATTTATGAAACAAATATCCATAAGATGACTGAGACAACGGGACAAGAAAGGGTTAATCTATGTACGGTTTCATTTTTATTTTTCATTGTTATATAATTAAATTCTTTTAAAGTTTAGATTTAATGTTTTTAACAGATTAAATGTGATTTGCAGATACAGTTTTAAGAACATAATGATATTCTTTTCATTCTCTCCCTTCTCCTCTCTCCTTCTCACACCTCTTGTTTCTCCCTTTTTCTAGTTTTTGAAATAACATTTTAAATTTCCATTATAGTGAAAGGTTTAATTCTTAACATTAAAAAACTATAGTAGTATATAATTTCTATCAGTTTGCTTGAAAAAGATGTAAAATCAAGTTTGCCAAAAAGATGTATTTGCAGCAAAACTGATACTCACAAGCAATTCTTTCTTTTTAAGATTTTAGCTCCTATGTACAAGGGGGAAAACATAGTGTTTGTCTTTCTGTGTTTGGCTTATTTCACTCAACATGTTGTCTTCTAGTTCCAATTATTTTGCTGCAAATGACAGAATTTCATTCCTTTTTTGGCTGAATAATATTCATGCATGTGTATATATATATACATATATATCACATTTTCTTCATCCATTTGATAATGGACACCTACTTAAAGTTTGTTAAAAAATCTCTATACTGATTTCCATAGTGGCCTTTCTATCAATATTGTATGAGAATTCCACTTTTTCTACATCCTTGCCATTATTTGTTGCTCTCTGTCTTTTGGATAGTAGCCATTCTGACATGGGTGAGGTGGTATTTCATTGCCATTTTGATTTGCATTTCCATGATAGCTACTGATAATGAACATTTTTTCATATTTTTGTTTGCCATTTGTATTTCTTCTTTTGAGGACTGCCTATTCATGTCTTCTGTCTATTTCTTAACAGGATTGTTGCTTTGTTGCTGGTAAGTTTTCTGAGTTGCAATACCTTCTCAATATTAATCCTTTGTTGGATAAGTAGCTTGCAAATATATTTTTCAATTCTGTCAGATTGTCTCTTCGCTCTATTGATTGTTCCCTTTGCTGTACATAAGCTTCTGAGTTTCATATAATCTAATTTGTTTAGTTTTGCCTTTGTTGCCTGTATTTTGGGGGTCTTATCCAAGAAATCATCTCCTATACCACTGTCTAAATCCCCTACATTTTCTTCTAGCAGTTTCATAGTTTCTGGTCTTAAATTTAGGTCTTTGCATATTGTGAGAAGCAAGCATCTAATTTCATTCTTCTACATATACATGTCCAGTTTTTCCAACACCATATATTGAAGAGAATATACTTTCTCCAGTATATGTCCATGGCACTTTTCTCAAATATCAGTTGAGTGTATATATTTGGATTAATTTCAGGGCTCTCTATTATGCACTGTTGATCTATGTGTCAGTTTTTATGCCAGTACTAAGATGTTTTAATTAAAACTTATAGCTTTAAATGATATCCTCTAAAACAGTTTAAAAATAAAGCTGTAATGGAAATCAAAACAAAGTCCAGATGTAATTCTTATAGTCGGTCTACCGCAGAATCTTGGAGGGAATCCAAAGACAATTATATAGCCAATGTTTGGACTGATATTGATAAAATAATGAGCTATCCTAGTCACATTTTGACACATCAAATTCCACATATTTGAAAAAATTAAAGACATGTACTTCACTCATCAGTCTCTGATATACACCCGGGGGATGAATCAGCTAGAAATCTAGACAAGTGACTCTTACGTTTTTGGAACAGGAAAAAATAGTTTTCTATTCTCACTTTTCTTTTAGTGAACAAATGAAGCTCATTAAAGTAACAAGTATCTCTAGAAATGTCAACTCTCTGGAAGACTTCCAGGAAATCTATTACTCAGTCAAAACCAATTTATTAGACATAATGCATTATAGAAGAATGCGAGACCAGCATTGTGGTACAGCAGGTTAAGCCACCATTCCATATGAACACCCTTTCTAGTCAAAGCTCTTCCACTTCTGAGCCAGCCACCTACTAATGTACCTGGGAAGGTAGCAAAAGATAACCCAAATGCTTGGGTCCCTACCACCCACGTGGGAGATCCAGGTGGAGTTCCTGGCTCCTGGCTTTGGCCTGACTCAGTCCCAGTTATCGCAGGCATTCAGGGAGTGAATGAGTGGATAGAATGGAAGATTCTCTCTCTCTCTCTCTCTCTCTCTCTCTCTCTCTCCCTCCCCCTCCCTCCCTTCCTCCCTCCCTCCCTCTCTCTCCCCTTCCTTCTCTCCATCTCTTTTCCTTCTCCCCCCTCACTCTTTACCTTTGTCTTTCAAATAAAAAAAAATCGAAAAAAAAAAAAAAAACAAGAATGCTTTCATGATCATACTTGAAGTGTTCAGATGAGAGAAGTCATTGGAGAATATTTATAAGATATTAGCATCCAGGCTCAAGTAGATTAAGGCTTATATTTCAAAATGGGAAACACGTTATTTACTTGGATTGTGCCAAGTCCATGATGTAATAGTTTCAGATTGAGGAACAGATCTTAAATGGATCTTAATAAATAAAATGTTTCTTGGGCAAATTGCCTGTATTTTTTGATAAACCGGTTTGTAAGAATTTACATCCTTTACCTTTCTTTAATAATATCTTAGAATAAATATTTAAGTCATGTTGGCAAAGCTGCCTGACTTTTCTGATAATGAACTGTCAAAAGTTAGACAGCAATGTGGTGGAGGATTACTTGTGCATCTTGAGACAATTAAAACTGAGGTAAATGGGGTAGAAATAGGAAGATATCTGGTTGCAGTTCATGCTGTGGGTTCAAATGGGCATAATCTGTTAGGAACGGAAGCTGTCTAGGGAGTGGTGTTGGAGGATTATTTCCACTATGTTTCCACTATGTTTATCTGTACCACATGGAAATATGGAAGACATCAGGCATTGGATTGGGAATAATTAACCTGATCCTCAGATAGAATTTTGACTGGAGCCCAATTGAAGAATGAACCAGACCAATACCTGCCTCCTCGCCTTCCGCCCTCCCCTCTCAAATCCCAATAAGTGTTGATAGGGATTTACTTATTTGAGGCTAAAGCAAAGCTTACATCATTTGATGTAGTGGTTAAGATGCTGCTTGTGATGCCTGCATCTTATATTGGAGCACCTAGGTTTGTGCTCCACCTCTACTCCTGATTCCACCTTTTTACTAACATACACTCAGGGAGGTAGCAAATACTGACTCAAGTTGTTGGATCTTTGCCACTCACTTGGGAGACTTGGTTCAGTTTCAAGCTCCTGGCTTTGGCCCTAGTTAGAAGACATTGCAAGCATTTGGGGAATGAAACTGATGAGTGATTTCTGTCTCTCTCTGTCTCTTAAATAAAACAAAGAGAAAATTAAAAATAAGTTGCTGAAACCTAATTTATCATTAAAAATAGATGAACATTGTGGCACAGGGGCACAAGTTGCCACTCGGGACCCCCTGATCACCTATCTGAGTACCAATTTGAGTCTTCACACCTTTGCTTCCAGTCCACCTTTGTACTAAATAATCCTGGAAGGAAGCAGAGAATGGCTTGAGTGCTTGGGCTACTGTAACCCTCACAGAAGACCTGTGTGATGTTTCAGAATCTGGGTTTTGTCCTGGTCCAGCCCCATTTCTTATAGCATTTGGATGAGTGAACCAGAAGATGGAAGATCCGTTGCTCTATCTTCCAAGTAGTTGAAAATAAATAAGCAGTTTAAAAAAGATTCAAAACACTTACATAGGCCAGTAGAAATCAATAGGGTATGATAAAGTGAAAGGGATTAAAGAGAATGAAGAAATCCTATGAGATAAATGGGACACCATTAAGTGAACAGATGTTTATGTTGTAAGGATACCTGAAGGAGAAGAGAAGGCAAATGGTATTGAGAACCTACTTCATAAAATAGTAGTTGAAAACCTACCAAATCTACAGAAAGATTTTAACATACAGATATCAGAAGCCCAAAAGACCTTAACCAGACTCAACAAAAAATACCTTCTCCAAGGCATATTATAATCAACTTGTCAAATGTTAGAAAATGAGAGAATCCATAAGCCAGTGAGAGAAATATGTCAAGTTTCATATAAAGTAAAACACATTGGACCAGCAGCAGATTTCTCAGCAGAAACCTACAGGCCAAAAGAGGATGATATATTCAAGGTCTTGAAAGAAAAAGACTTAAAACCATGATTATTACTATATCCAGTAAAGCTATCCTTAATAAATGAAGGGGAAATAAAATATTTCCTAGACAGGAGAAAACAGAGAATACATCATCATCAGATGAGCCTTAAGAAATTCTAAAGAAAGTCCTTAATTAGAAGTAATCATCATGAAAACACACAATAGTACAAAGTTCACTATTAGAGCAGATACAATGAGTAATCAATCAATAAAATTACAAGAGTTAGTTCTTATCTATTACTATTGATCTTGAAGGTAAATGAATTAAATTCTCCATTCAAAAGTTGCTGGTTGGCTAAATTAATAAAAAATAAGACCCAACTATATGTTGCCTATAAAAAACTCACTTCACAAATGAAGATACACAGACTGAAAGTGAAGGGCTGGAAAAAGATATACCACGCAAATGGAAGCAAAAAAATGAACTGGAGTAGCTAGACTTGTATCAGATAAAACAAACTTTAAATCAAAAACTGTAAAGAGAGCCAAGGACATTATATGTTGATTAGAGGAGCAATTACACAGTTGTAAATATATTTAACAGTTATAAATACATATGCTCCCACACAAGACCAATCAGATATATAAAGCAAATATTACTTGACTTAAAGGGAGAGATAGATAGACCCTAATACAATAATAGTGGGAGACTCCAACACCTAACTGTCATCAATGGGACAGATCATTCATACAGAAATCAACAAAAGTACATCAGAGCTGAACCACTTTATAGAGCAAATGGAGCTAACAGACATTTACAGAACATTTCACCCAACAGCTTCTGAATATACATTCTTCTCATCAGCACATGGAACATTTTCTTGAATAGAGCATATATTAGTCCAGAAATCCAGTTTCAGTCAATTTAAAAACCACAGAAATTGTACCATGTATCTTCTCAGACTACAAAAAAAAAAAAAAAAAAAAACCCTAGAAATCAACAATAAGAACAATAGGAAATTTACAAATACAAAAAATTGAAGAACACTGATCATTCAGTAACTTAAAAGAAAATAAAAAAATTCCTTTAAACAATTGAAAATGAAAACACAACATTTCAAAACCTGTGGGATACAGCAAAATCAGTATTAAGAAGTAAGTTTATATCAAAAAGTTCTTACATTAAAAAATAAAAAAAACACCCTAATAATACATATCAGGAACTTAGAGAAATAAGAAAACACCAAATTCAAAATTAGCAGGTTGTAAGAAATAATAAGTAAAGCAGAAATGCATGAAATGGAAACTAAAAAATACAAAAGGTCAAAAATTAAAGCTTGGTTTTTTAAAAAAATATACAAAATAGAGAAATCTCTACCAAAACAACAAATAAAAAAGAGACGTAAATAAATAAAAGTAGAGATGAATAAGAGACATTACAAATGATGCCTTTGAAATACAAAGGATCACTGGAAAACCTCAAAATGATGGATGAATTCCTGTATACACATTACTTACCAAGATTATATCAAGAAGATACAGAGAAATTCAAACAGACCATTAACCAATAGTAAGATTGGAACAAAAATTAAAAGGCTCCCATTAAAGAAAAGTCCAGAACCTGATGGGTTACAATTGGATTCTACAAAATATTTAAAGAGGAACTAGCTCTGGTACTTTTAAAACAGTTTCAGAATATTAAAAAGGGTGGAATACTGCCATGCTCTTTTTAGAAGGTCAGCATTACTGATACCAAAGACACAATGTAAACAAAGTTAAAACTATGGAGCAATATCCTTGAACACAGAGGCAAACTTCTCAACACAATCTAAGCAAACTCAGCTCTACGCTAAATCAAGAAGATCAGACACCATGAGAAAATGGGATTTAAACCTGGAATGCAAGGATAGGTCAACATTTATAAATCAATAAATGTAGTAAATCATATCAACATAAGGATTGCTCATTACAAGATGCTTTATAAAAAGAACGTGATATAAAAGTGTGTATCCAAAAATATATATGTGAGTATATAACTGCGAAGAAACTTAACTAATTGTTCAGTTATTTTGGAATATGGAAACAGTGGTGATATTTCATTTTCCCTTTTAAATATTTGTGTCTGTGTTATTTTTAATTTCATTTTTGCTTATTATCTAGATCTAATAAAGTGGTTAATATTTTACATCACCACTAAAGGAACTTGGTTCATGTTGGGTTCTATAAGACATTTATTTGCCTTAAGATTGTTGATTTTGGTATTTAAAGTACTTAAGATTGTCACTTCTTGGTACTTAAAGAATACAGAGATCTTTACTGATTCTTCTACCTCCACTAACTGGAGTTGGGGAGAGCGCATGTGTGTTTAAAAAGGAATATACAAATGATTCTGATATGCACACCCTGTGTATCAGATGCTATACAACACTCTTTGAAATGACAACTCACTGTATTTGTTTTGTGAATAATTATAGTAAAATAAAAAGAAAATAATGATCATATGGTTAAATCACTCTGGATGAAACAACATTGTGAAACAAGTTAGTTTTTTTGCAGAATTATATACATATTTTAATATACTATTGTGATTGTTGGATTCCAAGCAGAACTATTTTATAAGCAGATTTTGGAAATAAAGAGCAAAGGGGCCTTCCTAGATTCTTTATAAAATCTATTTTAATGCAATCCAAACTTTCTGTCCTGGGGTTCAGCAGGAAGATCGTAATCTATTAAATCTGGTTACAGAGTGCCAGATTGCATTACATCAGAAATAGCACATGGTTAGTCACTTTGTGACTGTGTTAAAGAAAACCTGAATGGACATATGCATTACTATATTTAGTGCACATTTGTTCTTTCTTTGCCCAATATTGCAGAACTGGCATTTCCTTTGGGAAATAACTATCATACGAGGTCTTGATGTGAAGTGTTTCCAAGTGTGTTTTTTTCTCCTAATAGAATAATCAAGGAGGGATCTTATTCTTCTATTTGTCTTGAGTACATTCAGGATGTGGGCAGGAGACTGACACTGTACCAATCAGACAGATCCCAGGACTTTAGAGTCTGTCATAGCAGAGAAGGGGTGGCTAGAGTTCAGATTATCTCAAGTATGTTATTCTAATCTGGAAAGTTTCCTGAAAAGTTATTTATTAATAATTATCACCTTAGAATTTTTATGAGTGTTATCATTAATACAATTCACAATTATCATTTTGAGATGAGGAGTGTTACTGATGTCACTACACAGATGGCAATTTTTTTTTTTTTTCGACAAGCAGGGTTAGTGAGAGAGACAGAGAGAAAAGTCTTCCTTCCTTTGGTTCACCCCCCAGATGGCCACTATGGCCGGCGTGCTGTGCTGATCTGAAGCCAGGAGCCAGGTGCTACCTCCTGGTCTCCCATGCAGGTGCAGGGCCCAAGCACTTGGGCCATCCTCCACTGCACGCCCGGGCCACAGCAGAGAGCTGGACTGGAAGAGGAGCAGCCGGGACAGAATCTGGCGCCCCAACCGGGAATAGAACCTGGGGTGCCAGTGCTGCAGGCGGAGGATTAGCCTAGTGAGCTGTGGCGCCAGCCACATGGCAAATTTGAATACTCTTCTTAGCACTTTATAGCCTTCTCTCCTATTTGCAGGCAGTACTCCATCTGGAAAATGTAGCTAGACACAGTGAAATAGCTAAAATGAGTGAAAGAGGGAAAATTCAAGAATACATAAAAATTATTGAAATACTGTATATCTTGCCAAAAGTATATTTAGTGTAACAAATATTTGTTTAGTATCTAGATTCTGTTATAGACACTCTCATAGACATGCTCATATACATTTTTCAAAACTAAATATTTTTTTAAAGAAATTTACTTGATGTATTTATTTTGTAGGCGTGGAATTAGACTGCAAGAGATCGAATGTTTCCCCTAATCACAAAGGCTGGTTAGTGAAGAGCCATAGTGAAGCTCAGAAACAAGAATGTCTAATTCTGGGACTATTACTATTCCAGTTAGGTTTTCCTTAAGTATTGGTCTGAAGAGGGCGCTGTTCTCTGTGTGTACTGAAGACCAAGGGATGAGTGTTAACCAGACTGGATGAAAAGGAGGACTTGCCAGTGGGGGCTGTCATATAATCCTGTGAATCTTTGAATTTTTTTTTTTTTCAGTGGAATACCATGGTTCATCTCTGGGAATTCATTTACTTACAGGTAGCCAGTTGAGCTGTTCCCAAATTTAGAAACCAAGAGCATTGACCTGGAGGTGAGAAGTGCAAATACTGCTCTGTGATTTTAGGAAGTCAAAGAATCGTACTACAAATGTTTGTAGAATATGTGGAGCCAAGGTGCCAGGGTATGCCATGTGTGTGCAACCTCTGTAGCCAGACTCCCTGGGTTCAAATCCTTGTTCTGTCACTTCCTAGTTATGTGACTGTAAGCACATTGCTTAATTGTTTATGAATCGGTTTCCTCCTTGTGAAATTAGAATAATTATAGGACCAGGCTTATATGATTTCTATATTAAAAACCATGAAGCTGTTAGTACAGTGTTCTACTAATACTAGTAGTGTGGCTCTAATTATTACTTGATGCTTGGTAAAGTTACTTCAAACTGAGCAAGGTCCATCTATAACACAGTGTGGTACAAATCTATTAGGATTATTGACTGAACTTCAAGAAAAAGCAGAACATATATACCTGAAAATGTAGAGAGTCAATTTAGTCATATTTAAGGCTTCTTTTTTGAATGTCCTTTATGTGTCTAGCATGGCATTGAACAGATCAGGTGACAAAAAATTGGCAAGAATAACTTGAATAACATGGGTCTTTGATTTCTGATGACTGCTATTTCCCCTATTTTCACTGCACATATCAGAATAGTGTGAGTCAAGGGCAGAATCAATGACCTCTAGGGAAATCTGAGGTTTCCTATCGAAATTTTGAGCAGTCTTTACTATTCTAAATTGTCTTCTCATTCATGTAAAAAAAATAAGACACACATATATGGTTTTTAAAACATGTAAGTTGTCAGGAGCAGTGTATTGTGAACATGAATTCTTCCTCAATTTAATTTCTTCTTCTGAGTTAGAAGTCATTAAACAACGAATACCAAGATTTTCTCAGCTCTGTGCTGTTCTCTGCTGTGCTGGCACATTTAGACACCTAGATGAAAACTGCTTATTGTATCCACTGAAAGCTCCTTCAGTTGTGCCAGCAATGTGGAGTGGGCAGCCATGATTACTGCTGACAGTTCCATCTTGGATTCATAGACTCCTGATTGTTGGACTTTTCTGATGGGGAACTTTATTTTTGTTTTCAGTTTTAGCTCTAATAATTTCTTTGCCCAGAACCAGTTGTTCCCCAACTCCCTCAGATGTGTGGAGCTTGTAGAGCCTTGTTTTTTTTTTTTTTTTTTTTTTTTTTAAAGTAACCTTGGAAGACTCCAACATAACACTTTTGACTAAGCTTGAGTCACAGGCCTGTGGTGCCACCCTGCACTGAGTTTTTCTTGCCCCTGAGGCCTTTGGCAGCATCCCCTCTGATATGAATACCATTTGTAGTTTGTCTACAGTTTAATAAAACCTTTTTGCTGGAATCAGCATTGCTTCTTCCAAGTTCCTGCTTGCCCAAGAAGGCAGTGCCCATAAGTGCCACCATATGAGAGAAAATCTCTTGCAAAACTCGTGCCTTTGGTTTTGTGCATAAATGCTGATGAGAAATGTTCTCGCTGAGATCTCACGTTATTCAGGCTCAGCTGCATTTTTTCCGAGTTGAAGCTTGTTTTAGTTTCTAAAGGTCTTTTTTTTCTTTTTTAACAAGTACAGAGTTAGAAGCCTATGTAAAGAAAGTAGTAAATATATTCATTTTAAGGAGAAAGTCAATGAGACTTGAATAATACCCCTACTTTCTTCCTGTCTTGAAACACAACACTGCTATGAAGAAGTTACTCAGATACATTTCTGGAGGAAGTGGATAGTTGCTGAACTTCAAGAGATATGTGGAGATCTTGGTCTATTATAACGCTAATATACCCAGCTTTCTGTCAATCCATTATTTTTTAATCCCCATATCTCTTTTTATCCTTTTGCCTAGTGCAGTGGGGGTGTATTAGCACAAAAATACATACTCTCTAGTTTCTAGGAAGTGCATAGAACAGAATCAGCCTAACTCATCTCATGTGACAGGACAAATAATAGTAGGTGATCTTGACAGCCTTTATGTTTAAAAAAGCAAATATCATTAATAGTTTCATGACAAGTCAGTTAAACTGATGATTTATTTTTAAATCCTTGAACTTGGTTTGCTTTACTGATTTTTCTCCTTATTTTCAAACTGAAAAAGATTATATTATTTATTCTAACTGTAAAGTAATATGTGGGTACTTTTTAAAGTTTGTGGAAAAATAGAGTTCAAAGACTTTTTTGGTGCCAAAAATTTGAAATTCATGCATAGGTTTTTCATAATAAGCATTTTTATTAACTTGCTGAAGGCCTATCATGTGCATAGATTTCAAATTTTTTCACCAAAATGAATGTATCTAAATTCCATTTCTACAAACTTTTTGAAGTACTCTTGTGCCTGCTTTTAATAAAACATCTAGATATTAGAGAAAAATATTAAAACAAAGTAGAAGTCACCTAAGGTTCCAGTATCTGGAAATGACCACTTCTATAATTTTGGTGAATGTCCTTCCAGGTGGTTTTCCATGTTAGCAGTCTCAAATTCTGCTCTACAGAATCCTGGTCCAAATTATACATTTTTTTTAATTTGAAGAATTTATTGATCAATTAAGTTTGAAAAATCCTCTGTTCAACAATGTAAAGGCATGTTTCTCTATTGTAGGTCTTTTTAGAAAATTTAATAATTGCTATTGCCCTAAGAATCCCTAAAAGAGAGTATGAAATACTTTTCAAACTTACAAGATTTGAATTCCTTTATTAATAAACAAAGCAAAAAGATCATGTACCCATCCAGTAACACATTTCACATATAAATGGGATACCAAACTCAAGCTAGCCTTTATCCTGTTGTCAAATAAATGCAGTAGTGTGTGATACTCATTTACCCATATCCAGACATTGAGAGCTACCCCAAGTTGTTTAATGGTTGTGCAATATTTCACTGTGTTTATGTATGATCTTCTAGTGAACTAAATTCTCTATTAGTAAGCATTGGCCACATAACCAAAATTAAAAAAAATACACTAAATTCACAAAAATATTTGCAAAATCTATGATGAAATTGGGAGACAAAAAGGTGAACACATAATTAAGAACTTGTATAAAGAGCACAGCCAACACATAGGAAGAAATACATTATGCTAATACAGACATAAGATTATGTTCAATCTATCTATGTCATGCAAATAAGGACATCAAATTATAATGTTTAGTTGAGTGCTTGTGATAAAGAATAGAAAGACTGCAAAATCTAGGATTGGTGTGAGTTTGGGAAAATATATACTTTTACCCTGATAGTGAAAAAATGTAAATTGGTATCACCTTTCTTAATGGTACGATATCTACCAAAATATTAAATGAGCATATACTTGGAAGTAGCAAGTCCGTTTTAGATTATTTTTGGCTGAAAAACTACCACTATTCCTTTCATAAACAATCCCTTTTTGAGATCTTTGTGTGGGCTATATATTATATTTTATTTGTGGGCAAGGCAAATCTCTGTTCTATACTTTTGCTAAAGAAGTTGATGAGATGTACAATTTCAGCAAATCATGCTCACAAAGAAACCACTAGATTTTTCTCCATAAACTTTTGAATACCTGATCAACATAATGTATTTGAATAAAATCATGGTTGTAACACTGAAATTAATCAATCCCTTTCAAAATAGAATATTTCCATTTTCAGTAATGATTAGAAGCAAGTTTATATTCCCAGAACTTCCTGGCAAATTTGGTAACTGGAAATTCTTCTAGTGGTTATAAGTTATTGAAGGGCTGGTTTAAAAAATTAGAGTGTTATACTCTGAGACTTGCTGGGTGTCTTTTCCTTCTTGAACATAATAACCCTTTTAATGTTATCGTGTTCCCCTACTTCAGTCACTGAGTGGTAGCTTTCTTCTTCGGAAAAATAAATTCTGGTGTAGAAGGAGAATTCAGCTGGATAAATAAAATAAACCCATTCAGCTAGGAGGTTCTTGAGAAAATGGACTGTTTAACTCACCACAGTATCCCTTGTCCCCAATACCATTGCCCAATCTATTGGGTGGGCTTAGTAATACTTGTTGATTGCAATTATGTTGAACTCATGAAAAGTGATGTTGATGAACTCAGGTCTTTGAAGGTGAGTTCCATATGGAAGATCTGTCCATGATATCCACTATAAGTACTCTTTATGAAATTGTTGGGCAGGGATGGTAGAAGATTCATGGTCAAATGGAAACGTAACTCAGTAGGAATGATAAAAAATTTAGAAATTCTTCTGTATCTAAAGCAGACTGAATCATAACAAAGGAGTATCAATAAATAAGTATTTTAATAAACATAAAAATCAAAAGGAAGAAGGAGCAAAGGGGATGGAGATAAATATAAATTATACCTTAAGTATAGTTGGTTGCTTTATGCATATATTGCATTTCTCCCTGGAGTGCTGACAGATTGTTATTTTGCTTATTTTACAAATAAGAACAGAGTGGATCTAACAGTTTAACCTGATGAAGACTACCCTGCTCATATTCGGAATAAATTGGAAATGAAATCTGCTGTTCCTTGTTACAAGAAAAAAACCTTCAAACACAGTGATGATGGTAAGTCAAACGAACAGAGCAAATTATCAGCTTCATAAACCATGACAGTTTCTCAAAATTTAATATATCACAATCAACAGAGAGCTTGTTAAAACCAGCTTTCTGGCCCCCACTGCCATAGTTTCCGTATCGGTAAGTTCTCGCATGAGATCTTATAGTCTGCATTTCTGATTAGTTTGCAGGGACAGCCAGTCCAGGAACCACACCATGAGAACCGTTGGAAGACAGGCAATTTGTTATTACTATCTGTCCTGACTTAGCATTGAAAAGTCTTTTTTGGATATCCTTTTGGTCAAGATTTTTCTGGTATTAATATATAATTAATTTATTCATTCAATAAACAAGTCATTCAACAAACTGTTCACTCAAAAAGAATAATGATGAAAACCGTATGTGGAATTACAACTGAAATCCATCCCAAGCAATAAAATATGATTTAACAGGAATTAAAGGCAAGTTCTTGTCATAAAGTCAATACCTAGTTAAAAAGAAAGAGCTAACAAATTCCTCACATTGCCTCTAGATACATTAATATGGGCTTAATATACCAATTATGGGAAAGAATTTCATTTACACTGGGTTGCCATTTCAGGTTGTAAGTCTGGGTTGGTTAAAGGACTATAAATGGCATACGAAATGCCCACATGGGAAATTGTGATGGCTGAAATTACTGAAGTGGTGGAGTACCAGCTCCTACATTTGTGATGAATTCTATGAAGTAAACTCTTCTTGTGATTCAAAAATCAGTTCAAATTATAGGATAACGATATTGTAAAGAAAAAAAAGGTATACTACAATGGAGGAGGAGGAACCAAGCACTACAGTGTTCTTGTCAGAAGTGTGTCAGGAAAGAACAAGGAGCTAGTAGATAGAACCACTGGTATTTGGTAAAGTTTCAGAGAGATGCTACATCTGGGGTAGGTCTTGAAAAATATTAAAATTTCAAAATCTGGGGTTCATTCAATTCAACCAGTGTCTGTGGGATACTCACTGCAAGTGGGTCTTGGCACTGGACACAAAGGTCAGTGAGATATGGTCTCTGCCCTCCAGATTGATGACTATGGGACATGTTGTGCCAGCTGCTGGGTATGAGGGGATAAGACAGAAATACAAAAGGGTTATAGGCCTCATGAGGTTCATATTATAGGGAGAAATTCGCAAAATAATGGGACAGATAGAAATTTTGGAAGATGGTGGAAAGATACTTCATGGAAAGAGAATGAAACGCAAGCGTGGTTTTAGATTTGAAAGGTCCAATCATTGAGTGAACAGTCCAGTGGGGTTGGACTTCTGGGCCTGAAGACTGAAAAAAACGCAGTGGGCAAGTCACAATGCAGATGAAGGAAGTGAACCTGCTTGGTGAAATGTGGGCCTTATCTTTCAGGTAACAGGATTTGTATGAAGGATACTAGAGTATGGGGTAATTTTATCTAGTCTGTTTTGAGAGGCTAACTGACGACCACAGGGATCAATATGAGAACCAAGAGGCTGGTTGTGGGGAAATTAGTGAAAAGTCACTGCTAGGTATCATGTGAAAGAGGAGAGTTTTCATTTCATCCTGTTAAGGAGTTCATTATGTTAAGAAACTTGAATGCAGATTAAAGACATTTGTAAAAATTTGTTTATTTTTACTTTATTTGAAATGGAGAGGGAAAGAGGGAAGGGAGAGAGTGTGGGGAGCAACCCGGACTGGACTGAGTTACTGGAATTAAGACTTATTCTATGCATCTGCTCTCCCACAATATGGCGCTGGGAGAGGAGGCAACAGCTTCTACCCAGCTGCCTCTCACCAACTTGACAAGCTGCAGGACCTGCTCCTGATTGGAGGAGAGCAGTGTACTCGGCGTGTGGGCAGCCGAGTTAGGATTGGCGGAGGAGGACTATAAAGGAGGAGAGAGACGGCATGCACCAGGAACATCTAAGGGGAACATCTGAAGGAACACCTGTGCAGCCCCCGAGAGAGCCGGCTGGCGGTGTGCCGCTCCCCTGCGGAAGTGGGGAATGTGGCCGGGGGAACTGCCCTTCCACGGAGGTGGAAGGGATAGTAGCCAACCCGGGAAGAACCAGCAGCAAACCCGGGGAGGGCCGAGCAGACGAAAGAACAGCGCAGGGTTCAGTGTTGCTCCTCCACGAAGAGGGGGAGCGACATAATGGTGCTGTGACTCGGATATGAAGCCTAGGCAGGGTTTAGTGTCGTTCCTCCACGAAGAGGGGGAGCGACATAATGGTGCCGTGACTCGGATATGAAGCCTAGGCAGGGCTTAGTGTCGTTCCTCCACGAAGAGGAGGAGCGACATAATGGTGCCGTGACTCGGATAGGAAACCTAGGACGGATAGGAAACTTAGGAGGGAAGAAATGGGAAAATATCGGAGAGAGAGACTAGTAAACAGCCTAGGGAAAAGCCGGACGAAAAAGGTGCCGGAAGAAGCTATTGAAAGCCTAGGCATAGACTCAGATACGGACTACGGGGGGAAGCTGGGAGAAATCTCTAAGGTCGAAAGCGAAAGTGAAAGCTAGAACAAACAGACTTGGATATGGACTGTGGGGAGAGGCCAGGAGAAATGAGGGAGGAGTATTGTTGGAGGAAAGCTTGGGGAAACGTACCGGGTAGAGAAAAATGTTAGGGAGGATGAAGCCGCGAGTGCAGGCCAAGGCGGAAACAGAAGCCATCTTGGAATTCTTCAAGTCAGCCCGGGGAGCAAGAGGCGAAGATCTGGAACCAGAGGCAGAGACGTGGGCCCCCAGGTTGGAATTCGCCAGGTTAGTCCGGGCAACTTGGACTGAATGCCGGTGGTGGCAGAAACGTGAGCTGGGGCTGTGTGACTCGTGGAAGCCGCCGTGTGCAGAGAGAGCACGGGGCGTGAATGGATAGGGAACGCGGGGCTGGCGGAGGCTGTGGTGCGGACGCGAAGGGCGTGGAGACTGCGGAGTGTGCGCGCGAAGCCAAGCCGTGAAGAGCCGTGAAGCTGCCGCGGGGCGAGGTGCTGAGAAGCAGCCTCGGGGCGGGCGCCGGGAAGCCGCAGGGATAAGAGAAACAGAAGTTTAGAAGTAAAATGAGAGAAATAGGAATGCTGGAAGATAGAAGTAAAATGGGAGAAATAGGAATGCCCGGAGATAGAGAAATAGAGAAAGGCCTCCCCACAACACAGCAATGAGAGAGCTTGGATTCGGTCTGCCTGATTAGGAAGGCGGTGAGCACCTGCGGGCGGCTAGCAGCTTATGCGCCGCAGGTCACCGAAGATAGGCACGAACCAACACTAATAAGTCTCCCCACAAGACGGCAATGAGAAGGCTTGGATTCGGTTTGCCTGATAGGGCTTGTAAGCACCTGCAGGCAGAGCAGAGCATGCGCTGCAGGGCACCAAACACAGGCACGCATCAGCGCCTAAAAACCTCCTCACAACATGGCAAAGAGAGGACCCGGATTCGGTTTGCCTGATTGATAGGACTTGTAAGGACCTGTGGGCGACTCTAGCAAGCAGAGCAGAGTGTGTGCCACGGGACACCGAAGACAGGTGCGTATCAACGCCAAAAAATAAAAAGAAAGGGGGATCTGTGGGGAGCAACCCGGACTGGACTGAGTTACTGGAATTAAGACTTATTCTATGCATCTGCTCTCCCACAATATGGCGCTGGGAGAGGAGGCAACAGCTTCTACCCAGCTGCCTCTCACCAACTTGACAAGCTGCAGGACCTGCTCCTGATTGGAGGAGAGCAGTGTACTCGGCGTGTGGGCAGCCGAGTTAGGATTGGCGGAGGAGGACTATAAAGGAGGAGAGAGACGGCATGCACCAGGAACATCTAAGGGGAACATCTGAAGGAACACCTGTGCAGCCCCCGAGAGAGCCGGCTGGCGGTGTGCCGCTCCCCTGCGGAAGTGGGGAATGTGGCCGGGGGAACTGCCCTTCCACGGAGGTGGAAGGGATAGTAGCCAACCCGGGAAGAACCAGCAGCAAACCCGGGGAGGGCCGAGCAGACGAAAGAACAGCGCAGGGTTCAGTGTTGCTCCTCCACGAAGAGGGGGAGCGACAAGAGAGAAAGAGAGAGAGGGAGAGAGAGAGAGAGAGCGAGCGAGCTGTCTTCCATCCAGTAGTTCATTAAAATGGCTACAACAGCTGGGGAAAGAGCAGGTGAAAGTCAGGAGCCTGGGACACAATTTAGGTCTTCCACGTGGGTGGCAGAAACACAAGTACTTGAATCATCATCTGCTGCCTCCCAGGGTGTACATTAGCAGGAAGCTGGACTGGAAGCAGAGGTGGCACTTGAACTCAAATAACCCAAATGAGATGGAAGAGTCCCAAGTGACGTCTTAACTATTGTGCCAAATGCCCTTCAGCAGGTTAAACAATTCCCACAGGAAAAATTTACCTAATGTATACTTAAAATTATTCAAAGGAGGCATTGTATTTCTTCTTTCTTTCCTCTCTCTTTTCTTGATTAGCCTCTGGCTTTCTCTCTCATCCTGCCCTTCCCTCCTTATTCCTTCTCCTCTAACTTGCCATCTCCTCTCTTTTTCTTAAAATCTGTTTGGAAAGATATTTATATTATCATATTTATGTTAAAATAAGTAAAAGGCTCTTACCTTGTATGTGGCTGAGAGATTCCAAGGCCTATATCAATAAGTTGATATATCAGTTGGTTGAAAACAAAATCTATATTTTATGGCATTCATTGTAATTTGGACCACAAAAAAGAGTAAATACATTAAGTATGTTTATTTTCTTTTTTGGTATCCTGCATGCTAAGACTGTTTTCTTAGTGGTACACTCTGCTTTTAATATGTTACATTTTCAGTTCATGCTGAGTGTACTGTGCAAAAGAAGGGAGGCTTCTCTGCCACTGACTGGTCATTTGCTATCTTACCCCACCATCCCTTCATTTAGAGTGGGGAACAGAGGAAACAGTATAGCACATCCAACCGTTTTCTAGTTCATAACATTTTGTATTTAAAACAAGACAATAGAGTGCTACTAATGAATAAATGCAAACCTTTCAACCTAGTGATAGAATATCACCAAGGAAATACAGTATCAAAGGCAAATAAAATATAATAAAATTAATATCTATAGTCTGATTTCAGATTTGTTTTACTAGTAAATTCTCTCATTTTGAATATATTATACCAATAAAACCAGAAAGAATAGAAGAAAACCTGTCTAGTTTGTTGGTAACGAAAATAATGCTGATTAAAATCTGTATATCATTTGTTTATTTAAGCTAAGATACTTAATGTGGTCTTTGTGTTATTTCTTTTAAGAATTTTATTTATCAAACAAGTGTTTTCAATGGCTGTAGATCCAGATGGCATTTATTTTCGCAAAAGATTGATGAGATTACTTCCACTTAACTTGCAATGAGCACATCAGATAATAGAACTTTTTTCTTGGTATGGTGATATTATTATCTTGAATAAAAATTAATATGATTGAGGTAAAGTAATAAAATGATATTTCTGTTTGCTGTTAGGACAGGAACAAGTGATAATTATTGAGTGTTCACAGGTTTTGCATTTAGCAATTAGAAAACAAGAATACATTTCATGGCTGTGGAGTATATCAGTGACAGTGACTCATGACTGTTTTTGCAACACTTACCTCTTGACACCAGGGTTAGAGATGCTACTTCTCAGTGTATAAGGATATAAATTCACAACTACAAAAGGTAATCAAGAAATGGAACTGACATAAAGGTCTTAACTAAGACTTGCCCAGGGATCTCCACTTTGTAAGCATGCAACATAGTCAATTTCAGATATTCTTTGAAACTTCTTTATTCCCAAGACAGTAAGAAAGCAGAAGGCTTGAAACGGTCATGAAGGCACTGCTAATGCCAGTTCTGAATCATTGGTGAAATCCTCAAAATGAGGCTGGCCTAGGCCATTGTAGTCAATGGCCCTTCTGCTCCTGGGCCAATAGGAGTATGGAAATCTTGGCCTAAGCAGAGAGCCTTGGTGGCTAGGGTTCATCTTAAATCACATAGTCATGCACTTCAAATTATCTCCCTAGAATTCTGGCACTTTATGTGGAATGACTCACCAGTACTCTTGGGATCCCACAGAACCTATTTCCTTCACAATCTCTGAGAATCCTTCTCTCTTCTCACTCTCAAGACCATTTGTTCCCCAACCCTCTTTTTGAGATATGTAGAGCAGTCTTTAATTAGGACAAATTCCTTAACAAGATTAGAAGAGTGTTTTTGTTCAAACTCAAGGAAACACTAGTAGTCTTGCTGTTTGTTTAGAATGGAGGAAAATTATAAGGCAGCCAATTATGTAAAAGTATGATGATATTTTATAAGCTATGTTATAAGGACTTCTTACTCTGCTGATGCAGACACAGGGCCTGCTGGTCTGGACTGGTTTGGTCTCTTTATGTCTGCCTTTGCATTATTCAACTTGGAGCCCCCGTAAGTATCTATGTGCATAGCCCCTCTGGAGTCAGGCAGTACAGAACCAGCATGGAAGCACACAGGCTGGTCTTCAGGGCTGACAAAAAGAATTTTCTGACAAATATGGTGGGTTACAGAGTTAATTCTGCACCTCACCAACTTCATTCCCAACTACCTCATGCCCTTACCCCTCTCAGCCTATGACTCTTGTGTGTTTCCCCTTATGTGCTTTTCTATTTGTAAAAATTTTGTGTCTGGCAGGACTGGGGAAAGAAATTGCTGGAACTACATTTTTAAGACTATAAACATTTTAAAATAACATATGCAACTAATTAGCTTTTGGGGCAACATTTGGGCAGTATATAGATGCAACTCATGCCAAACTACCTTCTGTGATAGTTTTTTTTTCAGAGTAGCTATGGTGTCATTTTCATTAAGGTGGAAGGGCTTCCTAATACATGTTTGATGCTTCAGTGTCTAAAGCATCATTTCCAGTGTGAATGGTGCCAAAACTGTGTTCCAGACTAAAACCCTAAACAAAAGAAACACATCTGTGAAATTCCTGATGTAATTTCCTAACCTTTTATTTATTGGTTATATTTTAAATAAACAAGTGAAATATTATCTCAAATGGAAGCATCCACATTAAATTCCAAATGAAATGGAATGATAACATTTGAGTCTGTGACCAAGAAGTATTTATTTGAGGCTTGTGATGTACCTAATAGTATTTTGAGTGCCCAAGAATGCATTGAAGATATATAAAAATCATCTCTGCCTATAAAGGATCATTAATATCAGATATAAAAACTATGCTTAGAAAATAACTCGAGAGCAATGTATAAAACCAACAAAAAATTCCTTTTGATAGAAAGAGTAAGGATAATACCAACCAGATGATAATCCCATCATAGGTTCTGTAAGGAAAGCAGAGCCTCACTGGAACTATCAGAGATAAAATCAAAGAAAATGTTTCCTGTTATTAGGTACAGTTGAAGTCTTACAGGTTACTGGAAAAAGGTACACTGATCCAGAGTATACTTTGGTAAAATACAGGTACCACTGGTTATGATGAGAGGTATCTAACTCCCAGTTGAGATTAAATGTATACTAGAGATAATGTTCTATGTTGGAAGTAGAATGAGAAGAAAGATAAAACAGTAAGGAAATTTCTAGGTCCAAAAGTATCTGTACAAACTGAGAAAGCTAGGATAAGAGCACAACAGAATTATGAAAAGGTTAAATTAAAAATTGAATGTTGCCTTGTTTCTGTGATTCACTCAGGAGTGAAACTGTTTCCATAAGTCCTTTACAAGCATTAGGCCCATCTCTGAACTCCTGTCCATGTATTTTTCAAGGCTTTGTTCCTTCAATCTTTATCTTGTGAATAGCCAATGCAGGTGTTACTGGGAAGGTGAGATCATAGAATTTCTTTTCTTTTTCTTTTTCTTTTCTTTCTTTCTTTCTTTTTTTTTTTTTTTTTTGAAAGGCAGGGTTAGACAGTGAGAGAGAGAGAGACAGAGAAAGAGAGAGAAAGGTCTTCCTTTTTTTATATTGGTTCACCCCACAAATGGCCGCTACGGCTGGTGCTGCGCTGATCCAAAGCCAGGAGCCAGGTGTTTCCTTCTGGTCTCCCATGCGGGTGCAGGGCCCAAGAACTTGGGCCATCCTCCACTGCACTCCTGGGCCACAGCAGAGAGCTGCACTGGAAGAGGAGCAATCGGGACAGAATCCGGTGCCCCAACCGGGACTAGAACCTGTGATGCCGGCGCCGCAGGGGGAGGATTAGCCTAGTGAGCTGTGGCGCCGGCCTCATAGAATTTCTTGAGACTCTTCCAGAAGACATTAGGGAACCAGACAAAGACCTGAGAGATTCAAACTCCAACAGCTCAGAAATGCTGTGTGTGGAGGAAACAACTGGCGGGTGACTGTGGGCAGTATTCATATCAGTTGCAGGGGAGCCCCTGCTTATCAGCTTCTGGCAATGGCTGTTTTAAGAAGTTGTGGATATACCTGATCTATTAGGGTTTCAAGACTAACCAGAAATTCAGTTATTTGTGTGAAAATATCTCTTGCATTTTAAATATCAGTATTTAATTCAAGTCTATCTTAAAAAACAAAAATACTCTGTAATCCAATAACATATTTCTCCTTAGCAGCTGCTCTGTGAGGTTGCAAACTCTGAGATGGTGTGCTATGCTGTGCAATCTTTACTACTTGAAGACTTTTGCCCTTTTGCCAGAGAAAGCTTTTAGGGAGAAAAGTCATCTACCTTTAGGCTTTTTCTAAAAAGAGAGTGGAGCTATTTGGGAGAGAAAGCCTGACAGTAGCTTAAAGTTTCAAAAATTTTCCGAGTCCCAATCACTACCTCTCTTCAACTTTTTAATGGAAAATTACAGAGAAAAACTAAACTAATTCAGATCAATAACATTCATTTACTAAATATATTTTTGATTTTTCTTTGTTTAATAGGGAGTAAAGTTTATATTAAAAATCAAGTTGACTTGGATGCATTAAATAAGAATTAGCATCTTTTAACTTCTTAAGATGTATCTTATATTCTTTCACTTCCAGTCTCCTATCTTCTCATGGAGCACATGTTCCATATACACTGTTTTTCATCAAATACTTGCTGAATTAAAGCACAGTGACTTTCACTCATGAACTCTCTCTTTATGTTCTTTGTCCCACAGTGGTCTTTTAGTTATGCCTAATGCTTGTAGTCCTTACCATTTTAAATATTAAAGAGTGATTCAGTTCTCTGTGTGCACTCATTAAATACTGAGGATTAGGTTGTTTTTACAGAATGTGTCTCTTTCAATAGAGACATGAGTAGCTAAGAAGCTTCTGTGTATTTTTAGTATATTTTGATGCTCAGCAGCTTCTAAGTGACTCAAATGAAAACTATGTTATTTTGGTTATTTTGTGTAAGAAGAAGCTACTGACTCAGTGACTGGAGAATGTCTTTTCTTTTTAATCAAAAAAGTTATCAGTTTCTGAGTCATTTGCACTTTTCAATGGGAACATACACTGGGAAGAGGGCTGTCTGGATGAGTTTTACTTATTGAGAATTTCAGGGTTTAAATAAGGGCAACCTCAAGTCAATGCTGTTGCTTTCTTACTTTTGACAAGCTATCCAAGTTTGTAAGTCGACCTACATAGTGCAATGACTCATTCAAAACAGGTTCTGGCTAATGCAATCAACAAAGTAGAAATAGAACGGATACTGCTTTTCAGGCTTGAAACTGACTTATGAATGTCTTTGCTATCAGAATATTGTTAGTATGACACTCTTACAGATTCAAAATATGGTGTAGTATAAAGCAAGGCATACATTAAATTCAAATCTAGAGGATAAACAGCATGGCACCAAGAAGGGAACTAAAAACAGTGTTTTATTTTATAGCAGCCATACAATTTTTTCATAACTTTTCACTGCCACATGTGTATACATTAAAAAAAAAAAACCTCTGTATATTAGTTGTCACAAATCAGGGAAAACATATGATGTTTGTCTTTTTGGGACTGGCTTATTTCACTAAGCATAATGGTCTCCATTGCATACATTTTGTTGTGAAAGACAGGATTTTATTCTTTTTAACCGCTGAGTAGTATTCCATCATGTGTGTGTATATCACAATTTCTTTTTTTAAATAATGTTTCTCACCAAATTTTTTCTTTCTCTCTCTCTTTTTAAAGATTTATTTATTTACTTGAAAGGGAGAGTTACAGTGACATGGAAGGAGAAGACAGAGAGAGAGAGAGAAATCCTCCATCCATTGGTTTACTCCCCAAATAGCCGCAATGGCTGGGGCTGGGCCAATCTGAAACTAAGAGCCAGGAATATACCACAATTTCTTTATCTAGTCATCAGTTGATGGACACTTAGGTTGATTCCATATCTTAGCTATTGTGAGTTGAGCTCCTTTAAACATGGTGGTACAGATGACTCTTTCATATGCTGATTTCATTTCCTTTGGGTAAATTCCCAGGAGTGTAAAGGCTGGGTATTGCCTTTGTCTATACTCTTGAGGAACAGTGGTTTTTCCACTTACTATTTGTTGAATTCTTTATTTAGTGGAGAGTGAAGCTGGTGGTTATAAAGTAAATTGAAAGTGTATCACTCTAAAAATTAAAAGAATAACAAGAAAAGAAGGAGAAGAGAGGGTGAAAGTAGTAATTGAGGATAGGGTATGAAACACATGAAATTTATTCCCTTTTTATAAATAAAAAAATTAAATATTTAAAAAATCTATTTAATTCACACTGATTTAAAATTATAAGCATTTTCTGGACAGTTTATTGTTTTCATGGGACTTTACTATATTGTCAGAATATCTTACATTTAAATCCTAAAATAACTATATATTCCAACAAAAAGAGAGTGGACTTGGGTTTACTATGTGGCAAAAAGCTAATATCATCTGTTTGTAGAATGTTCTTGAACAGATAGTTTCTCTCTCTATCTCTTTTTTAAAAAGATTGATTTATTTACTTGAAATTTAGAAAAATAGAGAAAGAGAGAGAGTGTGAGAGAGGGATCTTCCATTTCCTGATCTGCTTCCCAGGCGACTGCAATGGCCAGGCCGAAACCAAAAGCCAGGAGGTTCATCCAGGTCTCCGACTTGGATGGAAGGGGCTAAAACACTTGATCCATCTTCCTCTGCTTTTCCCAGGCTATTAGCAGGGAGCTATATTGGAAGTGGATCAGGTGGGACATGAACTGGTGCTTATATGGGATGCCAGTAACTTATACAGTGGCTTTATCAGCTATGCCACAGTACTGGCCCTGATCAGTTCTAAGGCCATGTTTAAATTGAAAACTCCAATAAACAAAATTATTTGCATACTTTTCTAGTTAGGCAGAAAATGTAATATGGACATTAGTATATATCCATGAATTATAAACTTAAATTTTTTTTAAAGCAAACAATGTTGCACATGTTGTTGCAATACTGTGAATCTGTCATGAAATCCTTCTTGGACCTGCTGGCTTTTCTGGATGAGGTCAGCATCTTTGCTAGCCAGTAGTTGCCACCAAGCATAGGAGGCTATTGAGCACTCATAGTATGGCCACTAAGAACAAGAGCTAACTTGTTAACTTACTTTAATTAATTAAAATTAAAATTTAAGTTTAAATAGCCACATGTGACTAGTGGCTACAATATTGGTTAAATACAGCTCTACAAAATAAAAGAGAATTCTGAAACTTAGGGAACTATCTCTGATTTTTATTTTGGCTAAATTTTGTCAGTACATTGCCATACATAGTAAATTTGGTCTCTTAGATTTTTCTAGACTGAGCCACATATCCAAATTAAGTTTTCAGAACAGTTCGTGACACAGAAATGGTGTATATGCTCACTCAAGTACTTTAATACTAGCATTAGTAATGTTACTACATAAGCATCTTCCTTCCTAGTTCCTTGGTTGTCCAAGAAATTTACCCCAAATTCTGTATGTGGAAGAGCAGCTTTAATGTGAATTTCTCACTTCTCTTGTCTGAAATTCACACACTGTTTTTTCCAGGTGGTATCTTCTTTGTGTTACCTATTTGGGCAAAGGAAGGAATGGCAAGATTACAGCCATATCTTACATCATTCCTTCTGGTTGTAAAGATTGAAGGGCTATATAAATATGATTTGTATTATGCTTACAGAGACTGGAGGATAAAGCCACAAATACATGTCACAAAGTATAAAAGCTGAAGGTTCTTTTGATTAAAGGCAGGATAAAGTATTAGAAGCCTAATGAGCCAAACAAGCCCTGGAATAAAATATATGCACCTATGCTGGGGAAAATACATGTTTAAACATCCAATTTTGGGTAGAAGACATAGGGTGAAGAATTTGACCAAGCGATGTGTGTAGTTATATGATTTTACTGGTGAAGCTTACAAAGAGTCATGGCAACACCTTAAGCAATAGTGAAGTGTACCCCAAGAGGATAAATGATGAGACTCAGATTACACGCTTGTGGGAAGAGAACTCTGTTAGGCCAGAGAGATGTTTCTTACTTCTTTAATGTGCTGTAGAGAAGCCAGCTCCTGAATTATTTCTAAAGTGAATCTGAAAGACAGTTAAGAGTCAACGTATAGCAGGAATACCACTTGTCTTTCCCCTCAGTACTCTCTCCAGAAGGGAAAATCCCCAAACAAGTCTTAAAGTATGAGCTTTTTAGCTACCCATAGCAACATATAATTTCAAGCCTTTTAAGGTCATTCTGGGAGAGAGGTTTAAGAAGAGAGAGTTCTTTTTCCTTTTGAAAAAAGAGACCTTTGGTTTTCCAAACATTTCATAAACCTCTGGAACTCTTTGGAGTGAGCCAGATGTGGAAAAAGTAACTGGAATTTTTTTGGGAAAAGTTAGAAGTAGCCTCTGAAAAGAGCATTTATCAGTAACCCAGACAGTGAGAAACTTTCGACATTGCTGAATAGACAGAATGTGGCCAAAATTGACCAGACTTGTGTCTTTTCTGGTCAGATAACCTGGTCTAGAAGTTGTATTAGTTTCCTAGGGCCACTGTTGGGAAGTGCCACAAACTGGGTGGTTCAAAACAAAAAGTTTATTCATTTACAGTTCTGGAAGGTGGTAGTCGAAAACCACGGTGTTAGGCAGGCCATGCTGTCTTCTGAAGACTTTGGAGGAGAATCTGGTTCATTCATTTTCTTAGCTGTAGGTGCTGTTGGCAATCCTTGGTGCTTCCTGGTTTTCAGGCACATGTGCCAATCTTTGTTTTCACATGATGCTCTCTCGTGCAGTGGGTTCTCTCCTCTTCAGTGTGTGTCAGTCTTTTTTTTTTTTAGGATTTTTATTTATATTTAGGAGGTAGAGTTACAGACAGAGAGAGGGAGAAAGAGAGAGATCTTCCATCTGCTAATTCACTCCCCAGATGGCCTCAAAAGCTGGAGCTGGGCCGATCTGAAGCAAGGAGCCAAGAGCTTCTTCTGGGTCTTCAACATGGGTGTAAGGGCCCAAACACTTAGGGATCTTCCACTGCTTTCCCAGGCCATAAGCAGAGAGCTGGACTGGAAGAGGAGAAGCCGGGATATGAAACGCCATCCATATGGGATGCTGGCACCTCAAGCGGAGGCTGAGCCTACTCTGCCACAGCACTGGCCCCAGTATGTGTCAGTCTTATACAGACATATTGACTCACACAAAGTGGTATCTAGTGGGTCAGAACATAGAATACTGAATTTCCTTCAATCCTGGAACCCCCTGATAGTTTGACACAGTAAGCCCATGCGTTTCCAGGGAATTTTTCTCATGCTGTGACCTATCAATATTGAGTGAGGCTCAAATCTGTGAACATGATAGATATATACTATAGTTATCCATTTTTTTGAAAGTCAGTGCAGGTTTTTTGATGCAATGGGTCAAATCACAATTTGGGGCATATGTGTTACATATCAGAGTGCCTGATTTTTGTCTCACCTCTGCCTTCCATCCTTCCTCTGCTAAAGCACACTCTGGGGCAGTAGATGATGGCTCAAGTGCTTTGGTTCATGCCACCCATGTGGGAGACCTGGTTGGAATTCCTGCTCTTGGCTTTAGCCTGACCTGCCCCTGGTTGTTGCAGGTATTTGGCGGAATGAACCATTGAGTGGAAGCTCCCTCTTGTTCTTGGTCTCTGTCTCACTCTGTCATTCTGCCTTTCAAATAAACATAAGTGAATAAATAAACATGTCTTAAAAAGAAAGCCAATAAAATTTCATGGGAGCCAGGATAGAAAATAAGACACAGTGATTTGCTCTACCTTTAAAATCTTTAAACCATTAAAGAACACAATTATATCTGAAAGAGACCTCATATCTTTGATTATGATAGTTTGTTTCATTAAATGTAGCTTCTTGATGGAAAAACATCATCAACTTTTCCCTGGCTCCTCTTTCTCCCCCACTGTTAATTTTGCTTTCATCCATCGAGAGAGGCCTTTGTTTTATTCACAGTTGATGGAGAGCTTCTGTATACATAATCACAATCCCAAGGAAAGCTTCTTGAGATGTTCAAGTGTGGGTTGATTTAAATATTTACAATGAGCTGCACAGACAGCTGATGTGAATGAGGAACCACATGCTAAATTGTAAGCATCAGGTGAATAACATCAAACAAGTATAATTGTTTGTTTCTGTAATGCAATCATTGTGTCAAATGTGAGAGTTAATATATTATCAGATTGTTATATAATGCTTTCAGAAGGGAAGGGAAGTAAACCCACTGCATGTTCTAAGGCAAGGGTTCTCACAGAACACATTCTGTCATTTGTGTTTTCTTTCTGAAAAGCTAGGAGAACCAAAATAGCATTGGCCAATTCTTTACTTTTTACAACAATGTAAGTTTTACTACATGAGAGCTTTTTCAGAATATACATCATATTTTTAAAGCATCCAGATCACTTTCTGACTTTTATTCCTGAGTTTCCCAAGGTAGAACTATTGTGGGGCCCACGTTCAGGCTTAAACAGAGTTCAATTCCCAAGTCAAGAATGACTTGGCACAGCAGATCTTTCTGTTCAATATGGAGTTAGATCATGTTGGGCACTGCACCAGCTGAGCCAGAGCCTCCTCTGCCTGTTGGCCCAGTCAGACTTGGAAAGGCTTCCTTGTGTTAGATGCTCGTCTTTATAAATCAAGAAGAGACTGGCCTCTTTGACTGGGTCCCTGATGCTTTCATTAGTGGATATCATCCTCCTTGCAGGTAGTTTGATCCTATTCTCTGAAACCCTAAGTCCTGGCTGGGGCCCAGACATGAGTGCATCCACCTCCTAGGACCATGGTGGCACTGATTTTTCTGTTGTTGCTAGCCAGCAGTATTGACTGCTGCTCAGTTCCACCAGCTTCTTTGGAATTCTTCTTAGCAGCGCTTCTGTGACCTACACGTCACACGTTTTAACACTGCCATGTTCAGACAGATTGCTTCTTCCTCTTTTTAGCTGTTTCTCTAGCTTCCCTATGTCAACTCCTCAGCTACCAAAGGTCATCCTCTAGCTTTCCAGAATTTCTATTCATGAGTCTCTTTGACTCTGCTCATAGCAGGGATGGAATTCCTGGTAACCTGCTAATCATTGTTCAAGGTATGCCTGGCTTCTCTAACTTTGTACATGGAGACACCTAAACAATGGGAATTAAGGATTATATAGAAGGTGTCACTTTTCTGGCCAAAGTTCCAAATGTGTGCCTTTGGTATCTAGAGTAAGAAAGCTTTCTCTTAAGAATGAGTGTTTTCTGTCTTTCAATTTCTCCATTAAAATGGGCTGCTCATCATTTAAGTCTTCTCACAATGTATTAGTTCAAGCTATCTACTTACTCATTTTGATTGCTTTTCTGTTTGACTTGTATTTATTTAATGCCTGTCTCTCTTTCCCATGACTTGACCATAACTCACACTCCTGTTTGGCTACCTTACTCTGCTTGTTGAGAAAGCAGAACTTCAGACAGAGTTGTTAAAGAATTGTAACCAAAATAGGCAAACAAGACCAACAGCCTAAATTAGCAAACTATTTGTGAAAAGGACAAGTAAATACATGGTCCATTTCAAAAAAGCTAGAAGGAAAGATTTTGAATGTTTTGACCACAAACAAATGACAACACTTGAGGTGATAGGCATGCTTACCTTGATTTGAACATGAAACAATGTATACATATTTTAGGGTATCACATGGTACTCCAGAAATATGTATAGCTTTTATAGATTATAAAATACACACAGCACAGAAACACAACCAGAAGACACATCTGTTTTTGGAAAAAAATCCCAAATGCAAAATTACAATCATCCTAGGTAAAATTTGCATACAAGCCAGATAATGAAGGTCACATCTTAAGAAGAGTTATTGAGTTACAATTATCAAGGTATTTTTTCCTGTTAGTTATTTCTCTAAACATAAAAATAAACAATCACCAAAACCCCCTGAGACAGTTTCCTCAACAGATGTGAGGACACCTGTTTGTAATGGAATTTGGTAGTAAAACTTGGAGAAATTAGGAGCGATGAGCCTTGTAAATGATCATGAGGAGTTGCCTCGAGTAACTACTCATTTTGAACTTGAGTGTCAAGGCAAAGGGTCCATATTTGCCTTTTCACATCAGCATGGACCCTAGGCTGTGGTCTCACCATGTAAAGTAAAGCATTTTCAAAATAGAAAACTGAAATTTGCTTTTCATGTGATATAAGTGGTATCTAGAAAAGCTAATTTTTTTTAAACAAACAAAAATCTATTTGCTTTCTATTTCAGGAACATATTATGGAAATGAAAACTTTCTTCCTTCTTTCACATTATATTAATATATCACTAAAAGTTTTTTTTTTTTTTTTGTCAGCATATTGGCGGTGCTCCCTTAGTCTGGTTCCTATGAGAAGATCATGTGGAATAGATCTGTGAGTGAAAAATTCATTGTTGTAAGCCATTGAGGTGGTTCTTTTTTACAAGATAATTTCATCTACTCTTACTGCTGTAAATTCACAAGTAGGTGAAAAACAACAATAACCAGAGGCTGTAAAAAAGGAATTAATGAGAATGTGTGTATGGTACATGTGTTTGCGTGTGAACAAGTACATGCATGTGAGCCTAGGTATGGACCATACATAATAAAACTTTTCTCTTTTACTCATTCTGTGTATTTCTGTTTCTCCCTAAAATCATTACTTTTTCTATTTAGAGTAGCAAATGGCAAGGAAGTATGGTTTTGAGTTCAGCTCACCCATTTCTTGTTGAATAGGGTGGAGAAGCAGTTTTACTTTCATAATTAGGAAGTAATTGAATCTGATATTTACAGATCTGTCTAGCTTCATAACTTTATTTTGTTATATTTTGTATGTTAAAGGAGAGCCATAACTGAATCTTCATGAATAACTGAGATACTATATACTTTGTTTATAGAGAACTGAAGCATGAGGGCAGGCAGAGGTAGTAAGTCTATGAGACACTGATCTTTATGCATAAAATGTCTACTGAACACATAGCTGTCATTTAGAGCTAATGATGACTAGGTTACATATATCTGAATATATTATGAAGAGCTGGACTCCTACCTCTTGTATTGAATATCTG
Source organism: Oryctolagus cuniculus (assembly GCF_964237555.1). Classification (NCBI taxonomy): domain Eukaryota; kingdom Metazoa; phylum Chordata; class Mammalia; order Lagomorpha; family Leporidae; genus Oryctolagus; species Oryctolagus cuniculus. The sequence continues at coordinate 97,639,216 of NC_091436.1, forward strand.
AATTACTGTAGTGATTTTTTTATTTGTGTTACATTATGTGTGCATTTTCATTAAAATATCCTACAAATGTAGAAAGGAAGATTTTTCATTGTTAAAAAGAGATTTCAATAATCAATGATGAAAAAGAGATGATTGACTATGAGAAAAATTGGGCAAGTGTGGTTCTCCCTAAAATGACAGAAAAGGGACTAATTGTTCTGTGTGTTATTTTGTTTTCTTAAGGCACTGTGTACAAATTTCACAAGGATGCTAAGAGTGATTTGCTGAAATCAGCATGGGATTGTTGTTTCCACTGAGCCTACTATTGTTTCATAACAGATTCAACATCAAGGATAATCAGTGAAATAGTCATAATTTTAAAAACCATATTTTCTAAAGTACACTTCATTGAAAAAATATTTTCCAAATTGTTTTAGCATCAGTATGCAGTTGGCCCTCTAGCAACTTTGGTTAGCATGATTGGATAACACAGTCCATTCAGAATATAAGAGTAAAATGGCTGATGACCATTAATGACATTTACTGGGCTATTACTAAGGTCAGGTGGTTTGTTAAGCACTTTATTTACAAAACATCAGTAATCCTCACTACCCTGAGGTGGCGCTATTATTACCCTGTTTTATAAATGAGTAATTGGAAACTTAGAGAGGTGAAATGGCTTGGCCAGGTTACTTGGGCAGTAAGTGAAGAATCAAGATTGGATGGAGACAGCCAAATTCCAGGCTCAACATCAGTGCACATGATTACTTGGTTGAAGACAGCTACTGAGTGTTAGATTCATTAATGGTAACTTGCCTCAGGAGTTGAACAAAGGATAAAACTGCCTCCATCATACTGTACATCATTGTCTTCTCACTGTTTTCATTGAAACTCTAAATCTTCCAAAGTGAGAAAGATAGGTAGATGATAAGGCAGAATATAATATAAAGGCAGAATTACTCCAACATCTGGAGATGAGTAGCTAGAAAGCAAAGTGAATGGATTATTAACAAGAACCAATTCTCTGATTCTTTTTGTATTTAGATCTCAAATAACTATTTTCTCTGTCTCTTCTCTTTTGTATTATTCCATTCTCCTAATTTCCTCTTCATTTAGTTTTGGAAAGCTCCTGACATTTGTCAACAGAATGTTGACAGATCCAGAAATTTATTGATGATGATAGTAAGCATTAATTTTTTGAGACAAGCAATTCATTCTCTGTCTTGTTTCTTGCAGTACCTCACTCAGTTACTACTATCACCATGGAAGATGATGGAAATGTCACTGAATGAAGTGCTTCTGCTTGTATTCCAAAATGTGAGAACTGGTAAGGTATGTGGTTTATTGGTTAAATACTGGTTAGAATGCCCGCCCACATTGGAATACTTGGGTTTGAACCCCAGTTCCGCCTCTTAATTCCACTGTCTGGGCAATGCAGTGCAGACCCTAGAAACAGCAGTTTATGGTTCAAGTAATTGGGTCCCTGCCACTCATGTAGGATTTGGGGATTGTGTCCCAATATCCCAGCCTCAGTCTAGCTCCAGTCACTGCAGGCTTTTGGGGAGCAGCCAGGGAAAAGGAGCACTGTGTTTCTCTGTCTCTCAAGCAAATGAATAAAATTTTTTAAAAATGTGACAGTTAAGCAATTAGAATTATATGCTAAATTTGCTCTCATACGAGTTCTTTGGATATCCTTTGTCCAAACTCTGTCTCTACTGGTACCCCCTTCCTTCACTATTTCTTTTTTTTTTTCTTTTTTCTTTTTTTTTTTTCTGACAGGCAGAGCGGACAGTGAGAGAGAGAGACAGAGAGAAAGGTCTTCCTTTGCCGTTGGTTCACCTTCCAATGGCCACCACGGCCCTGCAGCCGGCGCACCTTGCCAATCCGATGGCAGGAGCCAGGTACTTATCCTGGTCTCCCATGGGGTGCAGGGCCCAAGCACTTGGGCCATCCTCCACTGCACTCCCTGGCCACAGCAGAGAGCTGGCCTGGAAGAGGGGCAACCGGGACAGAATCTGGCGCTCCAACCGAGACTAGAACCTGGTGTGCCGGCGCCGCAAGGCGGAGGATTAGCCTAGTGAGCCGCGGCGCTGGCTGCTTCCTTCACTACTTCTAATAATTCACACATTGCATATGTTTTGCTAATTTGTTGTCTGATTTTTTTGGAATATGAAGTTCATCCACAAGGGTTCCTCCCACATTTTCTTCTCCACTGTGATGCATCCTATAGTTTTAGGGGAGTCCCATTTAAATTTACTGAAGTTAAGTCTGTATATGATCTTATAAATATATAAAACATACTATTGTTAATAAGTATAGAATTCATGCTATCATTTTTTTATGTAGGAAAATAATTTCATAATTACTTTCCTCTATAATTACAGTGTTTCACAAATCTCTTTTAGAGTCAAAAATACTTGGTTCTCCTACTTGGTATTTTTTGGTCAGTTTATAAGTTAAAATGATAATGTCGGTATTAACAGAGTCAGAATAATACAAATGGTAATTTTAACACTTGGGTTTTAAAGTTTTATAATTTTTTGGTGTGTATATATAAAAATAAGTCATCATATATTCATCTGTGTTTACATATTTATAGATACATGATTCATATTTGGTACAAAACTAAAACTATAAGGACTAAGTGTGCTTTTTCAGGTTGAGGGCACCAAAACCTTTGCATTGCTTTTGCATTATGGTTTCTTTGAATGAAAAGAAGTCTACAACTGTGAATCTACCCCAGGTTTACTTGAGTATTGATGCTTATACTTTTATCTATTACATTCTAAAGTCCAAGAGACTTGTTGTCTTTAATTTGTCAACATCTAACTGACTAATGTCTGAGTGACTTATGATCCAGGCTATGAAATTGATTTGTGCTTGTTTTCTTTCTTTTATTTTTCAAACTGACATCACTCATTTTATCATATTATCTTCTATATTCCTTTTTTACTCAAAATCTGCTTCTTTTGGGTCTCAATCTGCAATGCAGGATGTTCGAGGGTTACATATTAAAAAATGAAGACAAAATTTCTGCTTTCCTAGGGGGTTAACATTCACTAACTCCTTGTCTTTTGTAACCCTATCTAAAACCTATGATATTTATATAAATAGCATGCATTTTAATGATATTTATTGATTTATTTATTTGAGAGGCAGAGTTGCAGAGAGAGAGAGACAGAGAGAGACAGAGACAGAGAGAAAAGTCCTCCATCTCCTGGTTCACTCCCAAATGACTGCAACGGCCGGAACAGAGCCAATCTGAAGGTAGGAGCTTCTTCTGGATCTCCAACATGGGTGCAGGGGCCCAAACACTTGGGCCATCTTCTACTGCTTTCCCAGGCCACAGAGAGCTGGGTTGGAAGAGTAGCAGCCAGGACATGAAATGGCATCCATATGGGATGCCAGTGCCTTAGGTGGACTTAGCCTACTCAGCCACAGTGCTGGTCTGAACACAATGCATTCTTCAGCAGTAAATGTGAATGCAGCCTCTAAAATATGCGCACCTTAGTAAATGCCAAGCTGCACTGCATGCTACTTTTAAACAGAGGGAAACAGGTAGCCCAAGTAAGTGCCGTTGAAGTAGGCAGAAGGTAGTTAACAAGGAGGAGGTTATGTCACCAGCCCCTTCATGCAGCCTCTTCTACACATCCCTTCCCACCCCATCCCCCTTTTCTTTATAGTGGAAAGCCATAGCTTCAATGAAATGGCTATTTAGAACTGGTGCTGGCCCAAAATTTCAATAAATGGCTGTTGACTAGGCCCCATGATGAACTTCAGCTCATTATAAGGCCATTATTATAAAATTAACAAGGCTGCCAGCGCTGCGGCTCAATAGGCTAATCCTCCACCTAGCGGCGCCAGCACACCGGGTTCTGGTCCCGGTTGGGGTGCCATATTCTTTCCCGGTTGCCCCTCTTCCAGGCCAGCTCTCTGCTGTGGCCCGGGAGTGCAGTGGAGGATGGCCCAAGTGCTTGGGCCCTGCACCCCATGGGAGACCAGGAGAAGCACCTGGCTCCTGCCTTCAGATTAGTGCGGTGCACTGGCCTCAGTGCACCAGCCGTGGCGGCCATTGGAGGGTGAACCAATGGCAAAAGGAAGACCTTTCTCTCTGTCTCTCTCTCTCACTATCCACTCTGCCTTGTCAAAAAATAAATAAATAAATAAATAAATAAAATTAACAAGGCTGACACTGCTAATCCCATCATGTACTTGCCATAAAATACTTTCAAAATTTTCACAAAAAGGCAAAGAAATCGCTAATCCTCAAGTCTCACCCAAACCCCATTTCTTATGAGTATTCAGTTAAATCCCTCTCAGAACCACACCTACCCCAAGCTTCCAGATCATGTAAAAATATCACTGTGAACCTTATTGTGTATAGCTTTCTCTTGAGCATGCCTGCACTCCTTCTTGAGTTTGTACTTTTGCTTTTCATGCAAATAAGTCTTGTTTCCCTGCTGACCTTCATCTTTGTCTTGTCCTTGATTTCCTTCTTGTGACACAGACAAGAACTTAGAAACAGCCACCCACAACACTCTGTCATAAAGGGGCTATAACCTCTATAATTTTTGTTAAAGTCCTTTGACTCTTCTTCCTGTGGTGTCATCTAATGAATTTCTGTCTTGATATTATCTTCTTTTTTAGGGGGAGGGTGAGAGATGATCTAGCTAAAAATCTTTCCCTCTAACTCAGTATCTAATATCCCAATATTTCTTATCACTGGGCTTATCCATATCTTAGTTATTTAATGGAATTCAGTAGATTATCTATAAGTCATCAAATTAAGAAAACACAATAGAGACTTTATTAACTAGAACCAGTATTTGAAGTTTTGCTAAGAATCAGACAAACTCCAAAAAGTAACTGATAAATTATGGCTCAAAACTGGAGTGAAGGACACTATGAGAAATAATGACTTGATCAGCCCTTGTCCTGACTGTTGATGTACAATTTAATAATTTATCCCTTTTAGTATTTTTTTTTGTTCTAGTTAATACTATTGGTTGAACTCTGTAATTAACACACATTTATTCTTAGGTGTTGAAATTTAACTGAAAAGTGATCCCTGTTAAATATGAGTGGGAATAAGAGAGGGAGGAGATGTACATAGTCCAAGTGATCAATTTAGTTCACAGTTGATCACACTGATAGGTCTAAGAATCAAAGGGATCACACAAACAAGACTAGTGTCTGTGGATACTAACTGCTAGAATAAAAAAGGGAGAGAATGTTCCAACATGGGAAGTGGGATACACAGCAGACTCATAGAATGGCAGATGTCCTAAGTAGCACTCTGGCCTCAGAATCAGCCCTTAAAGCATTTGGATCTGGCTGAAGAGCCCATGAGAGTATTTTAGGCATGGAAAGCCAAGACACCCTGGAAAAAAAAAAAGGGCCTAACTGAAAGATCTCCGCAAGTGAGATCCCAGTAGAAAGAACAGGCCATCAAAGGAGGAGGTATCTTTCTCTGAGGGAGGAGAGAACTTCCACTTTGACTACAGCCTTGTCTAAATAAGATTGAAGTCGGGGAACTCAAGAGGCTTCCATAGCCTTGGCAACTCATAACTAGAGCCTAGGGAGATTTCTGACACCATAAGCAAGAGTGTCAATTTGTTAAGTCAACAACAGAAATCACTTACTTCTCCTGTGGGATCTGTCCTTAATGTGTTGTCCAATGTGAAGTAATGCTATAACTAGTACTGAAACAGTATTTTACACTTTATGTTCTGTGTGGTGCAAACTGATGAAATATTTACTTAATATATACTAAATCGATCTTCTGTATATAAAGAGAATTGAAAATGAATCTTGATGTGAATGGAATGGGAGATGGGAGGGGTGTGGGTGGGAGGGAAGTTATAGGGGAGAAAAGTCATTGTAATCCATCAACTGTACTTTGGAAAATTGTATTTACTAAATAAAAGTGTTTATAATAAAAAAAAAACTGGAGTGAAAAACCCTGTCTCATAAGGCATGCGATGTTATCAAACCTTTTGTAATGCTTTAGAGATGGTAGTCTGAACTCTATCTGCCAGTCAGGGTGCTCATCACGTGTTTTGCATTGTGTTAAAATTATTACACTCTCACCTGTAGGATCGGGGGAACCACATTTTATTAGACTTGGATTTTTGCCCTCACAAGACCCAGTTATGAATCTTCAGTTAACTGAGGGAGCCTCTGCTTGTCATAGGCAGCCCAACTTGACACTTGGCCCTACAGGACAGCCACAGATGGTGACCCAGTTCTGAGAGTGAAGGGCTCTGACCACTGCTGGTTTCATTACCTTCGGTACGGGAGGGTACTTTACCTGCCATATGTGAAAGTACTAACTAGCTAAAGTCAATGGGTAATAAAGAATGACTATAGAAAATAAAAAAAAAAAAATTGGATTGTGCAAACCTTGCCGTAAAGGTTATTTCTCTTCAAATGCTTCTTTCTTTCATGAGACATTTGCCTTTATTCAAAACTCTAATTCAAACAAGTGGAAAGCAGGTAATATAAAAAAGAATTAGTGAGCTGGCTTGCCAACTATGATTTGGATTTTAGTCACATTCACACTTTTAATTTCCCAAATACATGAATAGACTGTTTTAAAGGTAAAAAGAAGGCTGACAGCAGAAAATGTTAAGATATTAAACAAGGGATCTCCTGAAATTTGTAAGTAAATTCATTTCAAGAGTATGAGGGTGTGCCTGTATGCATTTTTGGCAACTTTGGTTTTGTGGCTAGGTGAAAGTATTCAGACTAACCATGAATGGGAAAGAGTTGATAATTTGGGGCAGAGCACAGTGTGTTCAATTCAGCACACAGGGAAAAAGATAATAAGATATAATGCCAACTGTGTCCATGTGTTCTTGTGGACCTAGCGTATTAGCAAACTGGAAAAGTTATCTTCTGTGTTTGTATAAGCATGCCGCTGATATTCCTCATCCCAAGATACATTCCAACCATTTATATTTCATGCTTCCTGGAAAACAAAATCTCAGAGTGCCTGGAAGTTTTTGCTACTTTTTGACATTACTGCCAGCATTTCATTAGCACCATATTTAGTTGCATATCTGGAAAAACTTTATATACAAGAAAGGAATTCTGAATTAAATCTTAATATGTTGATATATTTTGACAAATAGTAATTAAGTTGAAAGAGGACCAGAGTTTTTGAAGCTAACATTATTTGTTGACTCCGTATTTATCCATATAACAAATCAAAAATAGTAGTGTTGAAAAAAACTGAATATTTGTTTTATATCATACTACATAGACACAATTTAAAGACATAAGAGAAAAAATCCTGAAGAGAACATGCAATCTGATTTCTCCTACTATCAGAGGGCTGGGTGCTGGTGGTAGCAGGTTTGACTTCAGCCAGACTGTCTATAACAGATACATAACAATCATTGTTTAACAATATTAATACTTTTTATTACAATGGTTTAATGGATGTTTGTTAGTTCCTGGGAATCACTGAATATTAACTGTTACAAAACTCAAAATGAGTAAAGAGATGTTTAGAGTCAATCAATTGGTGGAGGGAAATCCACCAAACAATTTTGTCAATAATACCATACAGTCTTTTTAACAGATTGACAAAGGGGTGTCTCAAAGGTGTGTGCACAAGTAGGCACTGTATGTGACTCAATTTATGTGGTGCTATCACCATCCTGAATGTAACTCTTCAGGAAATGCAGAACAATACTAAATTTTCATGCATTTAATAGATATTTAACTATAAATATATTCAAGGTTCCCTAAACCTGAGTAACTGCAGGGAGGATTAGCATAGGAATAGGCTTATTTTGTGAAGTTATTTAGTAAGAAACAGGAAAGAAAGGTCTTCAATATTTGTATTTGATGTCTATTAAGATTTAACTGATTTTAGCTTCTTTGTATGGAATATTAGAAATTTTTTAATAAAGAGTTTTAAGAAATTTTAAATTTTATTTATTTTCACTTTATTCTAAAGGCAGAGAGAGAGAGAGAGAGAGAGATATCATTTGGTTTACTCCCCAAATGCCCCCAATAGCAGGGCCAGATCAATGTCAGAAGACTGGAACTCAACCCAGATATCCTACGTGTGTGGAAGAGACCCAACTATTGGAACCATCACTGATGCCTCCCGTGGTGCACATTTGCAAGAAGCTAGATTGGTAGCAGAACCAGGACTCCGACTTGAGAACTGTAAGGGAAGCAGTTCTTAACTGGCATCTTAACCCTTGAGCCAAATACCCATTCTTCATCATGAAACTTTGTATACAAGATGAACTTGTCCAGAAGTCGCATCATCATTGATAATATGAATATAAACATTGCCTTGTGTCAGGTTAAAATTTTAATTAGTTCAACACTGTGGAGTCTGAATTAATATTTAAAACTTTTGGGAATATGGGTATCATTAAATAAAGTATAAGTTAATTTTAATCATTTCAGATTTTTTTACATACTACCACTCATTGTGTCACTAGCATGTGCATAAACAGGCACTTTAATTTGTAGACAACTGTAATTAATCTGTGTTTTGGAATTCGTTTTCCAAATTGAATCTAGTTCTGTCTTTTTGTAATCTATATTTTATTGTGTGGAAAGCTAAAGATAAGTGATCAGAGTGGGACATTTTCCTCCTGTGGCAGTTTGTGGTAATCTGAACCAGGCAAGACTACTCTGTAGAGCACATCTGTATTGGTGCTCTGTGTTAGAAATCCACAGACATAGTCTGCCTTTTGTCCTTGAGCCTCCACCCTCCTGCCTGGCAGTCCCTGGAATCCCTTTCAAGAATTTCCTTTCAATTTTTTTCACTTCCTCTTCTCTTCCCATTTTTACCCCTTCCCATACAATATTATTTTTCACCATTCTCCTTTCCTTCATATCTTTTTCCCCTGTTGTGTTCAATATGTATTTTAAGTTTATGGAATCAGTGATTTTCAGTGTTGAAAATTAGGAAATAAAATGAGTAAATACCATATTGCCATCAACCATATAACATCATGTTAAACCTCCTGCATATCCTTCTCAGGTTTTTCTTTTATTTATACACACATGTATACACACATAACCATAAGCATATAGTTTTTTTAAGAGTGTACTTATGTATTTAAAAGGTAGAGTTACAGTGAGAGGGAGAGAGAGAGAGAGAAAAAGAAAGGTCAGAAATGAACCGATCTGAAGCCAGGACCCAGGAGCCAGGAGCTTCTTCCGGTTTTCCCATGTGGGTGCAGGCGTTCAAGTACTTGGACCATCTTCCACTGCCTTCTTAGGCCACAGCAGAGAGCTGGATCAGAAGTGGAGCAGCTGGGACTAGAACTGGCACCCATATGGGATGCCAGCGCCACAGGCAGAGGATTAAACTATTGCATCATAGCGCCAGCCCCAGGTTCTTTTTCTGTTTTTTTTTTTTTTTATTTCTATGTCTCTATATTTTGTATATTGTGTTCACATACATATTTCTTCTTCTTCTTCTTCTTCTTCTTCTTCTTTTTTTTTTTTTTGACAGGCAGAGTGGACAGTGAGAGAGAGAGACAGAGAGAAAGGTCTTCCTTTGCCGTTGGTTCACCCTCCAATGACCGCTGCGGCCAGCGCGCTGTGGCCTGCACACCGCGCTGATCCGATGGCAGGAGCCAGGTGCTTCTCCTGGTCTCCCATGGGGTGCAGGGCCCAAGCACTTGGGCCATCCTCCACTGCACTCCTGGGCCATAGCAGAGAGCTGGCCTGGAAGAGGGGCAACCGGGACAGAATCTGGCGCCCCAACCGGGACCAGAACCCGGTTTGCCGGCGCCACAAGGCGGAGGATTAGCCTATTGAGCCACGGTGCCAGCCTCAGTACATTTCCATCTCACATGATATCCAAGTCTTCTTTAAATTTCTTCAGTTGAATCCAGAATGACTTTTGTTGGTTTGGCTAAAACAGTATCTAATAAATAGCCACAGTTAGCATCTGGTAGTTATGTGTCTGAATCTGTTGTCATCTAATAATTATTTTTTTAAAATCATGACACTGACTTATCTAGAAAACAGGGCTAGTTATTATGCAGAGCAAATCTTCTTTTCTTGAATGTATTATCTAAAAGTAATGGTAAAAAACCTTGTGGTTTATTCTTGAATGTGACCTATTTGTTCTCTAAATTGATGCTCTTATATTCTATTTTCAGACTGAGAGTTAAATTTTCACTGAATGGCAACTTGTTCTACCTATCTAGATGTTTTTAAGATCATTTTTGTAGCCAAAAGGATTTGCCTACATGTGTAATTTTTTCACCAAAACAGACTGAACCTCAGTGCTTTCAGTGTGCAGATTTAGATCTTTCCCAAACTCAGTAAATTAGTTTTTCTTGTCTTCCATTTGTTTCTTCCACAAATACCATTTTTTCCTTGACAGGTCTTCTATAACATATGACTTCTGCTTCTTCCTTTGTTGAAGATATAATAAAATTTCTGTTTTAATACATTTCTGAAAATTAGGGTATTGTTTCAGTAGTGATCAAACTCCATTACCTACAGATTTGTCCTAATATGAAAATATCACAATCATTATTTCCTTTATATCTCCTTAAGCATTCATCATTAGTGTTTATTCAGATGGTCAGCTGTCTCATAGTATATGTTCAGATTATCTGCTTGGTTATTTTGTTGTAGGCTGTGACAGCTACTTGGGTGAATGCTGTTTTTCCTACCAACACTGGGGCCCAGTGCAGTTGTTGAAATGCTGGTGGGACTCATGAAAATCCTGCTTTGATAATCTGTCTCATAGCTCTGTGGGTGACAGAATGCTGATAACCTCCTTCCTTTCCTGGAGGACGTCTCTGCTCACTTCTGTCTCACAGTCTCTTAGCTGAGTGAGGACAAAGAAGGCTTCATATTTGCTGTCAGGGGAACCAGGAGACAGACCACTTAGAGAAAAACACCTATCGCCTCCAAATCCTATATACGTTGAGTTTTCATTCAGATGTGAGGACTGGCTGGAGGACAGGCAAGAGCTGCAAGAATGCTACCTGAGTTCCCCATCTGAGTAAAGTTCGTGAGAAATGACTATAAATGAACAACAGAGAAACCCAAGCAAAGGCCTCACCCTGTTAAAGACAGAAACGTGCACATGCCCTGAGCTGTGCTCCTTTATTTAATTGTTTTGATTATATCACCCATTTGTTGTGACTAGTTATGTGAATATTTACCATCTCTTTCCCTCTGCTTCTTCATCTTTGAAATGAAGAATGGAAACAATGATAGAGTTTTTCCAATACTATAGCTATAAAGAATTAAGTGTAAAACATTCAGAAGAGAAGTTGGCACATAATATATGTTCAGTAAATGTAGTCTCATTACTATTCTAAATATTTGTTTAAGAAAACACTATCAAAGAATGTATAATATAAGTACCAGACTTTTGGAATAGAAGAGACATTCTGCAAGGGGAATTTTGACCTCAGATCTCAGCATACTACTGGTACATGGTGACTAGAAAGCAGAGGCAGAAGTGTCCCAAAATGTGCGGTCAGGATGTAGGGAAGGACATGGAGGGGGCATAAAAGTATCTTTAAAACTTCTTTTTATATTGGAGAAATGGTGAAGCAGGTAGGATTATACCATTTTGATGGGGGAAATTGTTTTGTTTTTAAAGCAGTCATGATAACCTATGTGTGTGATTAAGAGAGCAAGGAAAGAGACTGTAACCATAAGGGAATGGAAAGCACACCAGAACCTTTAAATCAACATGGGGAAAGAGGAATGAGCAGCAATTTAATCAAAGTAATAAAGCCAAGGGGAAGAAAGATGAGGAAACTCAATGTAAATTAAGTAGTAAGCAACAGAGTGAGGTAAAAGCAATGAAAATCAACAACACTACACCTTATACCTGAATATTCCTGAATTCACCCACTCAAAGATAGATGCTGTTACTCTGGGTTAAAAAACAAAGTTCAGGTATGTGAGTTTACAAAGAACTCATGTTAAGAGTCAATCTCTCCTCTCCCTTTGTCCTTCCCTTCTAATCTCTCTATGTCTCTCTCTCTCTCTCTCTCTCTCTCTCTCTCTTTCTCTCAATAAAGGGACTGGAAATTGTAGATAAATGTAATTAAAAAACAGAGTAATATTTTAATAAAGTGAAATATAAGGCTAAAAGACCTCAACTGAATGAATAGGTATGTTGTGCAATTATATATATATATATATATAGAGAGAGAAAGATTTAACAATCATAAAATTATGTTCATCAAATAGACAAATGATAACATTCCAAAGATAATACCTATTAAAAATACAAAGAAAACATCATACAAATTCAATGATAGTGAAAGATTTTTGATTCTATTTATAAGTAGATTAATATACCAAGTAGAAAAAAGTATTTTTAATCAAGTTTGATATGTTTGAGGCATATTGTTATATGTATAATTTCTTTTCATGTATCCAGGTATAAAACAGTTGATCATATACTTGGCCCAAAAAAATCCTTACCAAATTCAACAATGGGGAGAATTTATAAGATAACCACACTATTAAGATAAATAAACTATAAAATGGAGACTAGATACCATTTGGGTGAAAAAGTAAACAGGTAAATAACTTTCTAGAAGACAGTAGGAGAGGGCATATTTCATTCAAACTCAAGGATACCTAACAAGCAGTAGGCCTCAGGAAAAAAAAAAAATGCAAGGTTACTTATCACTGTTATTAAGTAAGATGGGGCAGGCACTTAGCCTATTGTTTAAAATGCCTGAATCCCACATTGAGACTCAGTTCTGGTTCCTGCCTCCAGTTTCCTACTAATGCAGAACCTGGGTGACAGTGGTGATAGCGCCAGTGTTCGGATTCCTGCCACTCATGTGGGAGTGCTGAATTGTATCCCTAGCTTCTGGCTCCAGCTTTGGCCTAGCTCAGCGATTATAGGCATTTGGGAGTGAACCAGCAGATGGGAGTACACATGTCCTCTCTCCCTCCTTCTATGTTTCTTTCTGCCTCAAAACAAATAAATAATTTTTAAACATGCCAAAGATGAAATAAAGAGACTATTAACCGAAATAAATTTGAAGAATAATAAAATCAAATAAGAAAAATGGGAAGAGAAGGTTAACTGATAAAAATCTAAGCTTAATTAAATAGAAAATAAAATCATTATAAAGACAATTAAGTCCCACATCCTTGATAGTTACATTTTTCCACTAAACTTCCAAAATTTTCCAATAAAAACAGTCTCCAGCAAAAACAAACCAATAAAAAACAACTCATTTAATTTAAGACAATTTCAGGATGTTTTGAAATTTCTTTGTTTACCAAGATAACTTCACAAAATAGAAAAACACAGTAAGTACTAGAGTTGTTGCCACCACTTGCTCTTGAAGGGATAAGAAGAGGAATCTGTAATGAGAACTTGGAAGGAAAGAGTTGTCTGGAAAAGTCATCAACAACTACTGTTAGTGGGGAGTCATAGCCAAGCTAAAATGACCCCATGGTGAAGGAAGCATGGAAACATATGCCAGCCTCATTTTATTCTCTACTTACTATAACCTGCTAGGGTACCCCATTGGTCAATTCAATTAGATGCCAAATCTTGGAGTTCACTGGTATGGTTCATGCAGGCCAGCCACCTGACATACGGTAGACAGGCAACCTGAAGTACTCTGTACATTTTCAGATTCAGAGTGTGAATTCTCAGTCTTAAGTAACACCTCTAACATATTACATGCTGTTAAAAGGTAGATAGTTGCCTAAAAACCTTAAATGTATGTTTAAATCATAGTGATGGGCTTTCTTGGTAGAAAAAAAAATGAAAATGAATAGTGATTTTGTTTTTAATCACTGGCTTAAGAAAATTGTTAAAATACAAACATAATTTGTTCTTGTAAAGAGTAGAGGCCAGTAAAGCTGTGGCCTGAGACACTGGCATCCTATATGGGTGCCAGTTCAAATCTTGGCTGTTCCACCTCTGTTCCAGCTTCCTACTAATGTGCCTGGGAAAACAGTGGAAGATCACCCCAGTGTTTGGGACCCTGTACCCCAAGTGGGAGACCTGGAAGAAGCTCCTGGCTCCTGGCTTTGGCTTGACCCAGCCCTGGCCATTGTGGACATCTGGGGAGTGAACGAAGCTGATAGAAGATTTCTCTCTCTCTGTTTCTCCCTCTCTCTCTGTAATTCTGACTTTCAAATAAGTAAATAAAAATATTTTAAAAATTAAAAGAATATAACTTAAAATTTTAAGAAAAATGGAGATGATTTGAATGAGAAAATGTCATGAGCCTGTTTTTAAAAAAATTAGTCTTAATAATCCATGTTGAATCAATAGTTAAGATACACATATGCCACACAAGAGAAGTGAGGTTGGAATTTCATTTTGAGCAAAGAAAAATTGTCCCATCAGCTGAAGAAGGGAAAATAGAAACCTAAGCAGTTGTTATTAATATAAAGAGAACAATTTTATTGCATTCCATAGGTACAGTTCAAAGAAGATAACCCTCAGTCCCTTGCTCCTCTCACCCTCTCCCTCCCTCTCATCTCCTGATCAGTTTTTGCAAGGATATAATTTTAATCCACTCTATATTTACAGACATAATTGTCCACTAACATAATAATCAACAAGTCAAAAGTAGGAAGACCACTGTTCCAAAGGATACAAATAAGGGCTAAAAATGACAATCATATACCAAAATGACCATTTCATTACTATATATATATAAATGTATATATTTTTTTTTGTATTTTGTATTAACTGCCATATATAAGAGAAAATGTGATATTTTTCTTTTTTGAGGTTTGCTTATTTCATTAAGCATAATGGTTTCCAGTTGCATCTATTTTATTGTAAAAGACAGGATTTCATTCTTTTTTATGATGGAGTTGTATTCCATAGTGTATCTATATACCACATTTTGTTTATCTACTCATCAAGTGATGAACATCTGGGTTGATTCCTTACCTTAGCTATTGTGAATTAAGCTGCAATAAACATGGAGTACAGATAACTATTTAATATACTGATTTCATTTTTAGAAATAGCAACTTTTATGGTGATTTCTATTTCATCAGCCAACTCATAATACTGGATTTGGCCACCATGTAGTTTTACAGTCAAATTGATGTGGCACTGAAAAAGCTCAAATCCAAAGCAGTGATCAGTACTTCCAACCAATATTAATCAGCTTGATATTTTTGGCTTCAATATGCATTTCAGAATGGCTTCTTCCATTGGCAATGAAATCTAATTCTTAGGGAAGGCATTTGGTGTAACTGCTAAGACATCGCTTATGCATGCATCCTTTATCAGAGTGCTGAGGTTTGAGACCTGGCTACATTCACAATTCCATCTTCCTGCTAAGATGTACCCAGGTGATGATTCCATTAGTTTGGTCCTTGCCATCAATATATATATATGTATAGATGGTTGACATTCCTGGCTCCTGGTTTTGTCCTCACTCATTGCTGAATGTTGTAGATATTTTGGTAGTGAACCAGCAGATGGGAGATCTCTATCTGTCTCTGCTTCTCTGCTTTCCAATAAACAAATTTTTTTAAATGGCATACTTTTAGAAAAAAAATGAGAAATCCAATTTTTCTTGAATGCTATGGAGTAGAGGTCTTTGGGAAAAATAGAATAAAAGAAAAAGAGCAAATAAGATATGAAATAAATCTCTTACTCTTATTCACTTGTGCAGTATATTATTCTTGGTAACTGCATGAATGATTAGCTTTCACATGTGCAATTTCTAGCATTAATTGATAAATCACCACAGCACTGTTAAAACCTTTAAATGTCAATCATTGGTCATGAAAGAGCAAGATGTAGAAAAGGCAGTGATTGGCCCTCCTTGATTTCCTGGCCTCTTGCATCTCCATAACTCTTGGAAATCGTTCAGACTAATACCAGTAGCTTTGATAATAACTTTATGATAAGAAGTAACAGAATCATAAAAATTAAGATTTGAAAGAAATATTAGGGATCATCTAGTCCAAAATCTAATTTTAAATATGAAGAAAATGAAATCCATCAACTTATTGAGAGAGGACATGGTCTTTAATGGCCAGAACTTGGGCTCTGTCTCTTGGTGTCTCATTGGCTTTTCATTAATCTCTAGTTACTCTTAAAGAAAAATTTCATATTCACCTAAAAAAAATATATATATACACATATCTAAGACAGTATTAAAATAAAAACCAAAGAGACAAATGGAGGAGGGCTTTGCTGCTAAAATTGTATGTATATTCTTACTCTAATGTCTAAACTAAAATATGTTTTATGTACTAATTATAATTTTATTTTTTATTATAATTTCAAATTAGGTTACTTAGTTAATTACATTATCTTCTAGTGCTTGAAATGTGGTAGATAATATATATCTTCAAAGATATTATTATAACTCTTGAGAATAAAGAGAAAAAAACCCTTGTTTCACATACTTTTTCTTCTGGAATACTCAATTTTTTTCAATAAAAGAATGGTTAGATTCATAGAATTCCAGAATTGGAAGTACATGTAGTGATTTCTATTCTATCTTCCTACCCAAAATAGGAAACTTCTGTATTGTCCCTGAGAATCACTTTTGTGGTTTCTGCTTGAATATTTCTAGTAATAAGAAACACACTATTTGTGAAGGAGTACTTTTTGCCAAGATGCCATAAAAGTCTTCCATATTGAGCCTAAATCAGCACTACCCACCCCCATCCAACAATGTAACTTCAACTCAGTAGTATTAATATTCTCTCTGAAGTAAGAAAAAAGTTTTTGTTTATTTTTTGGTAGTCATTGCACAAAAATTTTTTATAAAAGTATATTTTTTTATTATTTGAAAGGCAGAATGACAAAGATAAATATCTTCCATCTGCCAGTTCACTCCCCAAATGCCTGTAGCAGCGAGGGCTGGGCCAGGCCAAAGCCAGGAGCCAGGACTGCATCCTACTCTCTACCTGGGTGGCAGGAACTCAGGTAGTTGGGCTGTAATCCAACTGCCTTTCAGAAACAATATACAAATGGAGGCAGAGGAGGGCCTTGAGCCTAGGCATTCTGTTATGGAATGTGGGTATCCCAAGCAGCAGCTTTATGTGCTGTCTGCCACAATGTCCACCCCTAAAGACCATTATTCTATCTGACCCAAGTATACTCTTCTTCAGTACTAGCATTTCAAGTTTCTTTAGTTGTTCCATATAAAACCAGGATTTGAGATTTCCCACCATTTTAGTTGTTCTTCTGAATATATTTGTCCATATACCTCTAGAATTGGATTTTTACACATTAGTGGGCACCTAACATATTTAACATATCTATTTCAGGTATTGCTTACAAATTTTAAGTACGATCGGTCTATTATATTCTTGGATTCAGGCATTTAGTTTCCAGTATAGTGTTGGCTTGGAGGAGTCAGTAAAATACCCCAAATATTTTCAGTATGAACTTTGGTTAAATCGTCTTCCTGGTCTTGTTCTGGTGAAATTTAAGTGCAGAAATCTGTCTTTTCCATTGCTATAATTTTAATACTTTTTTTTTGCAGTGTTCTAACATTTTGAGCTGACTTAAGCAAGTGAGAAAACATGGGGGATAATCTGGGGATTGACCAGGGTAAAGGTAGATCCTGATATGGTATCTAGAACAAGCTCCAGATTCCAGAGAATGGGACTGCATGTGTGGGAAAACCTGGTCTGTAAAGGGCCCTACTGAGAGGGATTAAGAAACATCAAAAAGGCAGTGAGGCAGAGAGGTAAGCAGAAAGCTTCCTAAGACAAAGTCCACTCATTTGCAATTTTGTCTGGGGTTGCATTGGAACTAACCTTTTAAAAATTTTAGTTATATGGATATTTTATTATATATTACCTAATGTTTATGCGAAAATATGGGGTGAATTGGGTTGTATTTAAGTATTTTTAGAGCAAGGGTTTTCAATCTCAACACTGGTGACATGTTGGAATGAATAACTCTTCATTGTAGAAGGTTATCCTTTGAATTGTATGATATTTAAGAACATCGCTGGCATCTACTACTAGATGCTAGTAGCATCATTACCTCAGTTGTGACAACCAACTATATCTCAGGCACTTTCAAGAGTTCTGTGGGAGAAGAAAATTAACCTTGGTTGAGAATAAACGGTCTAATTCAACATATAATTAACTACATTAATCATGGTTATACCAAATTATAACATGTTATACCATATGTTCAATTAGTTGTAACATGTCTAACAGCCAACACTGAGTTGCCAAGCATGACTATCCATAATGTATTGCACACTAATTTTTGTGCATGGTAAGTTATTTTTTACCCAATGCTTCCTTGATATTAAAAGATCTTACATATATATTTCTTTACAACATCTGTGAAATATTGTTAACTCATTAAGTAAATATCTGTGGAGCCCCTACAACATTCCTTTTACAATTCTACACACTGGGGCTGGCGCTGTGGCGCAGCAGGCTAACACCCTGGCCTGAAGCGCCGGCATCCCATATGAGCACCGGTTCGAGTCCCAGCTACTCCACTTCCAATCCAGCTCTCTGCTATGGCCTGAGAAAGCAGTAGAAGATGGCCCAAGTCCTTGGGCCCCTGCACCCAAGTAGGAGACCAGAAGAAGCTCCTGGCTCCTGGCTTTGGATCAGTGCAGCTCCGGCTGTTGTGGCCAGTAGGGGAGTGAACCATTGGATGGAAGACCTCTCTCTCTCTCTGCCTCTCCTCTTTTTGTGCAACTCTGACTTTCAAGTAAAATAAATAAATCTTTAAAAAAAAGTTCTAAAAACAATTCTGCACACTAGGGTTTCAGAAAGGAATGACACACATTCCACTTTCATAGATCATGTGTTTGTGGCTGTGTGTTTCTCTTTGTATATGTGTGTTCATGTGAATGCAAATTCGTGCATGGGTGCTGGAAGTAGGATTAAAAAGCAAGGAACATTTAAAAATCATATTATGCAAAAAAGTGATTTAGGAGCTTTGAAGAAAACTAGAGTAGGATCAAGCATAGAATGATGAAAGAATATGTGCTATTGTAAATTAATGGAGAAAACATCTCATTTGAGGAGAAGACATTTGTGCAGAAGATAGAAGGACATAAAAGAATGAACCATAGGAGTTTAAGAAAGTACATTTTAGGCAGAATAAAGAACATTTTGTGTGCAGAAATGTGTCTCCCCAAATTTGTATATTTAAAATCAAATCCCTGGTCCTCAGAATGTTGTTCTATTTAGAGATAGAGCCATTAAAGTGATAATTGAAGTAAAATGAGGTCACATAGGTGGTCCCTAATACAGCATGACCAGTATTGTTATAAGAAGAGGAGATTTGGACACAGACACAAGATAGGGTGGACAATGTGAAGACATAGCAAGGTAGCACTGTGAAAGACAAGGAGACAAGCCTTGGGACATACCAAACCTGCTCTACCCTTGATCTGATACTTCTAGCTACATGCTAAATGCACTGTGAGAAAATGTTTCTTTTGTTTAAGCCACCTAATCTCTGGTATCTGGTTATGGTAGCCCTTGCAAGCTAATACAAACACAGAGTAGAAGATTGACCACAATGAAAGAGAAGAATAGTAGGAGGTGCAGATGAAAAAAAACAAAAAACTAAAAACAAACAAACAAACAAAAAAAACAAGGGCCATATTGTGTGTTGAAAAGAAAGCTAGACTTTATTTTAATGTAATGTGAATAGGGCTTTGAGCAGGGGACTAGCAGCAAGTGACTTACATATAAAGATAAGCAATTTGTTAGCAGTAAGAAAAATTGACTTTGCAATACTAGAAAATAAGTCTGAGAATGATTAGCAGGTGTTTTCAGTAGCTCACATGAGATGAGAGTGCCTTGACCAAAGCTGCTGGTGATTGGAGTAGGTGTGAAATTGTTGGATTCAGGGTATGTTCTGAAAGTGGAGCCAGAAGATCTTCTGAGGGACTGGGAGTGCTATGTGACGAAAACATGCAGCAAACACAAATCTTTGGTTTTGTGTGTAAGTAAAAGGGCTGACAGTGATTCCATTTTTGTGATGGTGAAAAGTTGAAGGAAGAACCCTGAAATTTGTTATTTTAGGTGCATAGTCAAATGTTTTTTCAATTACAAAAATTATAAATGTAATGTTATAGAAAAACACAAAGAACATTCAAGTATATGAAATGAAAAATATTCTCTCATAGTAACCTCATTTCTCAGAGTTGAGCATTGCTAAGTTAATTGTTCATAATTCTAGACCTTTCCTTCTTGATGGATTCAATATCTCTCTCAGATACATACATGCACAGACACATACACGCACTTCTTAAGCACTGTTTTCTATTACAAGGAAAAAGTGCCAGGATTCTCAAAAATCAGAGAACTCAATAAAATATAAATTTACCTCCTCTACCCATTTTTATTTTTAGTTTTAAGGGAGGTTGTTAGAATCGTATGTATAAGGTCAGACAGTGGGTGGTAAAACCTTCACTTTGAGGAAAAAAGAATGGCATTCTCAAATGGCAATCAGTACTGTTATTCTGGGCTGCGGAATCTGGATCTTTGTTTTCAACTGGATTTGGTTTTTATTAAGGTGAGTTTTGTTCAATTGGTTCAAATGTTATTTGTCTATAATATTATAAGTGGATAATTTTTGTAGCCTAGTAAAGTTGTATGTACTAGTAAGTAGAATATTTTTATTTGATTAATTCCTATAATTTTAAAGAGACTAGATCCTTTTATACAGTGATGTATTTTTCTGACATTTTTACATGATTAAATCAAAATGTGAGCAAGGAGTTTAAGAAACCAAATTTACTTGCTAAATTCACCACGTCTGCAGATGGGAAAAACAGAAGTGAACAGATTCCATATAAAACATGCAGAGAAAAAAGGGCAAAATAAATTTGAATTCTTCATCTGAAATACTTTAACAGATTAAAGGTTTTAACCCCATAGAGGTACTGTAAAATGAGGGATAGTCAAAATTATGTGTCTGGTTACTAAATTGTTCTGTAACATAGAAAAATGTAACATGTATATGATTTTGAAGCAAGTTCTCACTTGTGAACCAACTGGTCCTTCCTTTTCTCTATCCCCATCAAAAAAGAACTATATCCTAGAACAAATAAACTGCATATGCTTTGAAAGACAGTGAGCAAATTCATAGGATTCCATATAGCTCAGGGGAAGGAAGTTCAGAGATGATAACCACTGCAGGGTCTTTAGAGATAAAAGGTTTTATCTATGGCAGTCACACTGTGATAAGCCTATAGCATTGATATCTCACTTAACCCTTACATCAACCCCAATCTGTTCTATTATTACATTTTAGAAAAGCAAACAGACCCAGAGACATCAAATGACTTTCCCTAGTTCTTCCATCTGGTAAGCTGCTAAACCAGAGAAAGTACACAGACCAGGTTGTTTCCTCCATGTATGACACAGTTCCTACACGGAGTAGGAAAAGATTTGTTTAGGCAGAGACTGAATGTAAGTTACATACAGATCTCATACAAGGTACACAGTGCTAGTAAAAATGGAACTAAAGTCGAGTCAGATAGATGTTCAAGCAAGAGCACACCAGCTGCTGAGAGGCTAACAGGGTGCCAATGAACAGGCTGACAAGGGACAGCACCATGGAGAGCAGAGGTCCCAGAAAAGAGATGAAGAGATAAGGATGTTTGTATTGCTGTTTCTCTCCCATAATGAAATCTTTGTAAGCCTCCTGTTGTTCACTTTACATGTCTATCTTGAAGGTGAACATGGAGAGAAGAGGAAATTTAAGTGAGCACAATCCAAATCCAAAATCATTATTTTTATCTGACCTTTGCTAGTGTAAGCTTTTTATTTTTTTAAAAAAAGATTTATTTATTTATTTATTTGAAAGTCAGAGTTAAACAGAAAGAGAAGGAGAGGCAGAGAGAGAGAGAGAGAGGTCTTCCATCCTCTCGTTCACTCTCCAATTGACCTCAATGGCCGGAGCTACAACAATCCGAAGCTAGGAGCCAGGAGGTTCTTCTGGGTCTGCCTTGTGGGTAGAGGGGCCCAAGGACTTGGGCCACTTTCTACTGCTTTCCCAGGCCACAGCAGAGAGTTGCATCAGAAGTGGAGCATCTGGGACTCGAACCGGCTTCTATATGGGATGCCGGCACTACAGGTGGCTTTACCCGCTACGCCATAGCGCCGGCCCCATTATCACTTTTCATTTAAATATTTCTAATGTGCCTTGGGCAGATACAGATAGTTCAATTTCTTATTGTAAAAAATGTGTTTGATTCTTACTCATAATTTAATTATTGTAAAAACATTCGCTAACAAGAACAATTGGGCTAAGAGAGTGTTAGATGAAAATAAATTAAAAATTATTTTTCCTTATAAACAGTCTAAAAACTTTTACAAATGTGTAAATTGTAAATATAGATGAAAACCTGTAGTAGGATCAATTTAAAACTGTTTCTGGGGCTGGCGCTCTGGCGCAGGGGGTTAAACCTCTGGCCTGAAGCTCCTGGCTCCTGACTTCTGATCGGCTCAGCTCCAGCCATTGTGGCCATCTGGGGAGTGAACTAGCAGATGGAAGACCTCTCTCTCTGTCTGTATCTCTCTCTGTAACTCTGTCTTTCAAATAAATAAGATAAATCTTAAAAAAAAAAAAAACCTTTCAATTTAGGTTCATTTTTTAGAAAATAAAAGTTAGATTTTCTATAAATGTAAAATGGAAACTTTATACAATATCAAAAAAGCAACTTCAAGCAGTTCTACAGATTTTGCTGAGGCAAGGCTATAAGGAGGAATTTGGGCAGGAGAGGGTAGGAACTAAGCTAACACTTTTCATGGTGATGCATATTATAAATTTAGAAAGCAAATTGAGTGTTGAGCATAGAATACTTGACACTATGTACACAGATTTTGGTGAAGAATATTGTCATGGTAGACATAGTACTGCTATGAAATTGTACAGTGAAGATCTGCATTTAGAATTGGTTGTTGAAGTTTATAATTAGATAAATATATATTTAGAATAACTGAATTAAATTTTTTTGAAAGAAACTGATACTGAATTTAAAACCCTTAAATGGCCATATATTCTGTTTGACAACAGCCAGATGTTAGAAATGTTTGAATTTATACTGACCTGAGTGGTTTACAATGGCATTGGCCATTTTGTAAATGTGTCCTTTAAGTATTGGCTGAATTTTTTTCATTTGTGTCATGAATCTTTTATTAAAGAATATAATAAATGGGACACTAAAACTTCAGTTTTCAAAGCTTTTCAACAAACTGCAGTTCTTAAAAACAATACTTACAATAATGAAAGGAGAAAATGAACACAACAAATAACATCATGTCTAAAATCCTATAATTGCATTTTTGAATTAGTAAGAACTTTTTCAAAGGACTCCTATTTTTGGAGAGCCTCGTTAGTATGTAGCATGTTGATCTCACAGAAGAAAAAAAAAAAAAAACAACCACGGGGGTGGGGGGGTGGAGGGGTGGGGAGAGCAGTTCAAGCAGACCACAAACATCCTTAAATGCCCGAAAGTGAAACAAGGTCCCAGGAGATGTGCAGGACCAACACAGGTGGAGCAATATCCAGGCCAAGATGAAGGGATGCCCCTAGAAGCCCCCAGGAGACCACAGATTCCCAGTGTTCACATGATCATGGTGGTCTTGGAACTGGGATCAACTGCAGATGCTGGGAGCTGAGGGCCTGGTGCTGGCCTCACAGAGATCCCTGAAGCTCATGCTCAGCAATGTGGTGGTCATGGTCATCTCTGAGCATGTCCTGAAGTCAGCAGAGTGTCTGGTTCCCTGCCCCTGCCTGGTGGCTCCAGCTCATAGGTAGTTACACTGCTTGGGAGATCAGTATTGAAGATGGGACTGTTACTCGTCAGAGAGCAGAAATGGAGGGTGAGGCTCCACTGATGGGACACCCAGCAAATCCATTGCCAGGAACCAATTCTTCTTCCCTGAACATCTTTTTCCTCATTTCTTGCCACAGGAACTGTTGTCCCTCTGGGCTCTTTCCAACAGCCCAAGTCAAACCCTGTGAGTTCTAGGTGGACCTCCATGGCCTGGGACCCTTGGCCAGCTCTGCCTTCAGATCTCTGCCTCTCTCACCTCCAGTCCAGGGCCCAGAGCTTGCCACAAGGTCCATCACAGGCGGATCTACGTGGCCCAGAATTGTGTCTTCCAACGCTGATGGACCATGAACCCTCAGTGCCCCGACAAACATTAGAGATGCTGTGATCAGGGTCACAGACACGTGCTCCTTCTGGGAAGTCACTCGTGACAGATCTCACTTTGTGTTGGGGGATGAGGAGAAATACTGTGTGCTCTCACACAGACCTCCACCTGCCACAGATGCTGGGGCAAGAAACAACTTAAGAGTCTAGGGAAAAAATGATTGCCAGTGCCACTAGGAGCTGTGTTGAGCAAGATGGTGAAGATAAAGATTCACAGTAGCTGTGTTCCCATTAGCTAAAAGGCAGAAGGGACTCAATGGTCACTAGACATTCAATAGACTCACAAACTGACCATCACTAGGGTGACATTCTCCTCAGCTGTAAATAGGATGAGAATTTTGAAATACCCCTGAATTTAGAATTCAGAATAAGGAAAAGTTAGGACAAATCTTCACAATGTGATGTATCTTATGATTGTAATAATGATAGTTGGATTCCCTGGGTTGAATAAAACTGTGAGAAAAATGGAAAAAAATTAAAAATTATTTGCTGGAATTGAGAGGTCCTACAATTTTGCAGTGCACCCCAGTTAGAATGGCTCACATTCAGAAATCTACCAACAATAGATGCTGGCGAGGATGTGGGGAAAAAGGGACACTAACCCACTGTTGGTGGGAATGCAAATTGGTTAAGCCACTATGGAAGTCAGTCTGGAGATTCCTCAGAAACCTGAATATAACCCTACCATTCAACCCAGCCATCCCACTCCTTGGAATTTACCCAAAGGAAACAAAATTGGCAAACAAAAAAGCGGTCTGCACCCTAATGTTTATTGCAGCTCAATTCACAATAGCTAAGAACTGGAATCAACCCAAATGCCCATCAACAGTAGACTGGATAAAGAAATTATGGGACATTTACTCTATCCAATACTATACAGCAGTCAAAAACAATGAAACCCGGTCATTTGCAACAGATGGAGGAATTTGGAAAACATCATGCTGAGTGAATTAAGCCAGTCCCAAAGGGACAAATATCATATGTTCTCCCTGATCAGCGACAACTAATTGAGCACCAAAGGGGAAACTTGTTGAAGTGAAATGGACACTATGAGAAACAGTGACTTGATCAGCTCTTGTCCTGACAGTTGATGTACAATGTAATACTTTATCCATTATAGTATTTTTTTTGTTCTAGTACCATTGGTTGAACTCTGTAATTAACACACAATTATTCTTAGGTGTTTAAATTTTAACTGAAAAGTGATCCCTGTTAGGAATTTGGAAAACATTATGCTGAGTGAAATAAGCCAATCCCAAAGGGACAAATACCATATGTTCTCCCTGATAGGTGACAACTAACTGAGCACCAAAAAGGAAACCTTTAAACTGAAATGAACACTATGAGAAATGGTGATTTGATCAGCCCTCACCCTGACTGTTGATGAGCAACTTAATATGTTATCCCTCTTAGTATTTTTTTTTGTTTGTTATACTTAATACTTTTGGTTGAATACTGTAATCAATACACAATTCTTCTTAAGTGCTGAAACTTAACTGAAAAGTGATCGCTGTTAAATGTAAGAGTGGGAATAAGAGAGGGAAGAGATGTGCAATTTGGGACATGCTCAAGCTGTAATAGTTTCCAGTTGCATTCATTTTGTTGCAGAAGGTAGGATCTGATTCTTTTTCATGGTTGAGTATATCCACAGTGTATCTATACCACATTTACTTTATCTGGTGATCAGTTGATAGACATCTGGGTTGATTCCATATCTTAGCTATTGTGAACTGAGTTGCAATAAGCATGGGGGTGTAACATTTTCATATGCTGATTTCATTTCCTTTGGATAAATTTCCAGGAGTGGGATGCCTTGATGATATGGTAGATCTATATTCAGATTTCTGAGGAAACTCTAAACTGACTTCCACAATGGCTATATTAGTTTATATTCCCACCAACAATCTATTAGGGTACCTTTTCCCCCCACATCCTCACCTGAACCTATTATTTTTTTGAATGATAGCCATTCTAACTGGGTGAGGTAAAACCTTATTGTGGTTTTTATTTGCATTTCCCTGATGGCTAGTGATCTTGAGCATTTTTTCATGTGTCTGTTGTCCATTTAAATTTACTCTTGAAAAATGCCTGTTCATGTTCTTTGCCCATTTCTTAACAGAATTGTTTGTTTTTTTGTTGTTGAGTTTCTTGAGCTCTTTATATATTCTGGATATTAATCCTTTATCAGTTGCATAATTTGCAAATAGTCCCTCCCATCCTGTCAGTTTCCTCTTCACTTTGTTGAGTTTCTCTACTTATTCACAGTGGAGAATCTTCTTAGCTTGATGTAATTCCATTTGTCTATTTTTCCTTTTATTGCCTGTGCTTCTGGGGTCTTTTCCAAGAAGTCTTTGACTATGCCAATATCTTCCAGGGTTTCCCTGATGTTTTCTTCTAGTAATTTGAGAGTATCAGGTTTGTGAGTTGATTATTGTATAAGGTATAAGTTAGGGGTCTTGTTTCATACATCTGTATGATCCAATTTTCCCAACTCCACATGTTGAAAAGACTGTCCTTTCTCCAGGGATTGATTAAGCTCATTTGTCAAAGATTAGTTGGTTGTAGCTGTGTGGATTAATTTCTGGAGTTGCTATTATATTCCATTGGTATGCATGTCTGTTTTTGTGCCAATTCCAGGCTGTTTTGATTACAACTGCCCTAGAAGTCTTGATATCTGATATTGTGTTGCTTCTGGCTTCGTTTTTATTGTTTAAGATTGCTTTAGCTATTCAGGGTCTCTTGTGTTTCCATATGAATTTCAACATTATTTTTTCTAGATCTTAGAAGAATGTCTTTGGTTCTTTTATAAAGGGCTGTACTCAAATGGTATTTAAGGAACATTTTCCACTTACATAACATTAGGTAGGTAGACAAATGCAGTGATAAAAGAGTCTTTTATAAACTGGAAAAAAGATGTCATATATACTCATAAAATATATGAAAAAGATTATATGTAACATATTACAGTTTTAGATGCTTATCTGTATGATTACAGAAGTGGAAAAGGAGTTAGAGATAGGTGAATATACCAAGGCATTTTGTTGTTATTGAGTGTTTAAAACATGCTCAACATTGTGCATATAAGTAGACATAGAAGAAAACAGAATTATTATTCTATAGGAACTCAGAATTTCCTGAATCAAGGACTCCCATATCAACAAAGCTTACCTCACCTAAAATACTTACCATCCACCATGCAATTCTCTGTCCTATTGCCTAAAACAGAGCTTCTCATCGGTTGTCTTTGTTATAAGGAAGGTATTAGAGAGTGCTGGGAGGTAAGGTTCTGTAAACAAAGTGAGAAATTCCACAATAAAAACACTTGAGATTGTTTTCTGAGCATGGCATTTGTGTTTGCCAGGCATAAGAATATTTTTCCCAAGTTCTGTTAGGTTGGTAAGTTTTCCATTATTAACTATATAATTCTTACATTCCTGCTGAATTACAGTGAGAACAAACAACACTTTTTTAACACTTGTTCCTCTATCAGTTGGTTCTCAGCCATGTAGAAGGGTGGGGTTAAGAGCCACAGTGTGGTATGGGATTATCACGTGAGTTGATTTTTCCAGACATTCGACACACAGAGGCATTCTGTGCCTCTATAGCATATGAGATTTCATTTCTTTATTTTATAAGGAGGAAACCAAGGACTGTAGCAGTTGCCCGAGACCACATTGAATGTATGTGAAGGGCTGGAACTCAAACTACATTCTGATGCTTGGCAGTGGCTTTTTCCACTAAATCAGCATCCCCAAAATGGATTACTGGGAACACTCAATTCAGGAAGTGTTAACTGGGTCTCCCAGAACAAAGGGTTCTGGGGAAGAAAACAATATTTTAAATCCTTCTTTTGAACATCTAAAGTTCACAGTAGCACCTCTTTGTACACCTTTCTTTTTATAAGCACCTCTTTATTACTTTTTTTAAAGAATTTATTTTATTTTTATTTTTAATATTGTTTAAGGGTTACAAATTCATGCTTTTCATATACATAGATTTTTTATAAAAAGACTTATTTATCTTCTTGAGAGGCAGAGTTAAACAGAGAGAGAGACTTGAAGACAGAGAAAGGTCTTCCATCAGCTTTTCACTCCCAAAATGACCATGACAGCTGGAGCTGGACAATACAAAGCCAGGAGCTGGGAACTTCTTTGGGGTCTCCCACATGGGTGCAGGGGTTCAAGCACTTAGGCCATATACAACTGCTTTAACAGGCCATCAACATGAAGCTGGGTCAGAAGTGGAGCAGCTGGGACTCGAATCAGCATACTTCTGGGATACTGGCTCAACCTACTATGCCACAGTGCCGGCCTACCCCACAGATTTGGGAACTTAGTGATACTTCCCACCATTCACTCTCTCATTTCCTTCTTCCTTTCCTATTCCCACTTGTACTTTTTCTAAATATTTATTTTTAGTTTACTTTATACTCATCAGATTAACCCTATATTAAGTAAAGAGTTCAACAATTAGTATGAAGGAAAAAAAATTACTCTTCATCAACAGTAGAGACAAGGGTTGTAAATTATCATCAAATTTAAAATGCCAATTTCACTCCAATACAGTACATTTTATGAACTATTAGTTACTACAGATCAGAGAAAACATACGGTATCTTTTTGGGACTGGCTTATTACACTAAATATAATGGTTTCCAGTTGTATCCATTTTGTTGCAAAAGAAAAAATTTTTTTACTGCTGTGTAGTATTCATATGTATATATTCCACAATTTCTTTTTAAAAAATACTTATTTATTTGAAGGGCAGAGTTACAGAAATGCAGAGGCAGAGAGATCTTCCATCTGCTGGTTCACTCCCCAGGTGGCCAGAGCTGCCGCCTATCAGAAGCCAGGAGACAGGAGCTTTTCCAGGTCTCCCATGAGGGTGCAGGTACCCAAGGACTTAAACCATCTTCTGCTGCCTTCCCAGGCCATAACAGAGAGCTGTGTTAGAAGTAGAGCACCTGAGACTCAAAGACTCAAATTGGCACCTATATGAAATGCCAGCACTACAGGAGGAGGCCCTACCCACTATGCCACAATGCCAGCCCCCATAATTTCTTTATCCAGTCATCAATTGGTGGACATCTGGGTCGATTACATTTATGAGCTATACTGAACTGAGCATCAATCACATGGGTATACAGATCATTATTTCATCTGCCAATTTCATTTTCTTTGGATAAATTCCCAGGGGTTGGGATGGCTCAATCATATGACAGATCTATATTCAGATTTAAAAGGTATCTCTTCCACATTGGCTGTACTAGTTTACATTCCCACCAGCTGTGGATTAGGCTACCTTTTCCTGCACATCCTTGCCAGCATTTATTGTTTGATAATTTCTGTATGATAGCTATTCTAACTGAGGTCAGGTGAAAGTTCATTGTGGTTTTCACTTGCATTCTCTGAAGGCTAGTGATCCTGAGCGTTTTTTCCTGTGTCTGGTGGCTATTTGAAGTTCTTCCTTTGAAAAATGCCTGTTCAAGTCCTTTGCCCATTTCTTAACAGAATTGTTTGCTTTGTTGTTTTTGAGTTTCTTGAGCTTGTTATAGATTCTGGATATTAACCCTTTATCAGTTGCATAGTTTGAAATATTTTCTCCCATTCTGTTAGTTGCCTCTTAGCTTTGCTTCATGTTTCTTTTGCAGTGCAGAAATTTCTCAGCTTGAGGTAATCCTGTTTGTTAATTTTGGCTTTGAATGCCTGTGCTTCTGGGTTCTTTTCCAAGAAATCTTTGTGTATTCCAATGTCTTTCAGGGTTTCCCCTTTGTTCTCTAGTGATTTGATGGTATTGAGTTGTATATTTAGGTCCTTGACCCATTTTGAGTGGATTTTGTGTAAAGTGTAAGGTAGGGGATACTGAGGAAGTTGTTTTTATTTTGAGTGTCCATTTCTGCATCTCTGGAACCAAGATCTCAGAAATTGGTATGCAAAAAATGCTGTAATACAGGTCAAATAATGCATAAACATATAATGCATAACACATTCATAACATTCTTAGAATTCTTGACACACAGTATGTGCTTTTTTTCAGTTCTGTGGTATGTGTGATAGATACTGCTTACTGAGTGTATGTGACAGGCACATAAACACATATATTTAGCATATAGATATGTGTACATATATATATTTAATATAAATAATAAGTTTCATTTAGTGAAATATCCTATGTATAAAGTGCTCTACTTGGTGGTTTAACCTCATTCTTTATTGATAATAATCATTAAGGTTTCATTTTATTAATATTTCCATTTTACAGAGAAGAGAATTTCGATATAGAAATGTTAAATAATTTACTTTTGGGGCTGATACTGTGATGTAGCAGGTAAAGCCATCACCTATAGTGCTTGTGTCCCAGTTCAAGTCCTGGTTGCTCCATTTCTGATCCAGCTCTCTGCTATGGCCTGGGAAAGCAGTAGAAGATGGCCCAAATCCTTAGGCCCCTGCACCCTCGTGCAAGACCTGGAAAAAGATACTGGCTCCTGACTTCAGATTGGCCCAGCTCCAGGTGTTGTGGCCCTCTGGGGAGGACCTGTCTCTCTCTCTTTCCGTTTCTGCTTCCCTGTAACTCTGCCTTTCAAATAAATAAAGAAATCTTTAAAAAAATTTTGCCTTAGGTTACACAACTAATACATTGGCAGATCCAGTCTTTTTTACCAGTAAACTATTCTCATGTGTCATTAATGAAGATAAACAATAGCATTACTTTAAATAAGTCTCTATTTTTGTGTTAAGCATATAAAATGTAAAATACAGTAGATGTTCACAAATGTGCTAAAAATTTACAAACAATATTATTGTAATCTGTCTAAAACTTGGAAAAAATCCATGTACAATCATCCAGATATAAATTTCATGTGTTGAAAATTGCTAGAGGCCGGCGCCGCAGCTCACTAGGCTAATCCTCCGCCTTGCGGTGCCGGCACACCGGGTTCTAGTCCCTGTCGGGGCGCCGGATTCTGTCCCGGTTGCCCCTCTTCCAGGCCAGCTCTCTGCTGTGGCCCGGGAGTGCAGTGGAGGATGGCCCAGGTGCTTGGGCCCTGCACCCCATGGGAGACCAGGATAAATACCTGGCTCCTGCCATCGGATCGGTGCGGTGTGCTGGCTGCAGCGCGCAGGCTGCGGTGGCCATTGGAGGGTGAACCAATGGCAAAAGGAAGATCTTTCTCTCTGTCTCTCTCACTGTCCACTCTGCCTGTCAAAAAAATAAAAATAATAAAAAAAAATATTAAAAAAAAAAAGAAAATTGCTAGAGAGAAAGGGAATTCTTATTTACCATGGATGGTAATATAAATTAATTCAGCCACAATGGAAAACAGTGTGAAGATTTCTTTAAAAATGATTTTTAAAGAAAAAAAATGTATTATTTTATTATTTC
Source organism: Oryctolagus cuniculus (assembly GCF_964237555.1). Lineage (NCBI taxonomy): Eukaryota > Metazoa > Chordata > Mammalia > Lagomorpha > Leporidae > Oryctolagus > Oryctolagus cuniculus. The sequence continues at coordinate 97,670,715 of NC_091436.1, forward strand.
AAAATAGAACTACCATAAAATCCATAAAAAGTTTAGATGTTGGGTATACTATTGGGTATATATCCAAAAGACATTGTATCAAAGAGATATGTGTTCTACTATTTTTTATTGCAGCACTATGTACAATGGACTACTTACTATTCAGCCAACAAAGTGAAATTCAATCATTTACAGCAAAATAGATGGAACTAGAAACATCATATTAAGTGAAGTAAGTCAAGCACAGAGAGATAAATACCATATGTTTTCCCTCATATGTTGGAGCTAAAAAAAAATGCTCCATCTGAACACAGAATATTGAATACCAGGAGGAATGGTAGTGATGGAGGGAGTTTGGATAAAAAATAGAGAAACTTGGTTTTGCTCATTAATTGTGACAAATATATCATACTAATATGTGATAATAGGGGAAACTGTGTGACGTTTAAAGCTTATGACAAATATATAAGATGCTAACAAAGGGGAAGCTGGGTGTGAGGAATATGAAACTCTTTGTTCCCATAACAATTTTTAATTTGTCAATTTAAAACTTTTCTGAAACAAAAAGTTAAAAATATTAAAATTAATAGGTTGTCAAAATATTTCACATGATCCTTCCTTTTTAATTTATTTGAATGACACAGTGACAGAGCTTGAGTTGGGGCAGGAGAGAGAGTTCTTCCATCTGCTGTTCTATTCCCCAAATGGCGACAAACAGCCATGGCTGGGCTAGGCTGAAGCCTAGAGCCAGGAACTGCATCCATGCCTCCCATTTAGACAACAGGACCCCAAACACTTGACCCATCATCTGTGCTTCCTAGGAACACAGCAGAGGCCTGAATGAGAAGGGAATAACTAAGGCTCAGATTGACACTCCAATATACAATCCAGGCATTGCAAATAGTGGCTTAACCAAGTGCACCACAATGCCTACCCCGACATACCTCTTCTAGCCTTTGTACCAAAGCATGTTTTCTCATGATTTTATTTATTTAGTATTACTTTAAAACATTTTATGGAATATGAAAATTGAACATATTTATGGGTACTATTTTTCATTATATATATACATTATCTAATGTATGGTCCGGGTAAGTATATTTGCCCTTTTGAGCATTTAACATTTTTTATAGTGAAACAATTAAAAAAAATCCTACTTTCTAGTTTTCTTAATGGTATCTATTGATACATTAGATTCTCAGAGTTACAGCAAATGCATGATTACTACAATGTAGTTCTCATCAATTCTCATGTTAATGTGATATTATTACAAAGAGGAAAGACTCAATGTAATGTAAATTCCGAGAAAATGATGATAAATCCATCCCTCCCCCCCTTTCTTCCTTTCTTTCTTCCTTCCTGGGAAAAGCTCCTGGTTCTTGGTTTCAGTCTGGCCCATCCTCAGTCATTGCAGCCATCTGGAGAGTGAACCAGTGGATAAAAGATCTCTCTCTCTCTCTCTCTCTCTCTCTCTCTCTCTCTCACACACACACACACACACATCTTTCCATCTCTCAGAAACTCTGGTTTTCAAATAAATAATAGTTGTTTTTTAAACTATAGTAGTATAGCATACTTAACCATTTCTTTGGCAAAGATATAAAATAAAGTTTGACAAAGCTGTATTTGTGGCAATACTGATACACACAGACATTTCTCTTTTTTGTTGTTTTTTGATTTTTTTTAACTTTAACTCCCACATATAATGTAGAACATACAGCATTTGTTTTTCTGTGTCTGGTTTATTTCACTCAGCGTGATGTCCTCTAGTTGCATCTACTTTGATGAAAATAGTAGTGTTTCATTCTTTTTTTATAGCTGAATAATAGTGCATTGTGTTTGTGTGTGTGTGTGTGTATATATATTATAATTTATATTGTATATATATCTCACATTTTGTTTATTCTTCTCATGATGGGCATCTTTGTTGATGCTGTATTTTTGCTATCATATGGAAACTTCTTAAAAAAGTAGAAATAGACTTACCATGTGATTCATGAATCCCATTACTGGGTATATACCCAGAAGACATGAGTACATTGTATCAGAGAGATAACCTGTACTGTCTTCTAGTTTTATTTTTTTAAGATTTATTTGTTTATTTGAAAGGCAGAGTTATAGAGAGGCAGAGGCAGAGAGAGAGAGAGAGAAGATTTCCATCTTCTGGTTCACTCCCCACATGGCCACAATGGCTATAGCTGGGCCAATCCGAAGCCAGGAGCCAGGAGCTTCTTCCAGATCTCCCACATGGGTATAGGGTCCCAAGGACTTGGGCCATCTTCTACTGCTTTCCCAGGCCATAGCAGAGAGCTGGATCAGAATTGGATCAGATGAGACTAGAACTGGTCCCCATATGAGATGCCAGCACTGCAGGTGGTAGCTTTACCTGCTATGCCACAGCACCAGCCCCATCTTCTAGTTTTTTTTTAAACAGAGAAATATGTTATATAGCCATTATGTATAGTCACCAAACTGTTCAATAGAACCTCAATACTTCTTATATCTATCTAGTAGGAACCTAGTACTCATCAATCATTCAACACTCATCCTCCCTCCCAACTCCATCTACAGATTCTGGTATTCACGATTTTATATATCTATATGTCTATGTCTATATGTCTATGTCTATGTCTATATCTATATCTATATCTATATGTGTGTGTTTTATTTGTTTGAAAGGCAGAGTTGCAGAGATAGAGCAAGAGACAGAGAGATCTTTCATCTGCTGATTCACTCCCGAAATGGCCACAATGGCCAGGGTTAGGCCAGGCTTAAGCCAGCAGCCAAGAACTCCATCTGTGTCTCCCATGTGGATGACAGGGGCCCAAGCACTTGCACCATCTTCTACTCCTTTCCCAAGGCAGCAACTTAACTTTCTATGTCACAGTGCCAGCCCCAGCATTATGTTTTTTTTTTTAACTTTTATTTAATGAATATAAATTTCCAAAGTACAGAATATTGATTAGAATGGCTTCCCCCCCATAACGTCCCTCCAACCCGCAACCCTCCCCTTTCCCACTCCCTCTCCCCTTCCATTCACATCAAGATTCATTTTCGATTCTCTTTATATACAGAAGATCAGTTTAGCATACATTACGTAAAGATTTCAACACTTTGCTCCCACACAGAAACATTAAGTGAAAAATACTGTTTGAGTACTAGTTATAGCATTAAATCTCAATGTACAGCACACTAAGGACAGAAATCCTACATGAGGAGTAAGTGCACAGTGACTCCTGTTGTTGACTTAACAAATTGACACTCTTGTTTATGGCCTCAGTAATCATCCTAGGCTCTTGTCATGAGTTGCCAAGGCTATGGAAGCCCCCTGAGTTCACTGACTCTGCACATTTTTAGACAGGGCCATGGTCAAAGTGGAAGTTCTCTCCTCCCTTCAGAGAAAGGTACCTCCTTCTTTGATGACCCATTCTTTCCACTGGGATCTCACTCGCGGAGATCTTTCATTTAGGTTTTTTTTTTTTCCCCCAGAGTGTCTTGGCTTTCCATGCCTGAAATACTCTCATGGGCTTTTCAGCCGGATCCGCATGCCTTAAAGGCTGATTCTGAGGCCAGAGTGCTGTTAGGACATTTGCCATTCTATGGGTCTGCTGTGTATCTCACTTCCCATGTTGGATCATTCTCTCCCTTTTTGATTCTATCAGCTAGTATTTGCAAAAAAAGAAATTCTCTAATTTTAAAATGACTAATAGATCTAAGCAGACATTTCTAAAAAGAAGACATACCCAACAGAAACAGGTATATTTAAAAAATGCTCAACATCACTAATAATCAGGGAAATGCAAATCAAAACCACAATGAGATATTATCTCACTTTAATAAAATTGGTTATTCTCAAAAAGGCAAAGAACAAATGTTGGCAAGGATGTGGAGGAAACTTGAACACGTTGGGTTGGAATGGACAGTCATTCTTCAAAACTTTATGGAGTTTCTTCAAAAAATTAAAAATAAAACTACTATATAATATGAAAACCCCAGTCCTGGGTATACATACAATGTAAATTAAACCCATAGCAAAGAGACATCTGAACTCTCATGTTTACTGCATCATTATTCACAATAGCAAAGAAATATAAACAACCTAAGTGTCCATCAATGATGAATGGATAAAGAAAATGTGGTACATACTAACAGTGGAATATTACTTAGTCACAAACAACAATGAAATTTCATCACTTGCAACAACATGAATGAAACTGCATATCATTATGGTAAATGAAATAAACCAAGCCCTGAAAGTCAAATATAACTTGATCATACTCATATACAGAGTCTAAAAATTAGATAATATCATAGAACTTAAAAACATAATGCTGGGGAAAAGAAAACAGGGGAGGAGGCAAGATGGCGGAATAGGAAGGGAGCACACTGATAGTCCGGGGAGAGACAGTTTAATAAAAGTGGAGACACTGCAGGTTCAAGGATCTATTAGTCATTTTAAAATTAGAGAATTTCTTTTTTGCTATAATTAGTATGTTTTTATGTATGATTGGTTTTAAAACACCATCTCAGATGCATAGCTTGCAAATATTTGCTCCCATTCTTTAAGTTGTCTCTTCATTGTATTGGTTGTTTCTTTTGCTGTACAAAGCTCGTTAGTTTGAAAAAATACTATTTGTTTATTTTTGATTTTTATTTCCTGTGCTTTTGTGAAATAATATATAAAATCCTTTCTCATTCCAGAATCCTTAAAATTTTTGCCTAAGTTCTCTTCTAACAATTTAAAAATGGCATGTCTCACATTTAGGTCTTTAATCCATTTTGAGTTGATTTTTTACATAGTCAGAGGTAGAGATCATTCTTCTATATGTGGATATCAAATGTTCCCAGTACCATTTATTAAAGACTGTTCATTTTCCAGAGTATATTCTTAGTATCTTTGCCAAAGATGAGTTTGCTTAGATGTATGGGTTTACTCAGAAGGGGTCCCTATTCTGTTCATTGGATTGAGATTTGTTTCCTTATTGATGTTGTATATTGTAATTACTGTAGCTCTATAATATGTATATGTTTTATTTTTAAGCATTTTATTGAAATACAGTATACATTACATGAAATGCACATAAGTATACAAATGAATGAATTTTTGGTTCTCCAATTGCATACATAACCAACATCTAAATTAAGAACAAAATATTACAGGTACCTTGAAAGTTCTCACAACTCCCACCTCTCCATTTCTCTTTTAAATGGGTAAAAAAGAGCATATTTCCATTTACATGGTATGATTTAATGGAGCAATATTTATAACTGTATACCAAATAATTTGGCAATCACATTAATTTTATACTCTATTAACCACCATAAATAGGGGAAAATGATATTTTTCTAGTTTGGGTCTGGCTTATTTCATGTAGTATAGTGATCTCCAGTTGGATCCCTTTTGTTGCAAATGTCAAGATTTCATTCTTTTTATAGCTTAGTAATATTCCATGTTTGTATGTACCACGTTTTCTTTATCCAGTTGTCAGTGGATGTACATCTAGGTTTATTTCATATGTTAGCTCTTGTGAATTGAGCTACTATAAACATGGGAATGTGGCTATCTATTTCATATGCTCACTTCATTTCATTTGGAAATATTCCCAGGAGTGGGAATAGCTGGGTCATATGGTAGATCTATTTTTAGTTTTCTGAGTGATCTCCATACTGTTTTCCATACTGGTTGTTCCAATTTGTGTTCCTGCAGTGTACTAGGGTATCTTTTTCTCCACATCCTCACCGGTATTTATTACTTTTGATTTTTGGATCATAGCAATTCTAACTGGAGTTAGGTGAAACCTATTGTGTTTTTTGTTTGCATTTCCCAGAAGGCTAGAGATACTAAGCATTTTTTTATATGCCTATTGACCATTTGTGAAAGTTTCATCCTTTGAAAAAATTTGTTGATATCCTTTGTCCGTATCCTTAACTGTCTGATATCCTTAACTGGATGTTTGTTTTATTGTTGTTTGGTTTCTTGAGCTCTTTATATATTCTGGAAATTAATCATTTATTAGAATCTTAATTTGAAAATATTTTATCCCATTATGTCAGTTGCTTCTTCAGTTTGTTAATTGTTTCCTTTTCCATGCAGAGGCATCCTAGCTTGATGTTATGCCATTTGTTTTTTTTTTTTTTTTTTTTTTTTTTTGCTTTTGTTGCTTGTGCTTCTGGGACCTTCTCCAAGATTCTTCACCTACATTAGTGTCTTGCCTCATTTTTGCTATGTTTTCCTCCAGTAATTTGGTGGTTTCAGGTCTTGGGTTCATGTCTTTGATCCATTGTGTGCTGATTTTTGTATAGAGTGTAAGGTCTTGTTTCAAATTTCTGCATGGGGAAATCCAGTTGTCCCAACAACATTCATTGAAGAGAATATACTTTCTCCAGGGAATGATTTTAACTTGTCAAAGATTAATTGACTATAATTACCTGGATAAACTTCTGGGATTTCCATAATATATATATATATACATATATATGACATTTTCTTTATCAAGGCATTGATTGATGGACATTTGGGTTGATTCTGTATCTTAGCTATGGTAAATCGAGCTGCAATAAATATGGGTCTGCAGATAACTCTTTCATATGCTGATTTTATTTTCTTTGGATAAATTCTCAGGAATGGGATGGCTGGGTCATATGATAGGTCAAGTGTCAGATTTCTGAAGAATCGTGATATTGTCTTCTACAATGGCTGTTCTAGTTTACATTCCCCCTAACAGTGGATTAGGGCACCTTTTCCCCCACATCCTTGCCAGCATTTATTGTTTGTTAATTTCTGTATGAGATCCATTCTAACTGTGGTCCTGTGAAACCCCATTGTGGTTTTGATTTGCAGCTCCTTGCAATGCAAATGGCTAGTGATCCTGAGCATTTTCTCATGTGTCGGTTGGCCATTTTAAGAAAAATGCCTGTCAAGTCTTTTGCCCATGTCTTAACTGGATTGTTTTTGTTGTTGTTGTTGTTGAGTTCCTTGAACTCTTTATAGATTCTGGATATTAATACATTATTAGTTGAATAATTTTCAAATATTTTATGCTTTTTTTTGATAGGCAGAGTGGACATTGAGAGGGAGACAGAGAGAAAGGTCTTCCTTTTCCGTTGGTTCACCCCACAAAGACCGCTGCAGCTGGTGCGCTGTGGCCAGCGCACTGCACTGATCCAAAGCCAGGAGCCAGGTGGAAGAGGAGCAACCGAGACTAGAACCCAGCACCCATATGGGATGCTAGCACTACAGACGGAGGATTAACCAAGTAAGCCATGGCTCCAGCCCCTACTCAATGAGTTTTGAGTTGTTTTTCTTAATAAGGTTTAAGGTACCGATCTTGTTTCATACTGCTGCATGTGGAGATCCAGTTTTCCCAGCATTATTTGTTGAAGAGAATATCTTTGCCAGGGATTACTTTTAGCTCCTTTGTCAAAAATTAGTTGGTTGTAGATATGTGGATTGATTTCTGAAGTTTCCATTCTGTTCCATATCTGTTTTTGCCAGTCCACGGCTGTTTTGATTTTTTTTAAAAAAAGATTTATTTATTTATTTGAAAGACAGAGTTACAGAGAGAGGTAGAGACAGAAAGAGAGGTCTTCCATCTGCTGGTTCACTCCCCAGATGGCCGCAATGGCTGGAGATATGTGCATTCGAAGCCAGGAGACAGGAGCTTCTTCCAGGTCTCCCACGTGGGTGCGGGGGCCCAAGGACTTGGGCCACCTTCTACTGCTTTCCCAAGTCATAGCAGAGAGCTGGATCAGAAGAGGAGCAGCCAGGACTAGAACCAGCGCCCATATGGGATGCTGGTGCTTCAGGCCAGGACTTTAACCTACTGTGTCACAGCGCCGGCCCTGGCTGTTTTGATTTTAACTTCCCTATAGTATGTCTGGAAATCTGGTGTTATGATTCCTCTGGCTTTGTTTCTATTTTATCAGATTCTGTTAGCTATTCGAGGTCTCTTGTGTTTCCATGAATTTTAGCATTTCTTATTTAGGTCTGAGAAGAATGTTGCTGGCATTTTGCTTAGGATCACATGGAACCTGTAAATTGCTTTGAATAGTATAGACATTTTGATGATATTAACTCTTCCATTCCACAAACATGGAGGAAGATTTTTCCATTTTTTTGTGTGTTTTCTTTCTTTAATGTTTTATAAATTTCATTGTAGAGCTCTTTCACCTCCTTGGTCACATATATTCCAAGGTATTTATATATTTTTGTACATATTGTGAGTAGGACTGATCTTACAAGCTCTTTCTGAATCATGGCATTGTCTGTGTATACGAAAGCTATTGATTTTTCTGTGTTGATTTTATATCCTGCAACTTTACCAAACTCTCTTCTGAGCTTCAATAGTCTCTCTTATTATACTTTCTTTCTCTCTCACAACTTTCTTTCTTTAAAAAAAGATTTATTTATTTATTTGAAAGTCAGAGTTACACAGAGAGAGAAGGAGAGGCAGAGAGAAAGAGATGGAGAGAGGGAGGGAGGAAGGGAGGGGGAGATCTTCCATCAGCTGGTTCAGTCTCCAGTTGGCCGCAATGCCTGGAGCTGTGCCAGTCCGAAGCCAGGAGCTTCTTCTGGGTCTCCTACGCAGGTGCAGGGGCCCAAGGACTTGGGTCATCTTCCAGTGCTTTCCCTGGCCACAACAGAGAGCTGGATCAGAAGTGGAGCAGCTGGGACTCAAACCAGTCCTCATATGGGATGCCGGCACTGCAGGTGGCAGCCTTACCCACTACAACACAGTGCTGGCCTCTCTTACAATTTTCATTTTTGTTAAGTGACTTTTCTCTAGTGGTATACTGTTGTTCCTTGCATATTATTTTTTGTATGTGTATTATAGGATTTTGCTTTGTATTTACCTTGGGGCTTTCAAACCCTCTTTTTGGACTTAACATTGATTAAAAAAACAGGGCAAGGGATATACAAAATATGAAGAGATAAGAAATACTAGTAAAAGTAGTATATTTCTTATTTCTCTCTACATTTTGAATTTTTGATGTTGCCTTTGACCTCTTCCTATGTTGTTTATCTTTTTAACATTTTAGTGCACTAATTATATGTAGTTTTAATTCTCTATGGTCAGCACATGAGTGGTTCACACCAACATATTACAATTTTAGAACATTATAAATTTGTTTGCATAGTTACTTTTAACAGCTTTTAAAAATACAAGTGGATTTATTTATTTAATGAGCAGAAAGGAGAAAAAAATAAAATAATGTTCCTATTTTATTCTATTGTGGATACCTATTGTGTCTGCAATTTCTGGATCCAGAAAACTTTTTTCCTCTAATTGAATCCACCTGCACTAAAATTACAATTTACATTCTCTTTACTGTTTTTCATTTTTACAGGTTTTGACAGAATATATGATATCCATACTCATTTATTCATTGGATGGTTTCTGAGGTTATGGAATACGTACAGACTTTCTTGGCTGGTTTTCATTTTGCTTTCAAACTTTTAGCTACTGAACAATGCCGTGTTATCTACTTTTGGATCCTACTCACAGTAGAAATGAAAAATTTATTGAGATTTAAAATTTTCTCCCCTTTCCCACCCCCCAGAGTGAGACATACATTAAATTTGGTATTGCAGCATATTCCAACAGTGCAGAGTCTGCTTAGGAAATGGTTCATTTTTGCAGAATATAGCAAAATGTTAGGATTTGCATACCTTTCCTGGAGAGCCAAGTACAACTTGCCTATATTTGCAAGCCTAGGGGAAATGATACATGCACAAAGTTCATATTTTTTAAAAGTAAAAGAAGAAGCAATAGCTTTCACAAGTTTCCTTCAAGGAATGTGAAATTATGGAACTTGAGTATTTTCTGAAATGTAGAGCTTCATGATATATTTATATTTGGAACCCAGTATTTTCCTTGAGCCCTCAAACTTTTAAGACTTATCCTTCTTAAGCTATAAGTTAATTGCTGAAGGATGGAATTTTACAGGATGTGCTGTGGACAGGGTGGCGGCAGGGGAAAGCATATGATTTCACACTTTAGGTTGTTAGAGGAAAAAGGTATTTGAGCCCAAATTGGCAACAAAAGGCAGGAAAGTCTTGTGTTGGTTGGATGAAAAAAAAAGTCTGTTCTGTGAGCTATTCAGAATCATATATATCTTTTTCTTTTCTTTTTTTTAATGGTCCACACTTTAAAAGCAAACTTAAAAGCAAATATAGGGAATAAAGGAATCTTGAGATCCTAGACTTAGACTGGATTTCACAGGCAATTTCTTCTCGCACTGTGGTGCCACAGTTGCAATATCCATTATAGCTGAGGAGAGCACAAGTAGATGTCATCCTCAAAATTGCAACTACTGGACATTTCCTTTCAAACACCATGCCACCATCTGAAATGTATTTAATGTTGAATCCATAGTCTTACTGACCCTATAAAATTATTCCCTTTCTTGCTTTCCTTATATTAATCTCTTTGTCATTTTCTTATCCCTCAATAATGAGATGTTGAAATTAATTTTGACTGCCTTTTCCTCATATCCAGTGAATCACCAAGTCCTACAGATTTTACCTTCATTCTCCTTTTGCCATGTATCATAAATCTGTCTCTTGTGGCCACTATCTAAGCTGTTTCTTTTTTAATATAAAGACTATTTAATGGATTATTTTTATTTTTAAATTTTTAATATAAAGAAATTTCACGTATTTCATAGGTAAAATTCTGAGAAAATAACCATACTTCCTTCCCCTCCTGCTTTCCCTCACTCAATTGCTTCTTTCTTCCTTCTTTCTTTTCTTTAATTTTTGCAAATTTCAGTCCACTTGACAATCACGGGCTTAATGCACCACTAACCATGATATTTGACAAGTGAAAAAATAGAAAGACTACAGTTCCACAGTGATATAAACATGGCTAAAACCAACAATCAAATCTTGAGATATCTGTTTAGTTCCTATACATTTTCTTGTGTTCTCCAATAACTGCCACAAATCAGAGAAATCATATGATATTTGTCTTTTTGGGACTGACTTATTTTGCTAAAGTTAATGGCTTCCAGTTGCATCTATTTTGTTGCAAAAGATATTTGGAAGCACCACATATGTGACTCAAAACAGGTTTAGAGTTAGACATTCCATGAACAAATTCCAACTTTCATTTATCAGCTTGGGTAATAAGGCATTTAATAAGTTTGTGGTAAATATTTAAAGTAATGTACATAAAACATAACACTTGACACAAAGAAGATTCTGCAAATGAAAGTCAAGATGATAAACTGGTTTTCTTCTTGCTACTCTCCTCTCTTCCAAGCTCAACACCACCAAGTCAGTCTAACTAAGCAAATTTCAGTTTACTATTCCCTTCCCTAGACTCGACAGCACTGATGCACAAAGGATTTTCTTCCACTGCATGCTTGAATCTTTCACTTGTGCCAACCAGATCCTTTATGGTTGATAGAAACTGGTTTGTGTTTCCCGCCTTTTGTGCCATTCTGCTAGAATCATTTGGAGTAAGCTTTTTTCTCTAAGTCCTCTCTAGACCATCCAAACCCATAAACTCTTCAGAATAGCGTTAAATTAACTCATCTGCAAAGTTGCTCCTAAGCATGGTAGATGGGAGTAATTTTGTCATCTTCTGATCTTTTGCACTTCTTGAAGTCAGTTATTATTTTGTTGGGAAGTTAAACTCCCTCATGAATTATGAGATGACTGTCAGTGTTATTCTGAACTTTTATTGGCAGTTCTGTTGCTACTTGACCTTTTGTTTATTCATTTCTTCTCCTTTCCATCACATTCTCAGTTCTAAAGTGTTACTTTGGAATCTCTGTTAAACTGCCTGGTAGTTAGTAAATCTGAATTAATTACAGATTATTTAAGAGGATACTAGTATTTATGTCTGATAGTCAAGTATCTAGTGTTATTATCCAGCCATTCTTTTTTTTTAAATAGAAACAAAGCTGTGAAGTACTTATCTTGTGCCCAGTACTAAGCTAAGGAATGGGTATAGAGAGATTGATAACATCACTCCTCAAAGGGCTCAGATGGGGAGACAGACATGGAAATAAATATACACAGTGGTTTGTGTGTGTCAGTAGTAGTTACACCTGTGGAACAAGTGCTTATTTCTTTAATGGCAACACCGAGGAGCAGAGAACCCTAACAGCAGGTTTTTTTTTTTATATATTGAAAAGTACTTTGTCAGTGTTGGCTATCTGTGTGCAAAAAGACTATATATCTTTTGATGTATGTTACAATTCATAGAAGAGACTACACACTGAAAATATAATAATCTGTGAAGAATGTACAAGTAGAAATAGAGATGATCTTTTCATAATAATCTAAAATTTGTTTTTTAATAGTGTGTTGACACCACTTTCCTTTTCCTTCTCTTCCATTCTTCCTTCCTTCCTTTGTCTATTCCATCTTTCACATTCACTCCAGAAACCTGGAGTGAGATTTGTTGAATACTTGCTGTATACCTGGCTCTGTGCAAATGCTCATCATATAGGATCTTATTAACTCTCTTACAACCTTATCATGGCAACACTATTTTTAGTGAGGATCTTGGGGATCGGCAGAGAAAATGACTGACTCAAGGTCAGCCAGCTGGCAAGTGGAAGAGCCAAGATTTTAACCTACTATGTCTCTAAAGTACAAGCCCTTAGTCACAAACAAAACGGCCTTATTCTTTCTACCCATTCCACTTCATGGTATTCAGTGCATCATAAATCTTGCCATATTTACCTCCTAAATGTTTTACATGGATTCTTTTCCTATTATAGCAACCCCCATTCAGATCCACAGCAATACTTAGCCAGTTGATGACCACAGCCTCTGGATGGATCTGATTGTGTATCTACCCTTTCTCTAGGTGTACTCATTGCCTAGTTATGTGGCAGTGATGTGCTTCAGGGCATTGATCATCACACATTACAATCACATGATGCTGATACTGATGGTCTGAAACATACATTGAGACTCATTGTGTTAAACCATGCAAGCTAAATTCAGAAAAGGATACAAAGCCATTATAGTTAGGAATCTTGCAGGAGAAAGATTGAAAGGTAGAGGGCAAAACATGGAAAAGCAAGTGAATTATTTTGCCTTTGCTTGAGTGTTTGGTATCACAAAAATGGAACTTGAGAATGGATAAACTCATTTCTTTCTGAAAATCAAAGGAAAGAAACTGATACACAGATTTCATATATGCATGAAAAGAATGTCTGAGCAGTGGGAAATTAAATAATACTTGCAAATCAGTGTGGAAGTTTATTTTCTAAAACCTTCTAATTGTCTACTTTCCCAGTTTGTCATATATTCATTTATTAACATAGTTAAATACAACAGTCCTGACATAATTAGACAAATACTAATTGATTTGACTCTTCCCTTAATATAAACTTGAAGGACAGGATGGGGTAAGTTACATTTCACACTTCCCTACATTCTTTTGTTTATGTAGATTGCTATATTATGCATATGACATTGAGAAAATAATCATTGTGTCTACAAGATTATCCTGGCTTCTGATTGTGTGTGTGTGTTGTATATGCACAAGGATGCGTGTTGTCATTCAGAGACTAGGGGTAATGAACAACTGTAATTACAAAATTAAGTAAATATAGGAAGACTTTAGGATATTATCCCGGCACTTTCTTCTATTTACGCAGATCTATTCTGATCAGGCCATTGTGTGATATGAAAACATTCCTATGGGAGGAAGGAGGATCAAGTCAATGTTGTATTATATTCATTGTGCTAATTATTCTTTTTTAGTGCAAACATTAAGAAGTTAAAATGAAAGTAATATTATGAAAACTACACTATGTGTTCAATTATATATCCCTCTAAGAAGAGTTATGCAATCTTGCTCAAATTGTTCCGGAACAAATTGTTTTTGTATACTCAGTTAAATTTTAGTGTGAATTCTTATTCTAGTTTTTGATAGATAGTTATAATAAATGTCTGCAAATGGATCCTCTTTGTCTGCTTTTGTTTTTTTTATAACCCCAAATCTCACCATGCTTTTTGAATTATGTGTTTGTCATGCTTGGCAGTTTAATCTGTGTTTGGCCATTCCTAAGCTTCTGTAATCCTTTTAAGGGATCCAGAAGGTCACTGTGTGCCCGACCTCCTGCTAGGTGAAGTGCTTTTGCTCTCTCCAGATGTTTTTCCATTAAAACTTTTAGTGCTGTAATCTATATAGAAGTCATATATGAATAGTGTCGAATATTGACCAGCAATGAAATCAGGACACTTTCAAACTGGAGGGAAATGTTCACGAAGTGCAACTGTATCCTGCCAGTGTTTCTTCTGGCAAGCTGGTTCCACAAGGCTGTTTTCCCTTTGGCCATCTGTGCTTCCATAAACAGTCTGCAGTGATTCCTTCTTCTAATTCAAATTCTAGCAGCTGGATTCCCTTCCTAACTCCTTTTGATGTTGTGACACCAGTAGCAGCTCACTTGTGAATCTTTGTGCTCCGTTCTACTTTTAGGGATTATATCACCAAAGATGTTAAATAAGCAGTTCACATGAGTTCCCCACATGGGGATTCTGCAATGCATGTGCTAAAGTAGGCCAACTGAAGTCTAGCTGAAAAACTGAAATAGGCTGTTTTGTGCCTCCTGACCAACTTCAAATGTTCATGTTTCTTTTTCTCTGTTTTAAAACAGATAAGTCTTCCTATCCATTGAACATTTAACATATGTTGAGAAAGTACCTCTAATTAAACCATGTCCACCATCCACCAGGGATAATCTTTTCCAAGATTGTGTACTTCAGCTTTTGGATTCAAGTCAAAGAAAGTATTTTCATAAATAGATGTCTTATTTTATTAAATGGTGTTAGATGTCATCCTATATAATAGAAGTCTTTTGATGTATAATTTGTATGTGAATTTGTGTATGTATAAGACTAAAATTTACATAAAATATATACAATTATAGTATATAGCTACATACAATTATCTAATATTCTTAGAGCACAGTGCATACTCTTTGTTCCTGTGTAAATTTACCTAATGGACAAATTTTTTTCTTTTCAGTGCAATCATCAGTCATTAGAAATATAGGATTTTTCACAAAATATTGAATTTGCTGTTTTATAATTTTAAAAAAAGTTGAAACTATGATAGTGATTTATTTCCTGCAAAAGGAGTTGTGTTGCAGTCTATAAAATAACTTTTCTTTAAGGAAAATTGTCGGAAAATAAGCTGTTGGGGACTGGCACTGTGGTATAGCAGTTAACGCTGCCACCTATAATGCCGGTATCCCATATGGGTGCTGGTTCTTGTCTTGGTGGCTTCATTTCCAATCCAGCTCCCTGTTAATGGCCTGGGAAAAGTAGCAAAAGGTGATCCAAGTGTTTGTGTCCCTGTTGCCCAGGTGAGAGACTCAAATGAAGCTCCTGGCTTTGACCTTGCCCACTGCTGGCCATTGTGGCCGTCTGGGTATTATATCAGTGAATGGAAGATCTCTCTCTCTAACACTAACCTTCAAATAAATAGATAATTCTTAATAATAATAATAATAATATTTTGTGTAAACAAGAAAGAAATTTCTCTTCCAGAGAGGTTTGTGAGCAGTTGAACTGGCAATCTGAATGTTGAGAACTAAGCAGAAGACCAAGAGAGAACATGATGGTTTCACGCACAAAAAAGCATTAGATGCCTGAATGATATAAAATATGCAGATAAAGGTTAAATGCAACCTTTTAAACTTAGATAAGTTTTCACTGTGATAACAGAGTTGAAAGCAGTAAAATTTTCATTGAAAATTTTGTAGATTTTCTAAAATAAGACATTAAAAATGAACTTGGCTATTTGTCTTAATCTGTTTATGATCATGTAGAATTATTTTACTAATACCAGAAAAGTTTTTTTTTGGAATTCTGTCAGAATAAAACTATTTTTTTCATGAGGGCATGAATTATTCTTAAATTCCTCTGAACTATCAATTAATTAATTCTTATAAAATAATTTTTTATCTAATATCCCTTTCCAAGAACCCATTTCCATTAATAAAAAGCCTCATTGAGTCAAAGTCTATCCTGTTTTTCACTGTGCTTTCAATGACAATGTGTTAGGCTCTCAATGAATGGCTAAGAAAAAAAAAGCAAATGAGTATTGAATTAATGTTTGAAATCAATTGCATTTAAGTGATATTATAATACTACTTAACACAGGGCTAAGGATCAGAATTTCTGGATCAGCCATATGGACAGTTGTGTAGAATTGACTGAGACATCTGATTCTTGTTGATTTCCTCATCCATGAAATTAAGGAGTAGGAAAAGATAGATTCAAAATTACCTTGCAGCACTATTGCAGTGTGATTTCTCAGAAGATCAACATTATCTCATTTATGCAATAAATATTCATTGAATGCCATGATGAAGTGAATGGAACAGAAGTTAGAGCATACTGGGAAAATTGAAAGGCACAATACAGAGAGAGAGAGAGAGAGAGAGAAAGAAAGAAAGAAAGAAAGAAAGAGAGAGAAAGAAAGAGTTTGAAAGAGAGCTCTTCCATCTGGTTCACTCTTCAAATGGCCACAACAGCCATGGTTGAGTCAGGGCAAAGGCAGGAGCCTGGAACTCTATCTTGGTCTCTCATGTGGAGGGGTGCAGGGTCCCAAATACTTGGTACATCTTATCCTGCTTGCCCTGGTGCATTAGCAGGGAGCTGAATTGAAAGCAGAGCAGTGTATACTTGAACTGGTGCTTTGCTATGGGATGCCTGGCAGCTGCCCTCTTAACCTACTGTATTGCAATGCCTTTCCCTGGGAAAATAATTTGAATCAACAAATAAACTTTAAATTTTTTTTTAATTTTAATTTTTAATGAGTTTTTAACAGATTCAATGTGATTTATTGATACAGTTCTAAGATATAATGATATTCCTTCCTTCCTCCCTCCTCCTCACTCCTTCCCAGATAAGTTTTGATAAAATCTATGGAGAGAATGTCCTGGGTTTCATTAGTGATTGCAACATGGAAGGAATATTTTCTAGATCAAGACCTCTTTGATCATACAATACTTCTTTTTTAAAAAAAAAGATTTATTTATTTATTTGAAAGTTACACAGAGAGAGGGAGAGACAAAGTCAGAGAGAGAGAGTGAGGGAGAGAAAGAGAGTTTTTCCATCTGCTGATTCACACCCCGGAAGGCTGCAATGGCCAGGGCTGGACCAGGCCAAAGCCAGCTTCATCTAGGTCTCCCACATGGGTGGCAGGGGCCACTACTTAGGCCGTCTTCTGCTGCTTTTCTAGGCTATTAAGCAGGGAGCTGGATAGGAAGTGGAGCAGCTGGGATCCTGGTGTTGCAAACAGTGGCTTTACTCTTTATACCAAAATGCCGGCCTCCATGTAATACTTTTGTATAAATTAGACAAGATGAAGAAAGTCATGAAAACTATTGGGAGATAATAAAGAAGGCAAAAACACCAGAGAAAAAGAAAGATTATGTTACATAGTAGAAGCATACTAGATGATTTTGAGAGAGCGAGAAGAGAGGCAAGTCAGGAGGCATTGCAGTGGCCCAGAGGAGGGATGATGAGGGCTGAGAATAGGGTGACCCAGTGGAGCTGGTAACGAGTGGATGTATTTGAGATCTGCTTTGTGCATAGAGCTTGCAATACTTGGGTTGGAATTTTTACATAGAATGAGTGATCAGACACTAGCAAAATTATCTGATCTCCAGAAATCCTGCTTGAGCACTTGGGTGATGGAGGTAGCATTGGCTAAGGTGCAGAACACAACTGTAGAAGATTTGTGCATATCAGGCCTGATCTGTGAACACCAAATGGAGATATCAGGTAGGCAGCTGGATGGATGGACCTGAGAATACATTAGGATAAAAATATAAGTTTTGGAATTACCAGAATCTATATTGATATTTAAATGGTAAGATGGGGGGCGGGTAATAAGAGCAACTATACCAAACCTCGAGCAACTCCAATTCTTATTTCAGGAGGAACATAATACTATCTGATCCATTTGAATATTTCTTATGGCTGAAGTCATATAGCAACTAGTCATTGGCCTGAAATTTTAGTGGGAAAACCTACAGACATTTTGGTCTTTGTCAATCTACATTTTCCAAATGCTGGAATAATAGTTTTGTTTGAAAGAGCAGTCTTTTTTTAGAGATTCACATATGTGATGTTCATACTCATACATATTTAGATGTGACTTGGCTCCATGAAACTCAGATGTTAGAAAAAGTAAAATTTTAATTTGTTGTGTTACTGCACATTAGCCTGGCTTCTAGCCCCCATGCTTATTTCGTGGGAAAATAACCATAATTCTTCTTTTCTGAGATGGTTCTGTTCTTTCAAAGGCCTTCATAAATATTCCAGATGGTGAACCAGTCAGGAAACTTGGGCAAGTACTCTTGGACTCTCTCAGCTCTTTGCTTTCTCACAGTTGCTTCTCATGTCACTGACAGTTTCATCAGGACATGAGCAAAACCGTCTTTGTCTTGATAGAAGGCTCGTAGGATTTAATTTTGAATAAAATTTAATTTTTAATATTGAATTTTGAAAAATTTCTAATCAGAATGTTTTAACATATTCTTTGCTGCCTCTACAGCCTCAGAATCTCAACAGTTTTGCTAAGAAAGCCCAAGTTTCACGCTGTAATCCTCTTTCCATTCCTGTGTGGATCCCCTGGCCAGGAAGATCCAGACTGGGAGCATGGCAGGGCCTTCCCGTACCTGGGAGAGGCTGGTGCCCTCACATCACAGTCACCCTTCTTCCATTGAGTATCTTTTACAACAGGAGTTTCAGGGGTTTCCTTTTCCCCAACAGGATCAGAGAATAGTTTCCAGCAAGACCAGGCAATTTCTGTCCCTAACTGGTTTGTGATTTTCAAGATTCATGAGGCCTGATTTTGTTTTTGAATTATTTATGCCTTGATTTCACATTAAGTGAACATGGAGAAGAGTCAAAATGTAGTCATACTGATCCCAGAGCAAAGCCAGCTGCCAAGTTTTGACGTGCTATACTTCTTTTAAGGAGATTCATCAACACTTTCTGAGTTGATGGTACTGTTTTAATCTGTTTGGGCTATTATAATAGACTAAAATATGCTGGGAGGCTTAGAAGTAACAGAAATTTATTTTCCATGGTTCTGAAGGCTGAGGATTCCAAGATCAAGGAACTGGCAGATACAGTATCTGGTGAGGGATGTTTCCTGGTTCACAGACAACTGTCTTCTCACTGTAGTCTCATATGGTAAAAAGGCAGAGAACTTTAATCTCGGCCCCTTTAAAGAGCACGAATCCAGTCATGAGAGCTCTGTCATCATGACGCATTCTGTCTGTGGCAGGTACCTTACAGCCCTTCAAATAAGTCCTGTAAAAACCCACAGATACCTTTTCTTTTTCTGTTTTTAAAGATTTATTTTATTAATTCGAAAGGCTGAGTTACAGAGAGAGAGACAGAGAATCTTGCATCTGCTGATTAACTTGAAAAATGGTTGCAATGGCCAGGGATGGGCCAGGCCAAAGCCAGGATTCACAGGCTTCATTTGGGTCTCCCATGTGGGTTCAGGGGCCTGAGGACTTGAGCTATCCTCTGCTGCTTTTCCAAGCACATTAGCAGGGACCTGGATCATGAGTGGAACAGCCAGAATCAGTACTAGCACCCATATGGGGTGCCACAGCCCCAGCTCCAGCTCCTACAGATACCTTTTCAATGAACTTGCTGTTGTTTAACCAAAACTTATCTGCTTTCTTACATTCAGCTACATATATTTTGATTAAGTTGATACATTAATTTACAGTCACTAAAGCACTAATGGCTTTTAAAGCATGAAGACTTCCAAGATTTGATTGTAATGCATCTCATCAACTACCCACCAATCTAAAGCATCTGGTAGTATGTCCTATCCATCCAAAGTCCAAATGTCTCTTGCTTAGGATGAGAGTGTCAGTCTTGGAAAACAGAACACGTTCCTTGATTGTTTGCTTTTTGTATTAAAGAGAGTATACTTTTACCTACTGTCTGTTCTAGCATATTGGCAGGTAAATGAGATGGTGTTTCTGGATAGGAATGTTTTCATATCCCAGACCCCTGATATCAAGGCTGCTGTGTGTACTTTATATTTAAGAAGTGAAATGAACACTAGGAGAAATGGTGACTTGATCAGCCCTCACCCTGACTGTTGATGAGCAACTTAATATGTTATCCCTTTAAGTATTTTTTTTGTTTGTACTACTTAATACTTTTGGTTGAATACTGTAATCAATACACAATTCTTCTTAAGTGCTGAAACTTAACTGAAAAGTGATCGCTGTTAAATATAAGAGTGGGAATAAGAGAGGGAAGAGATATGCAGTTCAGGACATGCTCAAGCTGACTTACCTCAAACGGTAGAGTTAGAAACATACCAGGGGATTCCAATTCAGTCCATCAAGGTGTCATGTACCAATGCCATCTCACTAGTCCCAGTGATCAATTTCTGTTCACAATTGATCATAATGATAGGACTAAGAACCAAAGGGATCACATAAACAAGAATAGTGTCTGCAAATACTAGCTGATAGAATAAAAAAGGGAGAGAACGATCCAACATGGGAAGTGAGGTACACAGCAGACCCATAGAATGGCAGATGTCCTAAACAGCACTCTGGCCTCAGAATCAGCCCTTAAGGCATGCGGATCCGGCTGAAAAGCCCATGAGAGTATTTCAGGCATGGAAAGCCAAGACACTCTGGGGGGAAAAAAATAAATGAAAGATCTCTGCGAGTGAGATTCCAGTGGAAAGAATGGGTCATCAAAGAAGGAGGTACCTTTCTCTGAAGGGAGGAGAGAAATTCCACTTTGACCATGGCCTTGTCTAAATATGATCAGAGTCAGTGAACTCAAAAGGCTTCCATAGCCTTGGCAGCTTATGACAAGAGCCTAGGGTGATTACTGAGGCCATAAACAAGAGTGTCAATTTGTTAAGTCAACAACAGGAGTCACTGTGCACTTACTCCTCATGTAGGATTTCTGTCCTTAGTGTGCTGTACATTGAGATTTAATGCTATAACTAGTACTCAAACAGTATTTTTCACTCTATGTTTCTGTGTGGGAGCAAAGTGTTGAAATCTTTAATGTATGCTAAACTGATCTTCTGTATATAAAGAGAATCGAAAATGAATCTTGATGTGAATGGAAGGGGAGAGGGAGTGGGAAAGGGGAGGGTTGTGGGTGGGAGGGACGTTATGGGGGGGAAGCCATTGTAATCCATAAGCTGTACTTTGGAAATTTATATACATTAAATAAAAGTTAAAAAAAAAGTGGTTTGTTTCCCTTTGGAGAATTCAGATTTGAGATAAAAACTTTAAAAATCTGTTTGCATATGAAAGAGGTTTCTGTACTCCCATGTTTATAGAAGCTCAAATCATGATAGCTAAGATATGGAATTATCCCAGATGTCCATCAACTGATGACTGGATAAAGAAATTATAGTATATATACATGATGGAATACTACCCAGAAGTAAAAAAGAATGAAATCCTGCCTTTGCCATCAAAATGGATGCAACTGGAAACCATTATTCTTAATGAAATAAGCCAGTTCCAAAAAGAAAAATATCATATATTTTCTGTGATTTTTGGTGACCAATATACAGAGTGCAAAATTCACATTTTGAGACTTGATTATTGTTTACAGCCTTTGACTATATTTGAGAAACAGTGATTTTTCTACTTATTATTTGTTGAATTCTTTATTGTTTTGGAGAGTTAAGCTTGTGGTTATAAAGAAATTTGGAATTATGTCATTGTAAAAATTGAAAGAAAATTTAGAAAAGAATGAGGGAGAGGGTAAGGTAGGAGGTGTCATTATGCTCTTAAACTGTACATACACTTCAGGATTCCAGAATGACTTAATAGGGAAAATATGTGCTGATTCTGACCAGGGGAAGATAGCAGAAGTAAAGTGGAGGTAGTGTATTTCCAGGGGAGAGTTGGAGAGAAATTTGAATTGGAAATTCTACATACAGAAGTGGAACACAGTGAAGCAGTGTGGGAAGTGTGAACATGCAGCAACAAGCAGGGACCCTACATATGAACCCTGCAGCTTGGGGCTGGAGGAGACACTAGGTTTTAAGAGTGAGGTTAGAGCAGACTGCAGCATGCCATGCCACTGGTGGTATTGCATTAAGGAGAACATTCTGGATCATACTGACTTTGAGTCTGGAGTGGAACCTTAGCAGGGGGCAGGGTACCAACCTAATCAGGAAAAAGAAAAGCACATTTATTTCTTCCCATCCCCCCACAAGGAACCCAGCAATTGGCTTTGAGAAGGCACCATCTTGACACCACTAGATGCTATGGTAGCTCTCTCACATGTGACCAGGTGATTTTACCAGAGGGAAAATCCATACTTCCCACTGACATTGGGTAAAGCTGGGAGGATTGACAGAGGGCTAGGTACTCACTTAGGATTGTGAGGTGCCCCTATCATATCAACATATCAGGCTCTGAGGCTCAAACTGCCAAGGTGGAGCACCTACAGGAGGCTGGCTCAGGAAACAGCTCTGCTGTCTCCATGGATGAGGCAGGCTCACAGGGCAGAGAGGAGATCCTCTCACCATGTGACAGTGGGAGCCTTGCGTGCTGTAACTCAATCTTGTGACTGCATGATAGAGTGTGGGATATCCATCACTATGTCTGGCATCAAAGGCTCAGAGCTCCCTGACTGCCTGGGTAGCCATTGCAAAGGGTTCCATGCTTACTCTGAAGACTGTGCAGATCTTTTGTGTGGTTCATGTGCCAGTGTGGGTTAGGATTATATCCACTGTGGGCTAGTCCCAGGATTTATCACCTGGGAAGACAGGAGGTAAGGTTGTGATTACACCAATGGACATGGTCATAACCTCCCCCTGATTACAGCAGAGGATCTCTACCATGTCCAATTTGGGTTTCACCTTGTATTCTCCCCCTACACTTGAGAACTCACCAGAGCTCCCTTGCCCCACCCAGCAAGTGCCTCTAGATATTCATTGAAGGAGCAGACACTCAGCCACAGAGGCATAGTTCAAATATAAAATCTATCAATGGAGAAAACCAACTGCATAGATATGTGACAGAAGAACAAGGAAGACATGAAGACTTCCTCAAAGAAACACAACATCATTTTTTCTTTTTTTTTTAACTTTTATTTAATGAATATGAATTTCCAAAGTACAGAATATGTACTTTACATATGGCTTCCCCCCCATAACATCCCTCCAACCCGCAACCCTCCCCTTATCCACTCCCTCTCCCCTTCCATTCACATCAAGATTCATTTTCGATTCTCTTTATATACAGAAGATCAGTTTAGCATACATTAAGTAAAGATTTAGAAT
The DNA here is from genome assembly GCF_964237555.1 of Oryctolagus cuniculus. Classification (NCBI taxonomy): domain Eukaryota; kingdom Metazoa; phylum Chordata; class Mammalia; order Lagomorpha; family Leporidae; genus Oryctolagus; species Oryctolagus cuniculus. The sequence goes on from NC_091436.1 coordinate 97,693,985, forward strand.
GTGAAGCCAAAGAAGTTAATGAAATACCTGAAAATGAATTCAAAAGCATAATAATGGGGTTGCTCAGAAGCGATGAGAAACAAATTTATGAGTTAAGTAAATGGAAGAAAATGTGTCCCAGGAGATAGAGATTTTGAAGAGAACTCAAGCCAAAATGTTAGAAATGAACAATTCAATATGTTAAATGAAAAATATGGTAGAAAGCTTTAACAACAGACTTGGTGAGGCAGAAGAAAGAATATCTGAACTAGAAGACAAATCTTTGGAAATATTTTAGTAAGACAAATAAGAAGAAAGAAATTAGAAAAATTGAAAACAGTGTTTGAGATTAAAGGATACTACCAAATGACTCAACACATTGGTCTTAAGAGTTCCTGAAGGTATGGAAAGAGAGAATGGATTAGAAGGCCTCTTTAACTTCCCTAATTTGGAAAAAGAGAGGGAAATCCAAGTACAGGCAGCACATGTCCTAATAGACATAACTGGAAAAAAATCTTCACCATGACATACTGTAGTCTAACCTTCAGCAATAAAACAAAGAAAAAATTCTAAAGAGTGCAGGAGAGAGATGAAATATTACCTTCATAAGATTATGCAATTACTGACAGCTAATTTCTACAAGCTAGGAGAGAATGGAGAGATATAGTTCAAGTATTAAAAGACCACCACCCCCCCAGAAAAAAAAAAAAAAAAACGTCAACCCAGAATACTTTAGCATTCAAAGCTCTCATTTATGAATGAAGGTTTAAAAGAGACATTCAATAATGAACAGTAATTGGAAGACTTTGTTGGCACTTGTCCAGCCTTACAAATGTTACTTAAGGGTGTGCTACACATAGCAACACAGAAAATAGCCATGATAAGGAAAGAATGAGAAAGCAGAAAATCCAAACCAAAAAATAGGAATATTTACAGAAAATTTGCAGGGCCAAAACTTTACTCATCAATAGTAACCTTGAATATAAATGATATAATTCTTCAATTAAAAGACACAGACTGGCTGAATGAATTAAAAAACAAGACCCATCATTTTACAGCATACAAGAAACACATCTCACCAACGAAGATACCTACAGACTGAAAGTGAAATGGTGGAGAAAGATATTCCATGCTAATGGAATGCAAAGATGAGCAGATGAAGCCATGCTAATATCAACAAAATTGACTTTAACATAAACACTGTTCAAGAGACAAGGGCATTATGTAATGATTAAGGGATCAATTCAAAAGGAAGATGTGACAATAAGTATATATGCACTCAATACCAGGGCACTTGGTTATGTAAAACAAATGCTAATGGACCTAAAGGGAGGCACAGACACCAATACAACAGTAACAGGGTACTTCAACACCCCACTTTCATCAATGGACAAATCAACTAGACAGAAACTCAACAAAGAAACAGAAGAGCTAATCAACACTATGGACCAAATGAACCTGATATCTGTAGAACTGTTCATCCCACAGTTGAAGAATACATACTTTTTTAAATCAGTGCATGGAACTTTCTCTAGAATAGACTATATGCTAGGCCATAAAGCAAGTCTTTTCAAGTGAAAGAAATGAAATCATATCATATGTTTTCTGAATACAATGGAATGAGCTGGAAATTAACAACCTGAAAAATCTCTAGAAAATATGCGAACACATGGAAATTGAACAACACATTCCTGAATGAACAGTGATTCATAGAAGAAATCCAAAGGGCGACATGCTCAAGATGACTTACCCCAAATGGTAGAGTTAGAAACATACCAGGGGATTCCAATTCAATCCCATCAAGGTGGCATGTACCAATGCCATCTCACTATTCCAAGTGATCAATTTCAGTTCACAATTGATCATAATGAAAGGACTAAAAGTCAAAGGGAGCACATAAACAAGTCTAGTACCTGCTAACACTAACCGATAGAATAAATAAAGGGGAGAGTGATCCAACATGGGAAGTGAGATACTCAGCAGACTCAAAGAATGGCAGATGTCCTAAACAGCACTCTGGCCTCAGAATCAGCCCTTAAGGCATGCGGATCTGGCTGAAAAGCCCATGAGAGTATTTCAGGCATGGAAAGCCCAGACAATCTGGCAAAAAAAAGACCTAAATGAAAGATCTCTGCGAGTGAGATCCCAGTGGAAAGAACAGGTCTTCAAAGAAGGAGGTACCTTTCTCTGAAGGGAGGAGAGAACCTCCACTTTGACTATGACCTTGTCTAAACAAGATAAGAGTCGGAGAACTCAGAGGGCTTCCATAGCCTTGAAACTCATGACTGGAGCATAGGGAGATTACTGATGCCATAGACAGGAGTGTCAATTTGTAAAGTCAACAACAGGAGTCACTGTGCACTTACTCCTCATGTAGGATCTCTGTCCTTAATGTGCTGTACATTGAGGCTTAATGCTATAACGAGTACTCAAACAGTATATCTCACTTTGTGTTTCTATGGGGGTGCAAACTGTTGAAATCTTTACTTAATGTATACTATACTGATCTTCTGTAAAAAAAAAAAAAAAAAGAAATTATCAATTCCCAACTTGACTCTCACTGGGATTAAACATGACAATAGGTCTGATCTGATTTCATCATCATTTAAAAAATCATCTATTATTTTTCACTTTATGTTTCTGCATGGGAGCAAACTGTTGAAATCTTTACTTACTGTATACTAAGCTGATCTTCTGTATATTAAGAGAATCGAAAATGAATCTTGATGTGAATGGAAGGGGAGAGGGAGTGGGAAAGGGGAAGGTTGAGGGTGGGAGGGACGGTATGGGGGAGGAAGCCATTGTAATCCATATTCTGTACTTTGGAAATTTATATTCCTTAAATAAAAGTTAAAAAAAAAAGAAATCCAAAGGGCAATCCAAAAATTCCTGGAAATGAATAAGATGACAATACAGCATATGAAATCTATATGATACAGCAAAAACAGTGTTAAGAGGGGATGCTTATATCAAGTAGTGCCTGCATCAAGAAATTGGAAAGGCATCAAATAAATGAGCTATCAATGCATCCCGAGAAAATAGATAAACAATAAACGAAGCCCAAAATTGAAGGAGGAAAGAAATAATTAATTTTAGAGAAGAAATAAAACAAAATTTAAACAAAAAATACAAAAGATCAGTGAAATGAAGAGGTGGGTTTTCTTTTTTTTTTTGCAAAGATAAACAAAACAGATATACCATTGTTCCAACTAGCCAAAAAAAGGAGAGAATACCCAAAACAGTAAAATTAGATATGAAAAGGAGATGTAACAAGATACCCCAAAAATAAAAAAAAAGCAGGAATTACTACAAAGAGCTATATGCCAACAAAGGCAGAAAATCTAGAAGAAATTGATAGGTTCATGGACACATACAATCTACTAAAATTGAGGCAGAAAACCATGCACGCCTAAACAGTCCACAAAAAAGTGCAAATCCAAACCACATTGAGATTTCACCTGACCCAAGTTAGAATGGCTCTGATAAATAAATCAATAAGCAACAAATGCTGGTGAGGATATGGGGAAAAAGGTACCCTAATCCACTGTTAATGGGAATATACACTAGTACAGCCATTGTGGAAGAGAGTATGCAGATACCTCAGAAAGCTGAAAATAGATCTACCATATAATCCATACATTGTACTGCTAAGAATTTTACCAAATGAAAAAATCATCATAAAATCAGCAAATGAAAGAGTATTTGTACCCCCATGTTTATAGAAGCTCAATTCACAATAGCTAAGATGTAGAATCAACCCAATCTCCTTCAATTGATATTGGATAAAGAAAAGGTTGTATATATACACTGTGGAATATTACTTAGCCTTCAAAAGAATGAAATGTTGTTTGCAACAAAATGGATATAACTGGGGAGCCATTATATTGACTGAAACAAATCAGTTCCCAAAATACAAATGCCATGTGTTTTCCTTGATCTGTGGTAACTAACAGAGTACAAAAAAGTAATGTATTATTATTTGCCTTGCAATATGCATAAAATTATTCCTGTGCATAAACTGTTGAAAGGAACTGGCTTAAAGTCTAAATGAACTTAATTATTATCTTGTAACCATACAGGAAATATTTAGATGTTACATTGTCATCGGTTCTATTTCTTTTTTTTTAATTTTTATTTAATGAATAGAAATTTCCAAAGTACAGCTTATGGATTACAATGGCTTCCCCCCCATAACGTCACTCCCACCCGCAACCCTCCCCTTTCCTCTCCCTCTCCCCTTCCATTCACATCAAGATTCATTTTCGATTCTCTTTATATACAGAAGATCAATTTAGCATACATTAAGTAAAGATTTCAATAGTTTGCTCCCACACAGAAACATAAAGTGAAAAATACTGTTTGAGTACTAGTTATAGCATTAAATCTCAATGTACAGCACACTAAGGACAGAAATCCTACATGAGGAGTAAGTGCACAGTGACTCCTGTTGTTGACTTAACAAATTGACACTCTTGTTTATGGCCTCAGTAATCACCCTAGGCTCTTGTCATGAGCTGCCAAGGCTATGGAAGCCCCCTGAGTTCACTGACTCTGATCATTTTTAGACAAGGCCATGGTCAAAGTGGAGGTTCTCTCCTCCCTTCAGAGAAAGGTACCTCCTTCTTAGATGACCCATTCTTTCCACTGGGATCTCACTCGCGGAGATCTTTCATTTAGGTTTTTTTTTTTCCCAAAGTGTCTTGGCTTTCCATGCCTGAAATACTCTCATGGACTTTTCAGCCGGATGCGCATGCCTTCAGGGCTGATTCTGAGGCCAGAGTGCTGTTTAGGACATCTGCCATTCTATGGGTCTGCTGTGTATCTCACTTCCCATGTTGGATCGTTCTCTCCCTTTTTTATTCTATCAGCTAGTATTTGCAGACACTATTCTTGTTTATGTGATCCCTTTGGTTCTTAGTCCTATCATTATGATCAATTGTGAACAGAAATTGATCACTGGGACTAGTGAGATTGTATTGGTACATGCCACCTTGATGCATCGGTTCTATTTCATTAAAGAAATTATGAATGACCAATTGACAAATAAAAACCCTGTATATGGCTGAAAAAACTGTAGTTATAAAATATATGAAACTTGTTCCCTTTTCATTTATAAAAAAATTTTAAAAGGAGCCATTTCTATGCTCCTTTTTTTTTTTTGGTATTTCTTTAGTAATGACAGAGAAATCTGTTTCTTGGGCAAATAGTCAAGACTATGTTCATCTCTATTCCATTTCTAAATGTTTTGAATATCATATACTTTTCTAGGAGGTTTAAAGAATTCGATACATGTCTTCAAACTCAGTTCTATCACATCCATTAACATTTCTCACATTCATATTTTGTGGAATCCACACTCATCTTTAAACAAACATGTTCCAACAGTCACAGCTGTACCTGTTTTCATGAAAAGTCTGAACTCAGTGGGGGAACAAACATAAAACCATTCATTTTTCTCTAGTCACTAACTGCAACCATGTTAAGATTAGTTTTTCTTGTATGTTAACAACATTTTTGACAGATTAAAATTCAGATAACTTTTGATTATTTCAATTAAGTACATATAAATTAATTTCATATTATTTAAATTAAGTACACAACTCTAAAGTGCCATCTGAATGATGACACTCCTTTTCTTCAATGTGTCTGAAACAGGGAATGGGCATGCTTTGCTCTTTTATTCCTCATGTACATGTAGAGAGCGAGGCTGGAACTAGAATCCCTTGAGGGATGACTCTTCTCTTTTCTCTTCTTAGGCTATAGCCCATTCTATACCGGGCAGGGAGCAGAAGAGGAAAGCTTTGTCACATTGGTAGCTGGCTACTGTTGTTAGTCATCACTTTTTCTGTGGCTAACAGTGACTTGCTGTTGCTAACCTTGCAGTGCTGGCTATGAAAAGGGTTATTTTCAGAGGGCCCTGTGGCAATTGAGATGTGGAAGATTTGGTTATAGCTCCATCTCTTCCTGCTGTTTTCAGACTTACCTGGAGTTGCTGCAACTCACAGGCAGTCTTCCGGGGCAGCAAATCTGCTCACATTTCAATACCATGTATTGCTCTAGTTGTCTGTAACTTACTTTGGTATATATGCTGTGTACTTCATGCTTCTATCTACTCAATGTCAGGTACAGGTGGCCAGTTTTCGACTTCTGAGAGAAACCCCCTTAAGAAACAGCTTTGTATGAGTCAGGATAGGATAGGCTATGCTGCAGCAGTAACATAATTTGCAAAATCTCAGTAACTTAATAGGAAGGGTGTTTTTTTCTTTTTTTGTGGTTAGCAATATGGCTCTGCTTATTATAGTAAGTCAGGAACCTAAGACAATAGAAGGTTTATTTTGTCATATGCTTCCATATTAACAGAGAGGAAAAAGGGAATACTACTAAAGCTTCCTCCTGGAAGTGACTCATGTTAGTTTTATTGGCCAAAGGATACAAAATGTCCATGCCTACCTTCAAAAGGAATGAGAGGTTATAAATGTTGTATGTACGAGGAAAGAGAATTGGAATACTTGTGAGCAGCCCTAATGACTGCTAAAGTCTTCCATTTTTGATCCCTATATAATCAGTTTCTTCTTACTCCAAGCTAAATCTAGTCATTGCATCCAGCTTTAGCTGGGATCTTTGAGTGATGCTCTTTAATCTCTACCAGGTCTGATGATGGTTCCTTTTAGTCTGTAGCTCTATAAATGTAAAACACAAATTATTTATCTCCCTTGCACCCATGATAGTGGTAGAAGAGGAATAGGATTACCAAAACAAACATCTCCACCTAAAAGGGATAGAGTAATTCTGAAATCCAGTCAAGCCTACTTTGGCAGTGAGGAATGTTCTTTGATTAGATCCCCATTCTGCTCTTTGGGAGGGATCCCTGTCCGTTGGTCACCACAGCTCTTGCAAAATCTAAGGCACAAGTTGGAATATTTATCTGCTGCTGAGTGGTGAGCAATTTTATAAGTCTGATTCATAATTATGGGAAGTTGGAGACCTAATATCACTTTAAGTCACTGACCTTTTTCAGGTCAGCTATGGGTTTCTTTGGCAGTAGAACTGTCTTTAAAACATAACAAGCCTTATCTCTATTAGATTAGATTGAATTCTATGTGCCAAAAACTACACATGGTTATTTGTATACATACTATTTACAGTTGCTGTATTTCTCCTATGACTTCACTTTGCATTGATTAGGAACCTACTAGAATTTTGTCTTCTTCTCTTAAGCCATTTTTCTAATTGAAAGAAATAAATGGATAATAAACCTTTAGTTTTACCTTATTCTTCCTGTTTCTTTAATCCATCTAGAGATTTTAATAATGAGTTTGATTTTATTCTTGATGAGTTCTAATAGGACTTTATCATCCTAAGGCATTCAGATTTTCTTTAAAGTTGAGAGAGCCTCTTGCATCTTTTTTATTTGCTGTGGATTTAGTTATTCTATTTTATTGGCTTTTATTTCTACCTGAAGCTAATCAATTCTTCTCTGAACTCATCTCTTTCACATGCTGCCATGTCAAATGAAGCTAGCAGCAACCAGCATACAATAATTACAGTATTTTTTAAATCTATTTCATGAAAAGTCATTTTAGGCAAAAGTTTGATGGAAACTATCTTTTATTTATATAATTGATCATAGCTTTCTAGTTTTCAATAAGCATTTCATTCAGCACCATCTGATCATTAAGCAATGCTATGTATTTATGACTTTAGGTTAAGTATTGTGACTGCATCTCAAATTGTGTTTTTATCTGTTTATATCAGTCAGAATATGTTAGGTAGCCCTCATTCAAATTTGATATAGTGACAAATTTCCCTAAAATTTAAGTGCCTCAATGCAACAGTTTATTTTTTGCTCTGGCTACATGTCTAACATTAAACAGCCTTTCTCTTTTAGTAGTTTCTAAGGGGTTCAGGTTGATGGCAATTTCAGTTGATGGAGGTTCTATAGAACTAACCAGCATTGGTTACAGCTAGTAACTTGGCCATGCCTAACTTCAAACTGAATTGGGAATTTTAATACTACCAGATGCCCAGAAAGAAAATTGAAGTGTTTGTTAATAGCCTTAATGAATGTCATAATTGTTGTAGTGAAAGGACAATTAATTCTACCTTTTACTATTTTAAGTTTCTTCTTTAGGCACAGAGAAGTTATACACAAGAATTATTAGCAATCTTGACATTTCCTCCAATTTTACTTCTTTGATATTCTTCTGTTCTACTTAATAGCAAAGAAGTTCAGTTGTTTGATCAAAAATCATGTTATCTTTTTTTGTTTTCTTTTTCTCAGACTCAACATCCAATCTTATAACTAATTCTATTGGTTTTACCTTCAAAATTTATCTACACTATTACTACCAGTTTCAACCTTCTTTGTACCATCCAGTACTATTACTGTTCACGTCCTTACTTGTTGTCCTTTCTCCATACTTTAACTTTTTGTAATTTTCTTAACACGTTCATCATAGTACTATTTCTAATGTGTAACACACATCCTCTAGTTCTTTTGCTCAAAGCCCTCTAAAGACTTCCTGTTTCACTATATGATTTAGCACTTTCCACACTCTTCTATCCCTCTCAAATCCCCCTGCTCATTCCAGTTCAGCTACTATTTTTTTCAAAAGTCTGTCAGACATGCAGTTGCTTGCTAGTCATTGTTTTTTACTCAGCGGTCCAATAACTTACTCCCTCACTTCCTTCCAGCGCTTGCTCCAGTGCCTCTTCCTCAGTGAAGTCTTTGTCTATTGATCTATTAAAACTGCCACACCTCAGCTCTCTCTGCCTCCTTTCTGCTTTGTTTTCCCTTTACAACAATTAACACTATCTAGTATTTTTGATTTATTTGTTGTATTGTCTCTATGCATTAGGATGTCAAGCCCAGGGGAGCAGAAAGGGATTGTTTCTTTATAGTTTCCTATGCTTTCCTTTATCTTTCTCCTCCACCTCTTCCTTCTTCTTCATAGTTGCTATTATTATTAATAAGAAATATTTTGTACTATTATATCTCTGATGCCTAAAACAAAAGAACATGGAACATAGTAGGCCTCAGAAAAGTTTGCCAAATACATGAATAGAATATTATTGTTGCATGAAAATACAGATAGATTCATAGAACCAAATTGAACACCCAAATGGGACTTTTATATAAGGTGAAAAAGACATTTCATATCAGTGAAAAAAAGGTTTTCCCATAAAGGATACCCATATGGATAAATACAAAGTTAGATTCTTTATAAAATTGCAACTCATTCCAAAACATTATAGATACATACAAAATTTAAAATCTAAAAACAATTATATAAACTCTAAAATAAATCATTGGAAAACATGGAAGTATTTATGAGCATGATACAAAATCCAAAAAACTATAAAATAAAGGATCAATAAATTCAGTTTACCAATTAGAACTTATAAAACTCAATTGCATTACATTTAAATAAATTGTTTATGGTGAATGTACCAAAAAATAGGTAATATAAGAAAAAATATATTTCAAATTCATAAGATAGCCAACTAGTTAATTATCTTGCCATGTGATATGAGCAGTTCATGCAAATCAATAAAGAAGTTAAAAACAATTAAATCATCAGGGTTAAAGGATGTGACCAGAGAGAAAAAGAAATAGCAATTATTGCTAAACATAAAAAAAATCACAATCTCAATTCTAATACTGAAAAAAAAAGCAAACTAGTTGTGCAGTGTGATACAATTTTTAACACCATAATATTGGAAGAAGTTATTTGATTTTAAACCTTTGATGTTTGACAAATAGGATAGAATTATAATTCTAGAGGAAAGAATAAACACCAGATTAAAAAGAATGTCTGTTGTAAACTATAAAAAGAAATGCAAATCCAGCATGAATTTTTAAGCCCCTTTGTTAATACTTTATGTTCCTAGAAATGCTGATATCTTCTGAAATGACTGAAGTACTCTACAATGGTAAGGAAATGGTTGCATCCTTTCCATTACTGTGTTTGAATTGGCTGCTTAGTCAATGGTGAGCTGTTTTTGGATTCCTGATATTTTGTGGAAGGGTCATTGGGAAGATCTTGTTTAATTCTTACTGGGAATACATTTACTGAGAGGAAAACCTTGTTTATCTTGCTCCTTTCTGAAACAAAAAAATATTTATTTATCGGAGAGAGAGAGAGAGGGAGAGAAACTCTTTTCTGCTGGTTTGTTCCTCAATACCCATAAAGGACTAGGGCTGGACTGGGCCAAAGCTGATAATGCCATCCAGATCTTCCATGTTGGTAGCAGGAGCCCAATTACTTGAGCCAGCACCTCAGCCTTCCAGGACCCGCATTAGCAGGAGCTGGAATAAGGAACTGTAGCCAGGAATCAATCCAGGCACTCCAATGTGGGGCACAAATGTCTTCACCAGCAGGCTTAAAAGCCTGCTCCTTAATACTTTCTTGACAGACACAACCATCAAGCTTATACCACTGTGAGAACCATAGATATAAGAGTAACAGAGGTGCCCCAATCAACCCCAAGGAACTAGTAAGGGAGGTCAGCTTCTCCATGGACAACATGGCTGTGGTTTTCACTTCTTGCTCCTAACACTCTCCACAGCAGTGTCGTCTTCTGGCAGGATTTTAGTCTGTGATTTATTTTAGTTTTTGTGGCAGCTGAGGTCCTTATTTACTACTCATATTTACTACTCATATTTTCATTATGAGCATTTACTCATAATGAAAGGCAACAAATTATTGCAATATTTCCACATGGGGACCTGGAGGAAGGAAAAAAGGTTTAGAACAACTGAACAGTCTATTGAGCAGTTTAGCACAATGCATTTCAGTTCTTTAACATCTTCCTCTATTGCCTCTTATCCTCCTGACTGCTCCTAATTCATCCAGGATTCCTATACAATTCTTATTCACCTCTCAGTCCTGACCATGTTTTCCCCAGGCACTAGAATTGGAAAGACTTTCTGTTTGGGAGGATAGGGTTTTCAGGAAGGCTAGTAGGAGGGTATGTAGCAAAACAGGCTGTGGGAGCAATGAAGCTGTCCCTAAAATCTTGCCTTGAGGCCAGAACATAAATCTGAATTACTGGCAGGAAACTACAAATCCTTCACTTCAGTGAAAGGATTGCAATGTGCTTCCTATGGCTCACAAGGAGGCTAACAGATATACATTCATCTTATCTAGCCTTGTAAAGTTGCTTAAGAAGCAGACATAGAGAAAGAGACGGAAATGATGGGAAAGCACTAACTCTGAAGTCATTGTTCTTACAGGTGGTCTCTGGAAAAGGGAGCTAAACATTCACACAAAAATGTTTCGTGGTCTGGCCTCATTTCCTTGGCTTGAACGGAAGGCCGGATTCAAGGGCTTCCTTCAGGGAGATCTGGTGATTTTAGTTACCCTGGACCCCAATACACTATGGATATGGTTTTCGGCTTCTGATAATGATGGACCGTAAACAGTCTCTGTCTCTTTGTTACAACCCAGATGTGAGTTATACACTATGATGCAGAAAATTTTTAAAAACTTGGCTCAGTATGTTCTTTGCGAAATTTAGAATTCCTTCGAGAGGAATTTTCCAACTTAAAGGTCTCTTTTTCCTCTCAGAAATATTTTATAAGTCTTGCAGAATGATTAATCATTTTTCTAAATAAAACATTTATTACTCAATACCTAAATAAGGTCTTTGAAATGCAAAGAGGTTTTCCTTTGGCTCCTCTTGAAACAAAACCTTTCTAAAATTTTCTTAGATGAAAGGATGCTGGCATTTTCAGGTTTAAATGTATCCAAAAGAGATGAGGATGGAACATTTTACCTGATGATCCGACTGTACTACCATTTGCACTCATATCGTGTTAAATGATTTGTAAAATATTGGCCTGAGAGGGCTTAGCAGCATTCAATACATTCCAGTATGTTTTCATTGCTAGCATAATTAGAGAATCTACAGACACTATCCAGTATGCATAAAATTGATCAATCCATTTCTTAAGGCTTAATGAACTGTTTACAAAATAACGAGAAGGATACTGTTTTTGTTAAGAAGGCCTCCTTTCTTTCCTTCTTGCTTCCACTTCAGTTTCCCACTGTAAGGTATTTTCTTAAGCTGCAGTGTTATCTTTCTTATTATTTCTCATTTCCATGTTTAGTCAATAAAAATCTTCCAAATTATTTCCTTTTACAACCACTGAACATCTCTATTTTTTTTCTCTTTGTAAAAGAACTCTGAACACAATAAGGTACTGTGGCAATACTAAGTAAATTTTGTTATTATAATACAAAGGAAAAATTATAGAAATAAAAAGAGAAATAGAACTATTGTTAAATCAAATAATGTAGTTATAATAATCAGATGATAGGCAAAATATAATGTGAACCTTGTTCATCAGATTGTGATTTTAATGATCTGTGGTTGAAATACTAAAATAATTTTGGAGTGCAAGAAAAACACAGAATTCCTAGAAAATAGAACAGATGTATGGACCTTTTTTTCCCTAAATTTCAATTTCAGAATAGTTTTAAATTTGTAAAAAAAATTGTGGAGTTGCATAAAGATCTCTCATATATCCCATACCCTGTGTCCACTATTATTAGCATCTTATATTGGTATGATGAGTGTGTTACAATGTGTAAACCACACCCACCCTCCCCTACTTTTTTAAATACAAACTATCTCTACGCCTCTCTTCCCTCCCAACCTCTGGTAATTACTATTCTGTGTTCATACATTATTTTTTTTTTTAGTGTGCACTTATTAGCGGGAACATGGAGTATCTATCTCTGTCTATTTCACTTAACGTGATGCCCACTAATTCCATCCATTTTACTGCAAAAAACAGGATTTCATTCTTTTTTACCACTGAATAGTATTCCAATATGCATTCATACAACCAATTTCTTTTTTTTTTCTATTTATTTATGATGGATGCCTTGATTGATTCCATGTCTTGGTTGTTGTGAACAGAACAGCAATAAACATGGTAGAGCAGATAATTGTTTAGAACAAATAATTTAATGCCTTTTGAATGTATGCCCACTATTGGGATTGATGGCATATATGGCAGTTCTATTTCTAGATTTTAAAGAAATCTCCACACTATTTTCCATAGTGGCTGTACCAATTTACATTCCCACCAACTGTGTATACATGTTTCCCTTTGTCCACATCCTTGCCAGCATCTGTTACTTTCTTTTTGATAATTGCCATTCTAACTGGTGAAGTGATAACTCATCATACTTTTAATTGGCATGTCCCTGGTGATTAGTGATACTGAGCATTTTTTTCATGTATTTGTTGACCATTTGTATTTCTTTCTCTTTTTTTTTTTTTTTTGAGAACTAGTCATGTCCTTTGACTTTTTTTGTTGTTGTTGTTTGAAAGACAGAATTACAGAGAGAGGTAGAGACAGAGAGAGAGGTCTTCCCCCTGCTGGTTCATTCCCCAGATGGCTGCAACGGCTAGAGCTGAGCCAATCTGAAGCCAGGAGCCAGGAGCTTCTTCCCGGTCTCCCACGTGGGTGCAGGGGCCCAAGGACTTGGGCCATCTTCTACTGCTTTCCCAGGACATAGCAGAGAGCTGGATCTGAAGAGTAGCAGCCGGGACTAGAACCAGCACCTATGTGAGATGCCGGCATTTCAGGCCAGGGATTTAACCCACTGTGCCACAGTGGCAGCCCCACCTTTGCCTATTTTTAACTGGACTGGTTGTTTTTGGTTGTGGAATCATTTGCTTTCCTGACGTGTTTTGGATCTTTTGTCAGGTAAGTAGGTTGAAAATATTTTCTCTCATTCTGTCTGAGGTTTCTTCACTGTATTAAGTGTTTCCTTTGCTGTACAGAAGCTTCTGAGTTTTTAATCCCATTTGTTAAGTTTTGCTTTGTGGCCTATGCTTTTGGGGTCTTAACTAAAAGATTATTGGCTACACCAGTGTGGTTTTCTCCAGCAGTTTCATAGTTTCAGGTCTTATACTTAGATCTTTGATCCATATTGATTTGGTTTTTAAAATGGTGAGAAGTAAGAATTTAATTTCATCCTTCTACAACTTTGCCAACACCATACTATGCCTTGTCAGATGTCAGTTAGGTATACATCATGGATTCATTCCTGGACCGTCTATCCTATTCAATTTATGCTTGTGTCAATTTTTATTTTTATAATGCTGTTTGAATTACCATATTTTTTGTATGTATTGAAATCAAATATTTAGATGCCTCCAGCTTGGTTGCTCTTTACTCATTATTGTTTTGGGTGTTCTGGCTCTGTTGCGGTTCCATATAAATTTTAGGATTGCATTTCTAATTCTGTAAAGAAAGTCATTGGTATTTTGATAGGCATTTTATTGAATCTGTAGATTGTCTTTTAAAGTAGTAGATATTTTGATGCTATAAATTCTTCCCATTCACAAACATGGAATATCTTTCCATTTATTGTGTACTTTATGATTTCTTTAGTTAATGTTTAAAATTTACATTGTAGATATCTTTCATGTGTTTGATGTTAAATTTATCCCTAAGTATTTGTTTATTTTTTGTAGCTATGGTGAATGGAATTTCTTTCTTGGTTTCTTTTTCAGCAAGATCATTATTGGTATATAAACATGCTATGGATTTGTGTGTGTGTGTGTAATTTTGTATTGCAACCTTACTGAATTGGTTTATTAGACCTAACTGCTTTTTGGTGGAGTGTTTAGGTTTTTCCATGTACAACACCATTTCACAACAAACAGTGATATTTTGATTTCCTGAATTCCAGTTTCAATATACTTTATTTCTTTCTCATCCCTAATTGCTTTTGCTAGTACCTTAATATTATGTTGAATAGGAGTAGTAAAAGTAGACATCCTTGTCTTTATTGTTCCAGATTTTAGGGAAATTTGTTCAAATTTTCTACATTCAGTATGATATTTGCTGTTGGTTTATTATTTTGATGTATATTCCTGCTGTACCTAGTTCATTGAGATTTTTTTGTTTTTATTCTTGAAGGGACGCTGAGTCTTATCAAATGCTTTCTCTACATCTGTTGAGAAGATCATACAGTTTTGTTCTTCATTTTGTTGATCTGATTCATGACTTCTGTTTTTGAATGTTGAATCACCCTTGCATCCCAGCGATAAATACCATGATTGTGATGTATGTTCTTTTCATGTAGTATTAGATTCACTTTGGTAATATTTTGTTGGGAATTTTTTTAACCTATGTTCATTCAAGATATTGATCTAAAGTCTTCTTTTTTGTGTGTGCACATGGGATTTTAAATCACTGCCTCTATAACTTGGGAAACTAAAATTCTGTATAACTTAATCCAATAGCTCACAACTGGGTTATTTTAATGATCCCCACCTTTAGGAGTGTATATTTGACAGGGTCTGGAGACATGTTGTGTTGTCACAAATAAGGGAAGGGGAAGTGCCACATGACTCTAATGGGTAAAGTTCAGGCACAGTATTCAACATCCTATAGCATATAATACATCCCTCAATGTCCACATAATACTGATACTGAATAACCTTGGCTAATCCCCTCCATCATTAAAAATAAAAAAATACTCAAACAAACAAGCATAAAAACTAAGCCATGAATCATCTTTTTTGTTCTGTTCTGTGATTTAGCACTATTGAACAACCTGGAGTCCCACAACATGGAACTATACAATTCTGTACATTATTACTTTTTGCTTATTCATGTTTAATGATCAAGACTTTTCTTACAAGTAAGTCCTTCTGTGTGAGGCTTTCTGAGACATCATCTCAAAACTCTGTGTCCTAGGAAAGGCAAACTATCTTCTAAACAATGATTGCATTTCTACTATTTGTTCACATTTTTTTATTTGTTCCCTTGTAGCCACTCTTCCTAAACTGTGAGTCCTTGATTGTAGATCCTGAATTTTACTCATCTCTGAAACTGCCCTGCCTGGTAGAGACTCTGTCTCTTAGCTGCTTTCCAGAAATGTGGTTGAACAAATGACTTCTTAAATGAAGACACATCCCCAGGTTAACCACTATCTTACTTGTGCTTTGTTTATCTTTTGGATTTGTTGTGGCATGTACTCAATAGCTCATTGTAAAACTTCTTACTGCCAAATTTTTTCCTGAGCTGTATTATTGGGTCCACATTTAGTTATTATCACATTTTTCCTGGATATACCTGGGTATCTCCACTTTATTTTCATCAAAACAAAACTTATTTCACTCCCAAACATCTTTTTCCTAGAGCCAACTTTGTGGCACAATTGTTAAGCTGCTTTTTGTGATCCCAGTATCCCATATCTACTTTCAGTCTGGATCCCTGCTAATGAGTCTGGGAAAGCAGAGGAAGATGGTTCAACTTCCTGGGTCCCTGCCACCAATGTGAGACACCTAGATAGAGTTCTTAATCCCTGGCTTCGGCCTGGCTCAGATCTGGACATTGCAACATTTAGGAATGAACAATAAACGGGTGATTTCTCTCTCTTTTTCTGTCTCTGTCATTCTGCCATTCAGAATGAATCTTAAAAAAAGAACATTTATCCTGCCGGGGCCGTGGCTCAATAGGCTAATCCTCCACTTGTGGTGCTGGAATACTGGGTTCTAGTCCCAGTCGTGGCGCTGGATTCTGTCCTGGTTGTCCCTCTTCCAGGCCAGCTCTCTGCTATGGCCCAGGAGTGCAGTGGAGGATGGCCCAAGTGCTTGGGACCTGCACCTGCATGGGAGACCAGGAGAAGCACCTGGCTCCTGGCTTCAGATGAGCGTGATGCGCTGGCCGCAGCACGCCGGCCGCGGCGGCCATTGGAGGGTGAATCAACAGCAAAGGAAGACCTTTCTCTCTGTCTCTCTCTTTCACTGTCCACTCTTCCTGTCAAAAAATTTAAAAAAATAAAAAAGTAATTTTCTCAAATACCCTGCATTAACATATGTTACAAAATGAGGATCATCACATAACTTTTTCTTTCTGTTCCCATTTCTCATTTCCACCCAGTTCCTTTATGCAGAACTCAAACTCATCATTCTGATACTTCCAGAGGTTCTCTTTTCAATGAAAATATCTCCTGTCCATTGGTTAAATCACTCCATAGTGTAATGGCTCCTCATTGTCATCAGACAAAATCTACACTCTAATGAATGATAATACAAGACCCTCCATGATCTTATTCCATAGTATTAAATCCCCAGCCTCATCTCATCTATACCTTCTTTCCCTTGTACTCCTAGCACACCAATTTGTGGTTTCTTAGAGTGCTCTGCTTGTTGGCTCCCTTTATCTGCATTGTTTCTCTTGTCTAAAAATCATCTCCTCTTATCTTCCTCTCCCATTTTTCATCCACCTGTTGTCAGCCACCAAGCATCTCTCTCCTGAAAGAATCAAAGAATCACTTTTATCTTTAGGGTGGATTGGTGTCCCTTTTCTGAGTCCTTAGCTCATTCTGGCTGTATTTCTAGCACAGTTGTTTTTTTCTGTTCTCTTATTAATACTTGGATCTGGTGGTTTTTTTTTTTTTTTTTTTTTTTTTTGGACTGTGAGTCCTTTAAGGAGGGAGCATAGATACCATCTCTTTCTGTCTCCCTACAGGCTGTCACAGAACCTGTCAGAAAAGTCAATATATACAAAGTGTTTCATGTGAGAGGAATTCAGTAATCACATCTTTAGCTGGATTTTATTTTTTGACAGGCAGAGTGGACAGTGAGAGAGAGAGACAGGGAGAAAGGTCTTCCTTTGCTGTTGGTTCACCCTCCAATGGCCGCCACGGCCGGTGCGCTGCGGCCAGCGCACTGCGCTGATCCGATGGCAGGAGCCAGGTACTTATCCTGGTCTCCCATGTGGTGCAGGGCCCAAGTACTTGGGCCATCCTCCGCTGCACTCCCTGGCCACAACAGAGAGCTGGCCTGGAAGAGGGGCAACCTGGACAGAATCTGGTGCCCCGACCGGGACTAGAACCCGGTGTGCTGGCGCCACAAGGCGGAGGATTAGCCTAGAGAGCCATGGCACCGGCTTTAGCTGGATTTCAGATGAAGAGTTCAGTGAGAATAAATCTTGAAGTGGTGTGAACATATTCAGGTTATCTTTTGTGTATGATTGTCATTTAGAGAAGCAAACAACTCAGACTTTCCACAGAAAATGTGAAGATCTGGTTTCTCGGTGTGTCTGCCCTCTCAGGTCCTGCTAGTCTTCATTCCTATGCTTTCAGACAGGCTTACAAAGATACCATTCAATTACTTTGCTGAATGGAATTTATTTTGGCCTTTAGGAAGTTGCGTTAACTTTCCAGCCACTAGGTTATCATCTGGTGAGAGGTCTGTGGTCAGTAGCAGTTGGAGAATGCATGTGGAGGTGATGGTGGTCTGTGACGATATTGCAAGAAGGATATAAATGACAGGAGCAATGTCCAAGAATGCAACATGAGGGAAAGGATAATCTGGTGTTAGGTGAGGTCCAACAATGAGATAATTCAATAGTGTTCCCAGCTTTCAGCTATTACAAGAATTTTGAAGATTTAAAAATAGATATAATAAGTTCCCTGTCACATTCCAAGACATGGAAGGACTCCTCTGTCACATTCTCAGACTGGGTCCTTTACGACATATAAAACAGAGAAGAGGTGTTTAAATCTGGGTAAAATTGAGACACGCACTAATATTCCACATTCCAAAAGCAAAAAGAAAAGCCTTGAGACAAAATCACGTCACTCTGTATTCTTGCAGACATAGTTGAGGTTAATTTTATGTTATTATTTTTCTTCTGAGAAATGAAATTGGGATAGAGGAAGAAATAAAGCAAAGGGAAGTGAATTCATGATTTATAGTTTATATTTTATGGATAAGTAGAGAGCAGTATAGATTATACTTGTCCTTCTGGAAAAATAATTGCTGAAAACTGGATTATTATAAATTTTGAATACTGATACAATGTATCAAAATCAAAATTAAGTAGTAATTTAAAATTTTTTTTTAAAAATCTATTGTGGAAATTGAGTGATCTTGGGAATTTTCTTGATTAGATTGCAAACAAAGGAAAAAGTGATGTTGTTATTTGGTCTGCTATTCAGATTCTACTTAAGTATATGTCACATCCAGACTGCCCAAACATTTATAGACTCATTTTAGAAACAAGGAAACAAATTATTTTATGCATCATTTTCTTATATAGTTTAAACTTTCAACATTCACTATTTATTGCTGCTGTTCTTTAAAGTTGGATGTTGTTGCTAAATACAGTGAATAAGATGGATTGAGAAATGACTTATTTATCAGGAAAACTAAGCCTATTACTGTAATTATTTGATCAAAAATTGTTAAGAAACATTTTGTTGAGGAAAAACTGTAAAAAAAAGTTCCTTTTTTCTTAATTTATGAAATATTTGGAAGTCAGGTCCAAAGCCTGTACTATCTTTCTTTTTTTTTTTTTTTTTTCCAGAGGTAGAGTTACAGACAGTGAGAGGGAGAGGAGACAGAGAGAAAGGTCTTCTTTCTGCTGGTTTACTCTCAAATGGCCACAACAACTGGACTATGCCGATCCAAAGCCAGGAACCAGGAGCTTCTTCCAGGTCTCCCATGCAGGTTCAGGGGCCCAAGCACTACTGCTTTCCTGAGCCAAAGCAGTGAGCTGGTTTGGAAGAGGAACAGCCAGGACTTGAACTGGCACCCATATGGGATGCTTGCACCACAGACAGAGGATTAACCTACTGCACCACAGTGCTGACCCCTATCCTGTACTGTCTTTTATGAAAGAGTTTATTTGGTTTATTTTAAATCTATTTATTGATCAAAATGAAGGGGGGCAAATTTCTATTTCATTGATAAAAATTTGGTCAGAAAAATCAACCAGCTGCCATATATTTTGGTCATCTTATGCATAAACTGAGATTGGATTAAATATGTAAAATGTGTCCGAACTTTAAAATGTAATGATTATGTTATTGTCTAATCTATAGAAAAACTGATTTAAAAATACTCTATACAGTTCTATAAAATGGGTAGTAAAGCACCACTTTTGAAGAATGAAAATTTTGAAGACTAAATAATATTCAATTCACTCTGATTTGTATTTAAGAGAATTTCTTACATGAATGAATTACAGTTTTTCACATTGCACTGTTTAAAGAGGTAATAAAATACACATTCTAGTCAGATGCTGAAATTTGGGCATTCAATTCAATGTCTGACAATGTAGTGCAGTGGGTTAAGCTGCTACTTGCTGTGTTGAATGCTGGTTCAAGTACTGGCTGCTCCTCTTCTGATCCATCTTCCTGCTATGCCCCTGGGAAGCCAGTGAATAATAGTCTAAGTACTTGCGTATATGCCACCCATGTGGAAACCTGGATGGAGTGCTGGCTCCTGACTTCAGCCTGCCCAGTCCTGGCTGTTACAGGCATTTGGAGAGTGAACCAGCTGTTGAAAAATCTGTCTGTCTCCCTGTCTCTATCTTTCAAATAAAAGAAAAAAATACTTTAAAAAATCCATGTCTTGTTGGAGCTGGGGCTAAATATTTGTATCACAGAAAAACATCCGAGGTCACAGAGAAAGCCTAGAATTTTATCTGAAAAATTAATTGCTTTTAAAACTTATCTATAAAATGATTAGTTAAATGTGTTAAAGAGAATGCAAAGCAAGGATCTCTCAGCATGGCCAATGCTCTTATGATTCCTCTAAACCAATTTTGTGTTGAACAGATGTTGGTGAAAATGACTCAGTTTTCTCTAGGGTAGGTACTCTGTTGATATTTAATTGACCCAATTAATTAAAAATAATGAAAAAATACTAAATTTATTGACAGGCAAAATTTGAAATGATAACTAAGAATTAGATGAAAATAAGAAATAGACACATGTTTTCTATGTCCTTCTTTAAGAGGCAGGAAAGAAGGCTGTGACCTCTGGGTATGTTGACCTTTGCTGGGTATCAGTATGAAGCTAGAGTTCTGGAAGACCCTGATGGAAGAGCTATTTATTATGTTTTATGACAGTTTTCTGAGATAAATTAGACATTTAAAAGCAGTTCTTGAATCCTTTGTATATGATTGGAATTAACATTATTTTACTTAAAGGTTCTTGCTTTGTATGGAAAAATTTTTATTAAATATCACAAATTTTTATTTCAACATTGCTATTTTTTTAAGATTTATTTTATTTATTTGAAAGACAGAGTTACAGAGAGAGGTAGAGACAGAGAGAGAGAAGTCTTCCATCTGCTGGTTCACTCCGCAGATGGCTGCAACTGATCTGAAGCCAGGAGCCAGGAGCTTCTCCCAGGTCTCCAGTGACTGATCCAGTTGTGTGAGAACTTTCCAAGAAGTTCACACAATGACAAGATTGTTTAGCGATTTATTTCTTAGATCTTAGACATAACTGTAGATATATCCTCATATAATTTCAATTCAATTTTTTAATCTTGCAGCACTATACATCTCTCAGGTTAATTTAACATGCTGAATAACACTTCAAGTTGAATCATAAAATGATATAATTTAGTACTTGGAGAAGAAAAAGACAGTATAGGAGTTGGGGCATGGGCATTGAAAGAAAACTCTTAAGTGAACCTCTGTACCCAAATAGGATTGAAAACTACTGTCCAATCCCTTTACTTACAAATGAAAGAATTAAGTGGTTGGGAAATGTAATTTGATTTCAAGAAGGAATACATAGAACTAAAATGAAAAATTTAAATTTACCTAATATGAATGATTTATTTTTATAGTATATTTAGGACTGGATCTTATATTTTAAAATTACAAAAATAAGCCAAAGAAATATAAGAATAAATTGAAAATAGGTTGGCTTATGGAATTCAAAAAAGTTGGACATGAAACCATGCAAGAGGCAAGTATGTAATTGGTTTGTAGGCAGAATTTCATACCATTTACTCAAGTACTGCAACAATTTCTCTCTGTTGGTGAATTTTATTCTTTTTTGCTACGAAGCATATTTATCCACATGGCAGAATATGTGGTTGCCAGTGATTTCCAAATTTGACACCTCATCATTTAAGATACCAGGAAAAGAGTGAACTCAAGTTTTTCTTAGGGCTGTATTAAAAAATGCTAGGAAAAGGATTCAAATTAAGTCCGGCACAAACCCTAAATCAAATTGGACCATTGGACAACATTCATACTCTATTGATAGAAGCATTTCCATTTAGACTATTTTAATAGTGGAAGAAGATAGCTTTTTAAAAATGGATCCTTTTTTCTTTTTATTAATATAAAAGAATGGATTTTATGTAGTTTATAGATACAATTCTAAGAATATAATGTTACTTTCCTTCCACCCTCCCTCCCTCCTTCCACTTCCTTCCTTTCTTTCAAACAGACAATAAATTTTATGACTTCCATGATAATAGGCTTTAGACAAGATGAAGACAATGGGAACAATGAAAACACATTTAAACTCCTGTCACAAATTCATCTTACATAGTTCCAGTGGTTTAACATATTAAAATGTAAACTATGTAAAGAAAAAGAAATTGTTGCTGTATTCAGATAAAAAAATCAGATTCAAAAGCACCTTTCTAAAAAATCCCAACTAACATTATAATAAAAATATATGTGTGTGCATATTTATATAGGAAATGCCTATTTTAGAAGAAAGATGACTTGAAGAAAATGACTGAAAATATTCACTCATGCACATTATGTGCAAACCCTTCTACATAAAAAATAAATATTTTCAATGAAATCTCATGTTCATAACTCACCTAAAAACTGTACTTGAAATATAAACATGTCCACTTAACAAGTTCTTTCTGAAATAATGGTTAAGACTGTATTCCCTCTCCAAGGGTTCTATCCATTTAACATCATTAAGACTAGCCAGTATAGACAAATGCTACATAGATCCACCCTGACATGCCTATGCCTGATTTTCTAAATCTTTGTTCACTCTTAAAAGCAGAAAGAGTTTATTATTACTTCAAAGAATATTTTTCTTTCTTAAAATATACTGTTTCTCTATTCCAAATTATGCGCTTACCTAAGACATTAGAGTCCAAGAAGCCACTCTCTTTGGTGTAAATTTCAGTAGCTCCATAAGAACTCTGTCGGAAAGTAGTAGTGCATCCTTCATCTGTGTAGAATCAATTTGGTTTAGTAGCTCTTTGCCCCAGAACACCAGTCTGGAGTTCTAATATGTGCCTGGAGGACCATCTCAGATATGAAACAGATGTCTTACAGAAGCAATTTGAGGAGATATAGGATAATAAAAGTTGGTAAAATCTGTTTGATGAATCCTACAATATTCCACATCTGGAGTAGCGGCTAAAGGTTAAGATGGAGACAGAAATGGAAATGAATGGGAGCAATGAGGTTGATCTGATCAAATATTTAGGCCGGTAACCATTTCTAGAAGTGTCTTCACAAATGACTGCAATGAGCTGGTACTTCTAGCTCTTTGTTCTACATGTACTGAGGATCTGAAGCTTAAAAGGTAACACATTGAAATCCCTCAGCCAGTGCCGCGGCTCACTAGGCTAATCCTCCGCCTTGCGGAGCCATCACACCAGGTTCTAGTCCCGGTTGGGGCGCCGGATTCTGTCCTGGTTGCTCCTCTTCCAGGCCAGCTCTCTGCTGTGGCCCGGGAGTGCAGTGGAGGATGGCCCAAGTGCTTGGCCCTGCACCCCATGGGAGAGCAGGATAAGCACCTGGCTCCTGCCTTCGGATCAGCGTGGTGCGCTGGCCGCGGCGGCCATTGGAGGGTGAACCAACGGCAAAAGGAAGACCTTTCTCTGTGTGTCTCTCTCTCTCACTGTCCACTCTGCCCATCCAAAAAAAAAAAAAAAAAAAATTGAATACCCTGAAAAGGGAACACTCTGAGAAAAAAGTTGTAGATCTGTAAATATATGTTTCATGTGTACACACAATTGTGTGTATTATCCTATATATTTTTTACTATTTCTGGTACCTTCTGAAATAATCAATTATTTAATTTGAAGAAATATGTTAAAAGCCTGTATAATATTTTCATTTAAAGAATCTTTACATGCAGTAAAAGATAACTTGGAAAACCTTCAGTTTTATTAGATTAGAATCTTCCAATGCTCTGGCCACTGGGGTGCCCCGAGAATCCCACCGTTCAATACATATACTTCCACTCCTCTTACTTTTAAGCCTTTGCTTCATATCTGTGCTGCACTGTGCCTTAGTCCTTAGCTTAAAACATCCTACTTCATGTCTCCAAGGAGTAAACCTGTCTATCTGGAAATGAATGGTGGAGGGAGGAGTCTCTGTGACGTTTGGGAATGGGACTGTACTATGCTGGATGTGGAGGAAGAGAATAGATGCTCACAAAAAGATTCCTCTAGAGCCCAAATGTGTCTTCTTGCTTTCTGGTCTTATTCCATCACTACAATAACCCTTAGTTGTGAGTACAATCACCTGATGAGTTGTGAGAGTTCTAGTGAAACATTGAAAGTGCAAATGGCCTTGGGATGCCCACATCATGAACCTTACCTTCTGGGTACCCTCTCTTCAATTTGGATTTCATCAGCTCTACCCGTCACTAGTGCCCCCTCTCCAGTCTTTTACTATTATAAATTATTTAATATAAATATATTATTTATTACTATAAATTATATTAGTCCTCACAGACTAATAATTTTTCATTATTGTGATATCATTTTACTAACACTTTGTGAGAGAGTGATTATAAACAAGTGTGACTTATCTTTCATATATGTGTGGAAACCCTTTATAATACCCATGAGGGATTTTTTTTTTATCTGTTCTATGTATTCCAATTACTTTTTAAAAACAGCGGCTCTCCATTGTAATCCATAAACTGTACTTTGGAAATTTATATTTACTAAATAAAAAAAAAAGAAATGTAAAAAACAAAACAAAAACAAAAAAACAACGGTTCTCCATGTATTTGCTCCATAATTTCTGTCTTCTTAGCTACCTCTAATTATTTTTAATTTTTGGTCAATTTCTTCATTTCATGTAAATTTTTCTGAAGTTACTTTTCCACAGTACTATTATTCTGTATATTAATGCTTCTAAATGATAAATAATGCGTTGGTGCTATTTTTCTCATTTTTTGTTAGGTTGTGTCTATTTGATTTTCAAAGTAAAATATTCTGATGCTTTTTAAATTGTTTGCTAAAGAAACATGATTCTTTATTTTGATAGCATGTTTCATAGAGTTGTTTTCTCATCATCTCTTGAAAGTAGAGAGACATCTTGTTTAATTTCTCAATGTTAAATTGCAATTTTCTCAAATTTTGATCTTTCTGACATCAACTATCCCTTTTGTTTTTTTAATCATTTTTATTGCTGACAGCCTTTGTTTGGTCAAAATTTCAGGTTTATATTTACCTATTCATGTGAGGTGTATGGTTATTTTTGTACTCGTTTTTTGTTCCAGCATAATGTGGTTGTAGTTTCCTTGACTATATTATTTGTTTGCTTGAGCATTTGTATAAGTACTCTCAACCGTGTAAGTACTATACAACCATATATAAGGACTATACAACCATAGCAAGCAGCCATGCATAAAAGTTTACTGTATGTCTAATAAAATCAGTAATATTTCCTTTCTATGCAAAATAAATTACCAAGTTTTATTGTTTATTTTTCTCACAGTAAATTTTATTATTTAAAAAATTTGGTTTTTACTTGTTTATTTGAAAGAAAAAGAATGACAGTACCATTCACTTTTTCACTCAAAATGACCACAGTGGCTGGAGCAGCCAGACCAAAGGCAGGAGTGTCAGACTCAGTCCAGGTCTCTCAAGGTAGTGGCTGGGACCCAAGTACTTCAGCCATCACCTGCCGCTTCCCAGAGTGTGCATTAGCAGGAACCTGGAGTTAAAGTGGGGCTGGGACTTAAACCCAGGCACTCTTATCTGGGATGCAGCCAGTCCAACGTCCCAGCAGTTATCTTACTGTGTCAAGTATCTGCCTACATAGTGGTTTTAGTTTATGTTTAGTAGTTTCATAGTTGTAATTATTATGTGTTTAACTGTTTTTGTAATTATTGTCTCATTGAATTTTAAATGGTCTGCAGTTAATATGGAATAACTCATTCCAATAACTTCTTATTTCACTTTCACGAAACAAAGAGCTCTGAGAAAAGTAGAATTTGCTGATTTTAGGACTTTGGGTGCCATATTAGTGTAATGTCTTACAAATTATAAATTTAAATTTATTTAGCTATTTGACAGATAACTGCTTGACTGAATATTACTTTATAATACATTAATTTAATAAAGTTTTGACACTTGAAGATTGTAAAATTTGTACTTTAAAAATAAAAATAATTATTAGGTAAATTAACAACAGATTATTTTGTTTTCCCTCACACCTAAATATTTACTTATCAGAAAACTATTCAACATTCACCTTATGATTGTTTTTAGCAGTTTTCAATGTAAACACTACAGAGAGTAGGTGCTAAATTTCTTTGGAGAGCAGAACTAACATTCTGCATAGATAAAATAAGACTAATGTGTTTCATAGAACAAAATCTATCTTGTGAAGATTCTTCATGTTAAAACCAGGAACGCGGATAATCTCAGTACCAAATGGATCCACAACATATTTTATGGGATTGTAAAGTTAAATTTTTAAAGATAGGACTATGTTCTCTGATTGCTTGATTTGATAAATACATTAGTTCCAGGTTTCTCTTGGAAGAAGCAGGGAAAAATAAGAGTCTTTCAAAGCAACCATAGTTACAGAGAAGGTGGAATTTTGTAAATAAACTCAAAAATATTAGTTGAACAGTAATAGTGAATCTTCATTCAGCTACTTTGATACCTCTAATACTGAGCCCCACAATAGTGTCTGCAAATAAAAGCTGATAGAATAAAAATGGGAGAGAACGATCCAACATGGGAAGTGAGATACACAGCAGACCCATAGAATGGCAGATGTCCTAAACAGCACTCTGGCCTCAGAATCAGCCCTTAAGGCATGCAGATCCGGCTGAAAAGCCCATGAGAGTATTTCAGGCACGGAAAGCCAAGACACTCTGGGGGAAAAAAAAAAAAAAAAAAAAAAAAAAAAACCTAAATGAAAGATCTCCGCAAGTGAGATTCCAGTGGAAAGAATGGGTCATCAAAGAAGGAGGTACCTTTCTCTGAAGGGAGGAGAGAACTTCCACTTTGACCATGGCCTTGCCTAAATGTGATCAGAGTCAGTGAACTCAGGGGGCTTCCATAGCCTTGGCAGCTCATGACAAGTGCCTAGGGTGATTACTGATGCCATAAACAAAGAGTGTCAATTTGTTAAGTCAACAACAGGAGTCACTGTGCACTTACTCCTCATGTAGGATCTCTGCCCTTAGTGTGCTATACATTGTGATTTAATGCTATAACTAGTACTCAAACAGTATTTTTCACTTTATGTTTCTGTGTGGGAGCAAACTGTTGAAATCTTTACTTAATGTATGCTAAACTGATCTTCTGTATATAAAGAGAATTGAAAATGAATCTTGATGTGAATGGAAGGAGAGAGGGAGTGGGAAAGGGGAGGGTTGCGGGTGGGAGGGACGTTATGGGGGGGAAGCCATTGTAATTCATAAGCTGTACTTGGAAATTTATATTCATTAAATAAAAGTTAAAAAAATATATTCACATATATCTGAAAAATAAACATAGATAATTTTTTCTTTAGTTATAACTATAAATGTACTTGTTCTGTGAAAACTTACATATAAAAGCAATGCATTGTATTCATAATATTATTTAATATATATTAAATATATGCTAAAACAGAAGCCTATGCATATGTGAAGTAAAGTGTGGCACTGCCATCTTACAAATTTAAGAAGTCAACAATGTATATAGAGCATGATATATTGATTTTTGAAAATTCAAATACTTACTTCATGGATCTTAGTTACTTTTCCCTTTCTATGTTTAGATAAATGTTTGACCTAGAAGCATCTGAAACAGACCAACATGTTTCATTTTAGTAAAAAAATATTGTTGTAATATCTTCTTTTCATGAATGGCTTGGACAAATATTGACTCTATAACTTGAGAAGTGAATAGTTTCACACCCTAATTTAGACTTTTTGACATTTTATTATGACTTAGAATATGACTTATGTCTACTTTTTGAAAAAGAAAACTGTGGACTACAACATAGTATTTATTAACAGGTTTTGGACAAAATATGGGCAACCTATCCCTGTTGCACTGACTGGCCTCATTTTCAGGCAACATTTTATTTCTCCATTTGGATTAAGAAATCAGACACTACCCCAAGGGTGGTGAATGGATGATTAATGAGGGCAAGGCAGGCAGTGATCTGGCACCATATCATAATGAAAGATGAGAAATTCTCAACTCATTGTGAATGAAAAATTTTGCTGAATAATCAAGTACAGGCAAATAGTCCCATTAGATAGAATGGTGTTAGTGGGTTATGGCACTTTCCTGTAGCATGAAAGAAACTTTTCAGGTAAGCAAAGATTCTGGGTTAATACCAAAAAAACAGTAATTGTTTAAAAATATAACAGTTATTACAATTGTACCCTGATTAATCCTACCAGTTTATTAAACAAATGTTAAAATGCTCCAGATGTAAAATAGTTTCCTACATCTAAGTAGAGAGGTAAGAGCTTGGTGATTACCCAATGAGCAATTTATCAGTCTTAACAATATGTATTCTTTATTGAGAAGGAGTTTTCTATTCATTTAATTACAAAAATATTCAGATGAACATATAATTATCTTATTTATAGGATTTTGAGTCAGAGAAATTAAGGAATTTGTTAAAGTATTATTTGTCTGTAAATACACAAATATTGTTCTGTTTCAAGTTCTGGTTACACCACGTGGAAAAGCAAATAAAATTAACCTTGCAAAACATAGTAAAGAAAAAATATTTAAATTTGCTGCCTATGAACTTGCTTCAAGATTTGATAGAACATGTGTTATAGCACTGAGTAATTGTCAAACTAGCGCAAGCATCCAGCATTGTGAGGTACACCTTGATCATTAAAGTTACTGAAAATCTCTTTAGCAGAGCCAAGTTTAATTAAGTCACATATTACTAAGATAGTAGGTGGTTTTTACCTTTGCAACAGCAGAAACCTATTAAGATTACCATTATATTTTAATCATCACATTGTCTTCAATCATTTTATATGTGTCTGTCAACATCTGATGCAGTTGAAATAAAAAATATTTATGGACTCTAAGAACCACTCTGTGAATAGATAAAAATAACTTAAAATCTCATTAAGTAAGAGTGTAATTGTACCATCATAGGTGTAGACATGATTAATAGCATGAGGGCAAGAAAGGTGGTTTGATTTTTTTCCTTGTGATACTGAATTTCAAGCTGTTAGCTCTCTTTCCTTATGTGTTTTCAAAAGATTTGAGAAGAGCTTGCTAAGTAAGACACATACACACACAGACACACACATACACACATTACACACACATGGGTTATAAAAAGACCATGATACATGTAAGAGGACAAAAATATATGTCCAATATAAATCCTAACATAATTATGAGAGAAAGAAAAATAAGTTGATCACAGAGAAAATAATTCTCTTTCTAATCATCAAATGCAAAAAAAGGACAACAGTTTTATATTAAATCAAAAATCAAAATTCTAAAGATTTTTTCCCAAAAGGCATCCACCTTGATAAACTCTAAGGACTAAAGTTAAAATAAAAGTCTGGGCCGGCGCCGCGGCTCACTAGGCTAATCCTCCGCCTTGCGGCGCCAGCACACCAGATTCTAGTCCCGGTCGGGGTGCCGGATTCTGTCCCGGTTGCCCCTCTTCCAGGCCAGCTCTCTGCTGTGGCCAGGGAGTGCAGTGGAGGATGGCCCAAGTACTTGAGCCCTGCACCACATGGGAGACCAGGATAGGCAGCTGGCTCCTGCCATCGGATCAGCGCAGTGCGCCAGCCGCAATCGCGCCAGCCGCGGTGGCCACTGGAGGGTGAACCAACGGCAAAGGAAGACCTTTGTCTCTCTCTCTCTCTCTCTCTCTCTCTCACTGTCCACTATGCCTGTTAAAAAAAATAAATAAAAGTCTGACCAATATACAGCAAGATGTTAATATAACAGAGTTAAAAGCATTAATTTTATATACTGGGCTTCAAAGTAAATCTTCAGTGACTCTTTTGAATTGAGTAGACTTAAAATTCTGAAATGAATGTGTACCAAGCATATATTATATGTCATTGTGGATTGTATATATCTTACATCATTTAGCTTATTTTTTTAAAAGATTTATTTATTTGAATGAGTGACAGAGAAAGGGAGAGAGAGAGACAGAGAGGGGAGATAATGAGGGTAAGAGAGAGAGAGAGAGAGAGAGAGCGCTTCTTTCCATTGGCTAATCCCCCAAAATGGCTGTAACAGCCAGGGCTGAGAAAAACTGAATTCAGGAGCCAGGAACTCTATCATCCTAATCTCCAACACTGGTGACAGGAGTCCAAATACTTGAACTATCTTCTGCCACCTTCCCAGGTACGTTAGCAGGAAGATGGATCAGAAGCAGAATAGCTGGGACTTGAACTGGCGCTCTGATGTGGGATACCAGTGTTTCCAGTGGTGGCTTAATCCACTGTGCCACAGCACTGACCACACCGCTTGTAACAATGCATTAACTTCGGAAAAGCACAGAGACAGGTGGCATGATGACATAGTGAAAACAAAACAGTGAAAGGTGATATTCTCCCCTAGATAAAGGCCCTTGCTTCCACGAGAGATAGTAAGATAGTCTGTAACTGTACTTGCCTTTTAAGCAGATGTGTTCCAAAACTTGCACTACCAACTATTGAGACTTATAGTCATTATAGGTTAAATAGTTTCCGTGTTCATATGCTGAGGCCCTACCCCAAATATCTCAGAATGAGACCTTATCTGCCAAGTTAATATTAGGTAACTAAGGTGTGTCTTCAATCAATGTGATTGGTATCCTTATAAGAAGGGGAACTGAAGAGATAGGCTTACATCTAGGGAGAATATTAGGCAAGTTTGAGGATGGTCAGCTACATGCCAAGGAGAGATGCTGGGACAGATCTTTCCCTCACAGCTCTCAAAAGAAACTTACTGTATAGATGCCTTGCTCTTTTTTAATATAATTTTTTAAAGATTTATTTATTTACTTGAAAGTCAGAGTTACACAGAGAGAGAAGGAGAGACAGAAAGAGAAAGAGAGAGAGAGGGCTTTCATCCACTGGTTCACTCCCCAGATGGCCACAATGGCCAGAGCTGTGCTGATCCGAAGCCAGGAGCCAGGAGCTTCTTCCAGG
Source organism: Oryctolagus cuniculus (assembly GCF_964237555.1). NCBI lineage: Eukaryota > Metazoa > Chordata > Mammalia > Lagomorpha > Leporidae > Oryctolagus > Oryctolagus cuniculus. Next base: position 97,725,112 of record NC_091436.1, read on the forward strand.
TCTCCCACGTGGGTGCAGGGGCCCAAGGACTTGGGCCATCCTCCACTGCTTTCCCAGGCAACAGCAGAGAGCTGGATGGGAAATGGAGCAACCGGGACTCGAACCAGCGCCCATATGGGATGCTGGCGCATCAGGCCAGGGCTTTAACCCGCTGTGCCACAGCACCAGCCCTGACACCTTGCTCTTGAAGACCCTCCAGAACTGTAAAGTAATACATTTCTGTAAGTCACACATTTTATGGGACCTTGTTATGGCTACCCTAAGAAACTATTACCATGGTAATCAAGTAACTTCCAGATTAAGGACTTTGACTAAGCTTCAGAATAAATCCAAAAATTGAAATAAGCACAAGGAAAAGGATAACTTTCTGCTAGCCTTCATGTTTAGTTGCGATTTTCTACTGAATATAGCTGTGTAGTTATTAACAGTACATACTTCTAACTGCACAAATTCTTATACCATCTGATGGTCTTCCAGGCATATTAGCAGGGAGCTGGATTGGAAGCTTGGATTAGCCAGGACTCAAACCAGGCACTCTGAAATGTGATGACAAATTCCCATGCTGTGGTTTAGTTTGCTGCTCTGCTACACCCTACAGAACATTTCTTAATTCAGTGAATTTGCTACACTTTTTTTTTTTTTGACAGGCAGAGTGGATAGTGAGAGAGAGAGACAGAGAGACAGAGAGAAAGGTCTTCTTTTACCGTTGGTTCACCCTCCAATGGCCACTGCAGTCGGCACCGCGCTGATCCTAAGGCAGGAACCAGGTGCTTATCCTGGTCTCCCATAGGGTGCAGGGCCCAAGCACTTGGGCCATCCTCCACTGTACTCCTGGGCAACAGCAGAGAGCTGGCCTGGAAGAGGGGCAACTGGGACAGAGTCTGGCGCCCCGACTTGGACTAGAACCCGGTGGGCCGGCGCCGCAAGGCGGAGGATTAGCGTATTGAGCCGCGGTGCTGGCCATTTGCTACACTTTTAAATAAGAAATTGAATTTTTTGAATTTGAAATCTTGTCATAAACCCTGATCAATTTCTTAGACATAATTTACATAATTTAAGATTTAAGTGTATATATATCTACGGTGAAAGAATTTTGAAAAACAAAGCACAACATCCTTATCAAAATTATTATGTTACCAGAACATGACATGAAAAGCTAAGATTAAGTAGCTTAAAATAATTATTTTGTCTCTTTTGTTGGCTCAGTAAATATTTCATTGTCTGAAAACTTGTATCTCAATATTCAGGGTAGACCTACAAACCAAATTTATATTTTAAACAAAATACTATTGTCTGTTTCTTTAGATTTGGTATCCAGTAATTATTATTAAGTCCTCATGGACTTCTGTGATCAATGGAAGAGGAAAATGTGTGTTTGGTTTCCCAGCTCCATTTCTGTTCCAAATGCTTATTCTCTGGCCTTAGTAATGTTGATTGTTGACATCTCATCTCCCTTGTTAATTAAGATCTTGGCTTATGTGAAAGTAAGTAGAAGCTTTACTTTTCTAGTACTTACTTGGATTTTTTATTTTGGCTAGAATTCTATTTCATAAAAAGAGACACAAAAATTAGTATGTTTCTTCTTTTGACTTAATCCTGCTACACCACTTTTGGATTGTTAGAGTGCACATAAACTCTTCCATTTGTCATTTAAGTGAAAACTGAGTAATTTTTGCCAAATGACAGCTTATATGTTTATGTGGTTAGATAATATGACTATTAGTGGTAATAGTAGCTTAAACCAGGCATGCAAAAACCAGCTTGCTATTTTAAACCTGAATTTCCCCCCTCTAATTTCTATGCATTTTACAATTTTTCATCTACTGTAAGACTGGTTTCTTAGGCAGCAGTAATCCTTGTCACTAAGTAGCACAAGGAAACCATTTTATCAGAGAAAAAGTATTAGGCAAGTGAGATAGATGGTCATCATGAGAATGCCTTGACAACAAAAGGAGCGCCTTCCGCCTGATAAGACCTGGCCATAACAAAAATTACATCATTTTGAGTGGTTTACAAATACAGTTCACCATCCCTAATGCCACAGTCCTTAAATTGAAAATCATTGATTAATTTTCATAGGAAAATTATGGATCTGGGCTCTACCAATTCACCCATTTAAATAAAATCTCAGTGATGGATATTTGGTGCAGTTGTAAAGACGCCATATGGAACACTCACTTACCTCCTTGGAGTGCCTGGATTTCAGTCCTGGCTTTGATTCTGATCCAGCTTCTGGCTAATGTGTCTCTTGGGATATAGCAAGTGATGCTCGAGTACATGGTTCCTGGCCACCCATGTAGATTGCTGGGATTGAGTTCTGGGATCCTGGCTGAAAAATGGAGCAACCCTGGATGTTGACCACATATGTGATGTGATAAAGCAGATGGGAAATCTCTGTACGTCTCTTTGCCTATCAATCAATAAATAAGCAAACATTTAAGTGTAACTTAAAATACAACTTTAATTTTATCATACAAAATACTATCAATAAAATTCTACTTTTAAAGATTTCATAAACAATTCATCTTGAAAATCATATACAAGCCCTTATTCAAAATTTTTAAGCCAGGGATTAAGCTTTGTCAGTGATGCTAAAATACTCAATAAGGGAGGGCCTCTCCTTCCTTGATGAGAAATCCTCTCTGGGAAGCAGTTGTCCAGCAAGGAACCACATTCCCCATGCACTCTCCCCTCCAGCTGGACTGGTTTTACCAATAAAATGTAGATAGAAATGAAGTGTGTCTCTGTTAGGACACATTCTCCAGTTCTCTTCATCTCCAGATTTCCTGTATTCTTCAATGTCTGCTTTTTCATAAAATAGAACATTTATAAATCAAATATTTAAAAATAGGAAGTGGCTCTACAGCCGAAGTTTTCTGATATGTATTCTATTTCACATTTTGAAAAACAAATTTCAGAAATAAACCATAAGATCAATCAATATGGTTGCTGATTTTAGAGATGGGACTTGAGATGGAGTTCTCTTAATTTATTGGGAGGTAAATGGTGATTTACAAAAGCTTAAGAACCATAATGTAAGCTAAAGATGGGGAAAGTGATAGCTTTCCATAGAAAATGCCCATGTTTTGTGCATACTACTTCTTGCCTCAATGGCCACAGCACAGCATTTGCAGAATTCATAGATTTCAGAAAATCCCCCTTTTAGATTAAGTATAAAATAAACTTCTGACAGAAGGACTACAAAAACCATTTTATGTTTAATTCAAATGTGTATAGCATTTGTGAAAAATTTTTTAAACCAATAGTTGTTTTCCTTTTTTTTTTTTAAGAATTATTTTATTGGGGCCGGCGCCATGGCTCACTTGGTTAATTCTCCGTCTGCGGCACCGACATCCCATATGGGAGCCAGGTTCTAGTCCCTGTTGCTACTCTTCCAGTTGCTGTGGGCCAGGAGGGCTGTGGAGGATGGCCCAAGTGCTTGGGCCCTGCACCCGCATGAGAGACCAGGAGAAGCACCTGGCTCCTGGCTTCGGATTGGCGCAGCGCCAGTCGTCACAGCCATTTGAGGGGTGAACCAATGGAAGGAAGACCTTTCTCTCTGTCTCTCCCTCTCACTGTCTGTAACTCTACCTCTCAAATAAATAAATAAAATCTTTTAAAAAAGAATTATTTTATTTATTTGAAAGACAGAGTTACAGAGAGAGGTAGAGACAGAGAGAGTTCTTCCATTCTGCTGGTTCACTCTCCAAATGACCACAATGGCCAGAGCTGAGCTGATCTGAAGCCAGGAGCCAGGAGTTTCTTCCAGGTCTCCCACACGGGTTCAGGGGCCCAAGGAGTTGGGCCATCTTCTACTGCTTTCCCAGCCATAGCAGAGAGCTGGATCAGAAGTGGAGCAGCTGGGACTCAAACCAGTGCCCATATGGGATGCTGGCTTAACCCACTGTGCCACAGCGCTGCTGCCTCCAATAGTTGCTTTCTTGTATGAAATCAAAATGCAATATGCTTCCAGACACTTCACATCATATGTGGGGAAAAGTATATCTGAATGAGAGGAATAATGAAAAGTGGGGACAATGACACTCAGTTTTTACAATATAGAAGATGGTCCAGAATTTTCAGCCTGGCGGAAGAAAATCGGGACCTTTATCAGGTTCCTGTTCTTAAGAATTTTGCTCTGCTTTCTTTTTTTATGTAAATGGTGAGTTCAGGTAAACTGAAGAGAACTTGTTTAAATATCAGTGTTTCCCAAACGAAGGCCTTCAGCAACCCAGCTGTCAACCAAATGCTGCTATGGGAATATACTCGGCTTCCCACCCAGGAGACAGCAGCTTGAGACATCGCCCCATGCCAGCGAAGAGTACCTCGTTGCCCCATGTCAGCAGGAAGTAGTTCTAAAGACAGATCATCGTCCCTCTATCCCTTCTGGACTTTTGGGACTAATGTAATCCCATACAAATCCTGCTTTATAAAAAACAAAAGGGGGGAATGTTAGGAAACTGGAGCAGTCTTATCTGTGGCGTGATCTGCACCTTGATTTACATTCTATACCCTGGTTCCTGCCGCCATGGCTGAAAGCCAGGTAGCCACATGGCCCAAACTACTTGTACCAAGCTCGCCCTCCGGCAAAGTTTTAAAAGGACCTGTTCCTGAACATGTGTTCTCTTGGTTCTTCTCTCCTACTCGCTCTCCTCTCTTGGCTCTTCCCTCTTGGCTTCTCTCCTGCTCTCTTGGTTCTTCTCTCTTTGCCCCTCTCTTGGCTCCTCTATCTTGGCTCTTCTCTGCTCTATCTTCTCTCCTGACTAGCTCCTCTCCTCTGTCTCTCTCTCCTATACTCTCTATCTCTTTTTCCTTCACCGCCCCACCCCTCTGGTCTGTTGGGTGTTCCCCAATAAACTCTTTCCCTTAAAAAAAGATCAGTGTTCCCAAGAGTTAGAAAGGATCATGGATGCGGTTTTTAAAAGCCAATGGAAATAAAGTGGTAAATAGAACTTTGTGTTTATATTCTCTTTTCATAACAGCCTTTTGGGTAAGATGAAGCCATAGTGTTCATTTCATTTTACTAGGTAGGATACATTCATTTACATAGGTTATGCTTTGTGCAAGTTCTCAAATCAGACTAGGACTAACTGTGTATATTAGGCCATTCTGTAAAGAAGTGAAAAGATAGTGCTTTTTAAAACAATTTTTATTTATAATAAGGGAACAAATCTCATGTATTTCATATATACAGTTTAAGAGCACAATGATACTGCCCACTATACCTTCCCTTGCTCCTGTCCTCCCTCCTCTTTCCCCTCCTTTCCTCCTTTTTCTTTTATTTATTACAATGACATACCTTCAATTTACTTTATAATCATTTACCTCTCTGGTGAATAAATAATTCAACAGGTAGTAAGTTCAAAAATCACTGTTCCTCAAGAGTAAGGACAAGGGCTATAAACAAAAATCAACTATTCAAAATGTGATTTTGCTTTTTAGGGATTATAAGTCTTTGAATATATGGTCAGCAGGGTTCATATTGGCTTATTTTCTGTTTTGGAGTTGTAAAATCTGTCAATGATATTAAGCACTTTCATGTTCTTAAAAAGTAAGCAAATACATATACAAGGAAGCTTTCATAAGATCATGGAAAATGGAATTAAAAGATAAATTTATGTTGATAAAAACAATAATAAAATGAAAATAGAATCTATGCACAGTTTTTTTAATACTATGCACTTTGTATGAAAGTTTTGAAGACCTTTTGTATAGATGCACATACATATATCAAAATAATGTAGTTTAAAGTTGTGCTGAATACTTATTTTAACATTGTTTTCAGGAGAGATACTAGAAGTATTTAACCACATATCATGGTACAGACATTAGCCAACCAAAATAGGACACTGGCCAACCAGAATTGGAGCTGATGATAAACACTGGGTGCTCTAGCTGATAATCAGCTCTAACACTGAGGTGTCTGCAGATTGGGGTTGCTGCAGACAATGATGAGGCTTGTCCTGCTCTGTCCCATCATCAGGCCTAAGGTAAGACTTTTAAATAAAAATAAATACATATGCATTGAATTTAATTTGTTTTCTGGAATTATGGTAGAATTTCTTTCCATGACAAATACTCTTATGAATTTACTGTGTAAGAGGGAAAATTGGCTAATAGTTACTGAAAGAAAATCTGTGAAAAGTAATTCACAATGTGATTCTCTGCAAGCTCTTATTTTCTAAATTAATAGTTCAATCTTTTAATAAAACATCATATTCATCAAAACATCATCACATATTGAAAATCATAAAATGATATTTAGACTATGTTGTGCAATTGCAAATGAATTGGACCTGTCCTGGGCATTTTGATTAATATAAGCCTGTTCCTGGAAAACTGATCCCTTCTGTGCTTAAAAATCATGAACAGGCTTCGCAGGACTCTGTCCTTGAGACTTGCACACCCAAATCTCTCAGCCATCCCTAAGGCCCCTGATCTCTGATTATAAGTGATTCCATAAAAGACATGCTAATATGGGGAAATATATATGCATATATATACATACACACATACACAATCTATAGAAAAACACAATATAAAGGCATGTATTTCATACTTATGTGATATAATTGTCTTATGAGCTTTTGCCTGTAATGAAACTTCCACAATTGAAAATAAGTACAGAGAGTGTCATTAAAGCTAATTTCATTCTTTAATTAGACTACCTATATAAAGTGGAAAGTGAAGTTGTAAATTTTTGCATAATTTCTTTAAAAGAAATAAATGGCCAAAAAAAAGTTGAGTTCATTGCATGAATTTTGTTAATAAATAATTTCTCTGAAAAACATGGAAGACATAGATAACTTAAGTTTAAGTTTCAAAATCTTCTTTAAAAAGGTTTAGAGAATGCTCTTTCCATGGTTTCCAGTGTTACGACAAATTCCTAAGGGAAGTATCTTCAGTGCAACAGATTTTATTCAGTTGTTGCACTTTTAGAGACGCAATTTTCTATCTCTGCAGAAGGCTAGTTAAGATCACATATTCTCCATATGCAAATTATTTTCGGACGTATTTTTAATGTTTTTTTTTAAGAAATAGATTGTAACACATAGGGGTATCTCTTATAGTTAACATTTATTACCTATAGTGTGACTTCTAGTTTTACAGAGCTGATTCTTCCACCTTGCAATGCAAGTCTCTCTTTGAACGTCATGCTCTTACTCTCAGGTGAAGTTGAATTAAAACCAAAATATTGTGTCTTTGCTTTACTCAAGTTTTGACTTCCTCAGACTTTCCCCTAGGGATATTACATTTACTTTACTTACCCACACTCACAGATTGCAACCACTGGATACTGGATATTGAGTTAGGTGACTTCTGTCTGTTTGGGTCTGAATTGTTCCCCACACAAAATCATATGTTGATACTCTACCCCAGTGTGACTATGTTTGAAGACAGGGATTCTGAAGAGGTAATTAAGGTTAAATGAGTTCATAAAGGTTGGCCCTAACCCAATAAGAATTATGTGTTTCAAGAAAGATGAAGAAACACAAGAGATTGCAGTCTCTCCATGTAGGCACAGAGGAAAGATCAGGTGAAGACACAGCAGGAAGGTAATCATATGCAAGCCAGGAAAGGGGGCGACTCAAGCAAACACTGGGAGCACCTTGTTCTGGGACATGTAGCCTTCAGAGTTGTGAAAGAATACATTTCTATTGTTTAAGAGACCCAGTTTGTGATGTTTTATGCAGCTCAGTCCAGCTACTACAGGGTTTATACTGGTCTGGTTGTCATAGCATATTGGCTTCAGTTCCCTGGGGCTTGTCATGTTGTGGCTGCAAAATGTTCAACCCAGCTCTAGGCATCACCTCCCCAAACCACATCCAGAAGCAGAAAGGGGACTTTCTCCTTAAGTATTTCTTTTCCTCAGGGAGGAAAATTTCCAAGAAGTCCTTAAGTTTACTTCCTCCCAGTATTGGGTTATATGCCCATAACCAGACAACAAAGAAATTGGGAAAGTTATTGGCATTTCCAGCCTTAAAAGTGGGAGGTGAGCTCTGCATGCAAGTGATAAGTACTAGGGAGTAGCTATTGGGCAAACAACAATATTATCTGCAGGTGGGCATATTAATACCTTTTTTACCAAATGAACTATGTTATATGAAATACTTGCTTTCCAAACTAAAAATACATTATTATTAGATTTCCCTGTCAATGAGTATAATCTTCATATTTTAGGTGACAGCTTAATAACAAAAAAATAAGTACCATAAGTACAGTAATTATTGCATGGGTAATCTCCTCTGAACTCTTATCCCACTTTACCTCACAACTAGCATGTTATTCCTAGGTCCATGGTGAACAAAACAACATGAGATTGAATCAATCACAAGAAAAATAATGCAATAAAAAGATGCAATAAACATGAGATTATGATTTTGCTTTTGGTATAACATGGCAAACTGTCTTACAGTGAACTTTTTGAATAGGTAGAAAGATTATACTCTAAATAAAAGGTACAGTACAGTAAACTCAAGCCACTAACAGTCATTTATCATGTATTTTTACTGTATACAATTGTATTGCCACACATGCATATGACTGGCAATGCAGGTTTGTTTACAGCAGCGTCATCACAAATGCATGATAATGCATTGCACCTTGATGATACAATGTTGATGATTTCATTAGATTTTAGGAATTTCCCAGCTTCATTATACTCTATGGGACCATCATGATATATGCGGTCTCTAGTTGCTCAAAACAACACTATTCTGTACATGAGTGCACTGAATACATTTTGAGGAAGGGAAATAATAACTTTCTTTATCAATTCCAAAATGGAAGCAAGCTCTAGTTTTCAAGTGAAATAGCTGTTTGGCTTTTTTAAAAGAAGCTCTTTGAAGGGGCGGGCATTTGGAACAGTGGTTAAATAACCACTTGGGAGATTTGTATCCCATAGCAGAGCGTCCGGGGAGGCCCTGCTCCATGTCTAATCCATCTTCCTGGTAATGTATCCACAGGAAGCAGTGGGTGATGGCTCAAGTACTTGAGACCATGCCATACCCCACATGAGAGTCCTAGATTGAGTTCTGGGTTACTGGCTTTGGTTTGGCTCTACCCCAACTGTTGTGACCATCTGGGGAGTAAACCAAAGGATAGAGGACATTTGTCTCCTTGTATCTTTGCCATTCAAATAAATAAAAATAAACAAACATTTAAAAAATTCTGATATATGAGGATCAGCCCCAAATCATATTGTTGAAATACTCTTTTATCTTATGTTTTCAAGTCCGATGATAAATGTTAAGTTACTGACAGTTCTGTTAAGAAGAATTCTATGTGTTTTCCTAATTCAGAAACAGCTAACTGTGAAAAAGCAACATTCTTCACTCTATTGCCTACTATAGCAGAGAGGCACTGAATTGAAACCTCGATAGTGGCCACCAGTTCATCCATGTGTTATGGTCTTGTTGTGTATTTGAGGCCTTTTAATGGTTTTGGAGTTTACACATAGTTTGAAGAGAGACAAGGTCACAGATATGTAACAGATTCAGACCAGAGATTTGGTCATCACTGAAAAAGGTTGCCAGTGGAAATTTCCCAATTTCTTTTCTTCAGAGCAACTATTCCTTCTATGTGCCCACTTACAGTTTTGTTTACTAATTTTTCCATTGGAATAGATCACTCTACTAAGCTACTGTGGAGCAGACTTCTAAGCTTCCTAAAGAAAACACACACATTTATCTGAAAACCTTCCATCAGCCCTACCAGAATGAATGTAGAACAAAAGAGGTATGCATTTATTCACTTATCGTTGTAATAGGACTAAATGGCAAAGAAAATTGTTGGTAAATTTTGGGGAGTCTGAGTGTTAATACAGAACTGTGAGGGGGCTGCTAATTGTTTTCTAGTAGACTTATAGGGTTCTGAGATTTTAAAATAAGCATTATTTTGATAACATATAAATTAAAATTCAGAGATAAACTTATGAAACATAAATCTTTTCTTTGAGGAGATTAAAGAAAACATCTTTCCTTCCTTAGTTGGGTATTTTTCAAGTTATAAAGGTCTGAATTAGAAGGAATTAAGAAACAGTCATTGCATCACCGAATCTACTGACACTAAGGTTGCTGTGTCTTTCAAGAAGCCAACAAACCCAAAGCTTGACACCTTTCCCACACCCTATCTAAAACACCTCTATGCTGATTGAAGCCCCTCTAGCTCCAAGGTCCCACTGCCTCCATTGTTTTAAATATCCATGATATGTGTGTGTGTCAGGGGGAGTACTAGCTGCTTCTTAGATTTGTGTTGCCATTACCAACCAGGATTGTATGTATCAGGAGAGCCGGTGCAGGGAGTCTCCCCACTGTCCCAAGCACACATGTGTGTATACACACACACACACACACACACACACCATGAGATGGTGCTTTTTACGAAAGTGGAGACTTGGAGCCAGAGGAACATCCATATGCATGGGGTGGTGAGTATAAATTCTACCCTGTAACAACTGCTTCTTAGAAATATGTTGCCAGTACCCAGAGGGTCTTGAAATGTAACTTCAACTTCCCTGAGACTGTCTATTTCTGCTCATTTGAAACACAATATAGTTGCTTCTAGGAAACACTAGTTCAAAATGGTTGCTTTCAGAGAATTTCTTAGTTTGGTACACAAAAATATATTTTCCCAGCTAATTTCCTTCTTCTAGGGATTTGCAAGGAGGAAGTGTATGTGACACCACTGTGCAGGGTCTTTGCTTATCTGCTTTCAAAGACTTTCCATTTAGCTCCTATTAATTATGTTGGTTCTTTAACTTTTTTTTTTTTTGTATTTATTTACTTGAGAGGCAGAGTTACAAAGAGAGGAGAAAGAGAAAGGTCTTCCACCTACTGTTTCACTGGCCACAATGGCCAGAGCCAGGAGTCAGGAGCAGTTGGACCATCTGCTACATTCCCAGGCCATCAGCAGGGAGCTGAATTGGAAGTGGAGCAGCCGGGACTCTGGTGTTCATATGAGATGCCAGCACCACAGGCAGATGCTTTACCTACCATGCCACAGCGCCAGCCCAAATTCTTTAACTCTTGATGATACTTTTCATCCTTTGTTTGGAATATCTAGATCCTCAATATAGGGTTGCCATGTTTAGTAAATAAAATTATCTGGGGCCAATGCTGTGGTGTACAAGGTAAAGCCACCACCTGCAGCACTGGCATCCCATATGGGCGCCTGTTTGAGTCCCAGCTGCTCCACTTTGAATTCAGCTCTCTGCTGTGGCCTAGGAAAGCAGTGGAGGATGGCCCAAATCCTTGGGCCCCTGCACCCAAGTCGGGTACCTGGAGGAAACTCCTGGCTCCTGGCTTTGGATTTGCACAGCTCTGGCAGTTGTGAACCAGTGGAATGGAAGACCTCTCTCTCTGCCTCTCCTTCTCTCTCTGTGTGTAACTCTTTCAGGTAAACAAATATAAATCCTAAAACATAAAATAAAATTACCAGAGTGGGATGCCCTCGGAATTACAAATTGTTGGCCTTCCACAGGTTTGACAGTGTTCCTCCAACAGTGTTGAGTGAGGCAAGCGACTGTCTCCACCCTTCCCCAACATGGAGAGGTGAGGTCCAGCAGAGAGCTGGTGTTTGAGACTCCCGGCTTGAGGATCATGCAGATCTTCACACAGGGAGCGAATTACAAGTTGGACCTGTTCTTGTCACCAGTACCTGGGATTTATGGCTCCCACAACCCAACTAGTGCTGTGGTGCTTCCATGGAAGTATGAATAACTACAAGGAGATTACAGCAGAAGAATTAACAGCTGAGAAGTGGGATCAAGAACATGACACAGAGGAGCTGGGAACATTCTCAGTTGGCAATGAGAAAGCCCTAAAAAACAAAGTCATTAAAACAGCAAAATGAAGAAATTTTGACTTTGGATTTGATAGTGGGGAGGTTTGGTTGTGCTTTGTAAAGGATGAGTTTTCTGGATTTAGTAATGTCAGTGGAATTTGCAAAGATTATCAATTTGAGCTGTCAATAACTAATGCCCCTTTTTCCACCAGTTTGAAGGCAGCATCTGAGACCAAGGCAACCGTTGATTCTATTACTGAAAATTAGCAGAAAAATATTTTAAATCCCCAAATTAATGGTGGAAAGCAATATCCCTGTTTCTCTTGTTTCTGCTGTGAGTAGGTCATGCCATAGGACTGCTTATAACAAGTGGTTATCTTCATTAAGTTGTTCTGGATAAGTGAATCATCTGAATACAAATCTACTTTGTGACCTGAATCCTATTTATAAGGCTGCAGACAATATTTAAAAATATTGAACAGCAAAATGGGAACAGTGGTTGTAGAAATATCAAAAGTTAAATATTAGCTGACATATAGTCTCCTTGACTATTTAGTTCAACCAAATTACACTAAGAAGCATAAATTTTTTTTTATAGCAGCAAAATCACAGATACATCTATAAAGAAGATGAAGGCTATGTTTTAAAAGAAAATGACATCATCATTGAGAGGAAAAAGTGTCTTGGCAAGAAAGTTGATAGCTCTGTTTTTGACATACTTAGTTTTTGGACCCCTGACTAGATTTTAATTTCTACCTGAAAACTCCTGTTTAATAAACAAACCTATTATTTTTGGCATTTTCTACTATAATATTGAGGGAATTAAAAAGAAGGTGACGGCAATGAATACAAAGATGGAGAGGAAAGAAGAGAATTTTGATGCAATCCCTAATTCCAAGGAGTAGCACTGAAATGAAAGAAAATGCTTTTTACTAAACAATGTATGAGTTATTTTTCAAGAATGATGATACATTTTAAGAGAAGGGTGTAGGTATCCTGCACTTAAGACCAACAGCAGATAGAGCCTGATTTTAGTATGGGTGGATATCATTGAAACGGTATGCTGATGAGGGTTCTGGTTCCACCCAATATGCTGGGTACTGGGCAGGGAAAAACAACATACTTCTCTGTCTCAAATCCATCAATTTTTGAGAAAAATGTCATCATCCCAGTTAAGATATTCATTTGAGTAAATTAGGTGATGACACAAATGAGGTGTGCAAAGTTTTACTAGGAATAAAAAAATGAAGTCAACAGAAGAATTCTGACCAAGTTGTTATTTTGTCTATTCCACCTTTTTAAACTTAGGTTTTTTTTTTCTTTTCTACTTTGACATTCTTTTTTTTAAAGATTTTGATTTATTTTGAGAGGTAGAGTTACAGACAGTGAGAGGGAGAGACAAAGAGAAAGGTCTTCCGTCCGTTGGTTAACTCCCCAAATAGCCGCAACGACCGGAGCTGTGCCAATCCGAAGCCAGGAACTTCTTCCAGGTCTCCCATGTGGGTGCAGAGGCCCAAGGATTGGGCCATCTTCTACTGCTTTCCCAGTCCATAGCAGAGAGCTGGATTGAAAGAGGAGCAGCCGGGACTCGAACCAGTGCCCATATGGGATGCTGGCATTGCAGGCGGAGGATTAACCTACTGCACCACCGCGCCGGTCCTGTACTTTGACAGTCTAAAAGTGTTGATTACTTAAAAACTTTTGTGAGGGATATTAACATGCCTTCTCCCCAACTGAATCTTTATATGTTAGATGTCAAGAACAAATTATGGGCTGCTCAGTACATTTGAATTTAAAGTAAATGATGAATAATTCAATATTTGGAACATAATTATTCCAAAAATATTCATTGTTTATCTGAAATTCAAATTTAAACTGTGTTTCCAATTTTACCTGGCAACTGTACTCTGCTATCTAGTATATCATGTCACATAAATACATTTATCATCCTGCATTTATTAGAAAAGAAAGATGGAGAAAGTAGACTGGATAAAGATTATGGGACATGTACTCTATAGAATACTATACAGCAGTCAAAAACAACGAATCCCAGTCATTTGCAACAAGATGGAGGAATTCGGAAAACATCATGCTGAGTGAATTAAGCCAGTCCCAAAGGGACAAATATTATATGTTCTCCCTGATTGGCGACAACTAATTGAGCACCAGAGGGGAAACTTGTTGAAGTGAAATGGACACTATGAGAAACAGTGACTTGATAAGCTCTTGTCCTGACGGTTGATGTACAATGTAATACTTTATCCATTATAGTATTTTTTTTGTTCTAGTACCGTTGGTTGAACTCTGTAATTAACACACAATTATTCTTAGGTGTTTAAATTTTAACTGAAAAGTGATCCCTGTTAGGAATTTGGAAAACATTATGTTGAGTGAAATAAGCCAATCCCAAAGGACAAATACCACTTGTTCTCCTTGATAGGTGACAACTAACTGAGCACCAAAAAGGAAACCTGTTAAAGTGAAATGATCACTATGAGAAACAGTGACTTGATCAGCCCTCACCCTGACTGTTGATGAGCAGCTTAATATGTTATCCCTCTTAGTATATTTTTTGTTTGTTCTACTTAATACTTTTGGTTGAATACTGTAATCAATACACAATTCTTCTTAAGTGCTGAAACTTAACTGAAAAGTGATCGCTGTTAAATATAAAAGTGGGAATAAGAGAGGGAAGAGATGTGCCTCAAACGGTGGAGTTAGAGACATACCAGGGGATTCGAATTCAATCCCATCGAGGTGGCATGTACCAATGCCATCTCACTAGTCCCAGTGATCAATTTCTGTTCACAATTGATCGTAATGATAGGACTAAGAACCAAAGGGATCACATAAACAAGAATAGTGTCTGTAAATACTAGCTGATAGAATAAAAAAGGGAGAGAATGATCCAACATGGGAAGTGAGATACACAGCAGACCCATAGAATGGCAAATGTCCTAACAGCACTGTGGCCTCAGAATCAGCCCTGAAGGCATGCAGATCCGGCTGAAATGCCCATGAGAGTATTTCAGGCATGGAAAGCCAAGACACTCTGGGGGAAAAAAAAAAAAAAAAAAAACTAAATGAAAGATCTCTGCGAGTGAGATCCCAGTGGAAAGAATGGGTCATCAAAGAAGGAGGTACCTTTCTCTGAAGGGAGGAGAGAACTTCCACTTTGACTATGGCCTTGTCTAAATATGATCAGAGTCAGTGAACTCAGGGGGCTTCCATAGCCTTGGCAGCTCATGACAAGAGCCTAGGGTGATTACTGATGCCATAAACAAGAGTGTCAATTTGTTAAGTCAACAACAGGAGTCACTGTGCACTTACTCCTCATGTAGGATCTTTGTCCTTAGTGTGCTGTACATTGAGATTTAATGCTATAACTAGTACTCAAACAGTATTTTTCACTTTATGTTTCTATGTGGGTGAAAACTGTTGAAATCTTTACTTAATGTATGCTAAACTGATCTTCTGTATATAAAGAGAATCGAAAATGAATCTTGATGTGAATGGAAGGGGAGAGGGAGTGGATAAGGGGAGGGTTGTGGGTGGGAGGGACGTTATGGGGGGAAGCCATTGTAATCCATAAGCTGTACTTTGGAAATTTATATTCATTAAATAAAAGTTAAAAAAAAGAAAAGGGAAGATAAGAAAGAAGAGGAAAGAAAAAAGAGGGATGAATAGAAGTTCAAATCCTTAACTGAATCTTGGATTATTCTTGAAATAACTATATTCAACAAGTGTTTTCTAGACTATAACCTGATCAACTTTTAACTTCAAAAATCTCTTGAGTGGAAAAAAACTAACAAACATCCCACCAAAGAAGTATGCAGATGGAAAATAAGCATATAAGATATTTCACCTTGTATATCACTAAGGAAGGGTGAATTAAAACAAGACATCACTATGCATCTCTTAGAATGACCCAAATCTAGAACACTGACAACATAAATACTGATGATGACATGGAGTAATAGGAATTCTCACTTATTGCAAAATGGTACAACTACTTTAGTTTTACATAAAAGTAGGTACATTCTGAAACGAGTGCTGTAGTGTAGTGGGTAAAGCTGCTGCCTGCAGTGCCAGCATTCCATATCGGCACTGATTCAATTCCTGGCTGCTCCACTTCTGATCTGGCTCTCTGCCATGGCCTGGGAAAGCAGTAGAAGGTGGCCCAAGTCCTTGGGCCCCTGCACCCAGGTCGGAGACCTGGAAGAAACTCCTGGCTCCTGGCTTCGGAATGATGCAGATCTGGCCATTGAGGTCAACTGGGGAGTGAACCAGTGGATGGAAGAAGACCTCTCTCTCTCTCTGCCTTTCCTTCTCTCTGTGTAACTCTGAGCTTCAAATAAATAAATAAATATTAAAAAATGTAGGTACATTTTCCCCATATGGTCTAACAATAATTCTGTTATTTAGCCAAGTGAGTTGGAAGCAGGTTCTCACCAAAACTGCACTTGAATATTTATGGAAACTTTACTCATACTTGCCCAAATTTGGAAGCACCCAAGATGTCCTTTAAAAGGTGAATGAATAAACAAATTATAGTAAATCCAGACAATGGAGAGAAAAGAAAGAGGAGAGAGAGAGAGAGTTCTTCCATTTGCTTGTTCACTTCCTCAAATGACCTTAATGGCCGGGCCGAAACCAAGAGCTTGGAACTCCCTCCATGTCTCCCACCTGGGTGGCAGGCACCTATGTGCTTGAGGCATCTTCAGCCACTTTCCCAGGCCCATTGACAGGGAGCTGGATTAGAACCAGTGCAGCCAGACTTGCACCTGTGCTCATATGGGATGCTGGTGTCACAAACAATAGCTGAATCTGCTGGCCACAGCTGAGGACCCTTAGATACCTTCTAGACATCGATTTCATTATATGTAATAGTGACATATCCCTGTTACACATATTTGCTTTATGGTCAAAAACAAAGCACTTAACACAATGCCAGGCACTTTTAAAGCACAAAATAAATGTTAATGTGACTACTTAATTTAAGCAACTACCATACACAAACTTTATAGATACAAATAAATTTGAATATATAAACATATCTTTATATGGTACAGCCAAATATATGATAATATGCTATAAAATTACAAAATTCAAAAACAAAGGCTATATGGTATATCAGTTGATTTTAGAAAACACTTCTGAATATTTAGGCTCTCAGTGTAGACATAGGATCATTTCTAATCTGAGAAGTAAGTTGTAATTGGAGAAGAGAGATACATTGTGGGCACTAATCAAAACTGTGGCTTTTGAGGTCTAGTGATCAAATGTAAAGCTGATGACTTAATGATTAAAATAAAAGTTGTTTTAGAGAGTAGACCAATGTGTACTTGATATGAAATATTAGCAACTGTGCTGATATGCATATATCTTCTGTATGTGGTTAGTACTTTGATTTATTCTGTATTCTGAAAATTTATCATTTTACTTAACTTAATGACTGGTGGGTTGAAGCTGTAGAGTATGCTGTCATTTTCTGCTCTGACAAACTGTTGCCATTTGGTTGGGATGCACATATTGCTATTTATTCCTGGAATTGTT
This sequence comes from Oryctolagus cuniculus, assembly GCF_964237555.1. Classification (NCBI taxonomy): domain Eukaryota; kingdom Metazoa; phylum Chordata; class Mammalia; order Lagomorpha; family Leporidae; genus Oryctolagus; species Oryctolagus cuniculus. The sequence continues at coordinate 97,742,452 of NC_091436.1, forward strand.
AGACTGTTTGAAAGATTGCCAGCTTCCATCTATGCCTGTAGATTGTGGTCAAATCTTTTTTTCTTTAACCTTCTATTTCCTTGAAAGACAACCCTGGCCTTCAGAAATCCCTGTGCAATTTTCTTTGTGGAAAAAAATGGAATTCAAAATAATTATCCCACTCTACAGTTCATCTAGGGTTCATTTCTATTGCAGTTATTCACATTGGAGCAAAAACTTGTTAATATTATCTCCAATGAGTACAGAATAATTTTAGTACATTAATAAATGACAACTTTATATAAATAGATACCAGATTTCAAGGACAAAAACATTAATGTTAATTTATTTTTATTTTTGAACTGGTAAGATTTGTTAACAGAAACATACAATTTAGAAAATTTAAGCAGAAAATGGAGATAATATATTTGTAAACTTAAGGCTAAATCAAAACATTATGGCTATGAGGAAGAATGAATTATAATTCTCTAATTCATGCAAAGGGTGATTTCATTTTGAAAACTAAGTTCTAGTCCACTGGAATTTAATGCGTCAGATTTTATAGAATGTTCTCACATTTTATAGGAAATAAAACAGACTAGTTTCCACAATGCAGAATATTAAGATTCCCAGGGAATGACAGTTTTCTTGAATCTCAAGATCATCTTGAAAGAGTAAATTTTCATTGGTCCAAAATATCAGCAATCATTTTAGTGGTCATGGGTGTGCCAAGTCATGTGGTTAAGAACTCTCATTAAGACTATGGTCTGATAAGCCAATCCCAAAGAGATTGGCTTATCATATGTTCTCCCTGATCTGTGACAACTAACAGAGCACCTAAAAGGAAACCTTTAGAAATGGAAATGAAACTATGAGAAGCAATGACTTGATCAGCCCTTGTCCTGCCTATCGTGGAACAGCTTACTATTTTATTCTTTTAAGTATTTTCTTTTTCTACTTAATACCACTGGTTGAACTCTTTACTTAACACAGGGTTATTCTTAGGTGCTTAAATCCAATTGAAAACAGATCCTAGTGAAAAATGAGAGTGGGACTAATAGAAGGAGGAGATTTACAGGTTGGCACACGTTCCCTCAGACTTACCCCTAAGGGTAAAGCTAAAATCTTGTCATGGGATTCCAAATCCCATTAAGTTGGCAGGTACCAATGCCATCTTACTAGTTAAAGTGATCAGTTTAAGTTCATAACTGATCATAAAGATAGGATTAAGTGTCAAAGGGATCACATTAAGTAGACCAAGTGTCTGGTAAAAACAATAGATAGAATTAAAATGGAGTGAATGATTCAACATGGGAAGCAGGCCACACAGCAGATTCATAGAATGACTAATGGTTTAAACAGCACTCTGATCTCAGAATCAGCCCTTAAGGCATATGGATCTGGCTAAAAAGCCCACAAGAGTTTCTCAGGCATGGAAAGCTAAGACACTGTGGCAAAAAATGACCTAAATGAAAGATCTCTGTGAGTGAGATCCCAGTGGAAAGAAGGGGCCATTAAAAAAGGAGGTACCTTTCTCTGAAGGGAGGAGAGAACTTCCACTTTGCTTATGGCCCTGTCTAAATAATGATGTCAGAGTTTGTGGACTAAAGAGGCTTCCATAGCCTTGGAAGCTAATGGAAACTGCTTTGGGTGATCACTGACAAAATAGGGTGTCAGTTGTTTAATCAGCAACAGGAGTCACTGTGCACTCACTGCCCATGTAGAACCTCTGTCCTTAATTAGTTGTACAATGAGAATTAACAGTGAAACTGGTCTTCAAACAGTACTTTATACTTTGTGTGTCTGTGTGGGTGCAAACTGTTGAAATCTTTACTTAGTATAGAGTTGATCTTCTGTATGTAAAGATAATTAAAATAGATCTTAATGAAGAATAGGATGGGAGAGGGAGTAGAAGATGGGACAGGAGTGGGTGTGGGAGGGTGGGTATGAGAGGAAGAACTGTATATTACAAAAGCTGTACCTATGAAATTTATATTTATTAAATGAAAATTTTCTTAAAAAGACTATGGTCTGAAAAGTTATTGCTTTATGCAAGTATTGCAATAAAATTTAGATACTCTTAATGTGAAAATTTTATCTTTCTCTATGATATTCAAGGCCTCCTCACTTATACCTATGTATTAAAAGTCCTTATAACCAATCTCCACCCTGTTTGTTTTCATTTTAACACCAACATCATATTAATCATTGTAGTCTTAAAATTTCTAATGTTTCCAGGGTTTTAAGAGAAGGGACATAATGCTTCACTTGAAATGCCAAGCCCTTCCTAACATGCCTCAATCTATTTTTTCAACTTTTTGTCCTAAAATTTTCCTTTACTGACTCTCAATTAACCTACTTGATCTCTCTCAAATTTCTTTATTTTTTTCCCTCTAAGTTAGCAGATACTTGGAATTCATGTATCACAATTGCAGTGAGTTATCTCTGTTTGTTTTGGACATTTGCTTGCTAGAGATGCAGATTTCATAGTTCCACTGCAGGCCAATTAAATCAGAAAATGTGAGGGCAAGACCCCTAAGTATTTTGATAAGCATTTGGTAAACATCTGGATGATTCTGAATCACATTAATCATTTGTTTTCCCCAGCCACCTGTGATATCATTATCCAACATGTCTAACAATTCAGATTCTTATAAGTAACTTTCAGAATCCTATTCAAATCTCAATTCCTTTTCTGACTTCCCAAGAAAGATTTATATAAAAATTTTCTGGGGACCAGTGTTGTATTGTAGCAGGTTAAGCCACTGCCTGTGACACTGGCATCCCATATGCGTGCCAGTTCCTTTCCTGGCTGCTCCACTTTCAGTCCATGTCCCCGCTAATGCGTCTGGAAGTGCTTGGTCTCCTACTATGTGTGTGGGAGACCCAGAGGCAGCTCCTGACTGCTGGCTTCTGCCTGGCCCATTTTTAGCCACTGTGGCTGTTTGGGGAGTGAAACAGCAGATAAAAGATTTTTTTTTCCTTAGTGAAAAACAGTTTAATGGAATTTGTGATATATCATCAAACTATAAGCTTACATCTATACAGTCACTGCGGGAAGCTGTTCTGATAGCCCATAAGGCAAAAAAAAAAATCCACAAAATCATAATTTGCAAGATGGATAGCATAAAGTTTCAGAATTACTACTTCTTAGTGAGATGTTGATTTTTTAATCCCAGAACTTTGACATTTAAATAAGAAGGGCACTTAAAATTAAGCTCATATACATTGATTTACTAAAATATTTTTAAAATATGTAATGTGCTATTGATATCACTTATAAGAACTATACTTTGGCAAATTTTCAATGTATTATGCCTACAATTTCCAGAGTTTGATGAGCTTTTTAAGGGTAACCAATGAAAGCATTTCCAGAAGGTAACTACCTTACTAATTATATAAGGATAAACAAAGAGAACAAATATTTCCATGCCTTACAATTGTCTTTCAGTATTCAGATTTGTCAGTTTCCATGAATTTTTGTTTTTCACATATTACTTGCAATTATGATTGTTGTAATATTACCATTACCCTATCTAAATAATGACATAAGTTAGAATGTCTAGCACAGGCTGACACTGTGGCTCAGTGGGTCAACACCCAGGACTGAAGCATTGGCATCCCATATGGGCACCAATTCAAGCCCCAGGTGCTCCACTTCCGATCCAGCCTTCTGCTATGGCCTGGGAAGGCAGTGGAAGATGGCTCAAGTCCTTGGGCCCCTGCACCCACAAGGGAGACCTAGAAGAAGCTCCCAGCTCCTAGCTTCAGATCGGCACAGCTCCGGCCATTTCGGCCATCTGGGGAGTGAACCAGCAAATGGAACACCTCTTGCTCTCATTCTCTCTGCCTCTCCTCTCTCTCTGTAACTGACTTTCAAATAAATAAGTAAATCTTTAAAAAATAGAATGTCTAGTTCAAATATTTTTTTAATTAAGGATAGATTAGTTTGAGATAAATTCAGCAACATGAATGGTTACCATCTGTTATAAATATAAATGCTTTGTATGCCATTTCCATTTATTCCTTTTTTCATTTTCAATTATCTTTATATACAGAAGATCAATTCAGTATATATTAAGTAAAGATTTTATCAGTTTAAACCCACACAGAAACACAAAGTGTAAAATACTGTTTCAGTACTAGTTATAGCATTACTTCACTTTGGACAACACACTAAGGACAGATCCCACATGAGAAGTAAGTACACAGTGACTCCTGTTGTTGACTTAACAATTTGACACTTTTGTTTATGGCATCAGTTATCTCCCTAGGCTCTAGTCATGAGTTGCCAAGGCTATGGAAGCCTTGTGAGTTCGCCAACTTTGATCTTATTCTGACAGGGTCATAGTCAAAGTGGAAGTTCTCTCCTCCCTTCAGAGAAAGGTGCCTCCTTCTTTGATGGCCCTGTTATTTCCACTGGGATCTCACTCGCAGAGATCTTCCATTTAGGTCTTCCTTTTTTTTTTTTTCTTTTTCCCCAGGGTGTTTTGACTTTCCATGCCTAAAATACTCTCAAGGGCTCTTCAGCCAGATCCGAATGCATTAGGGGCTGATTCTGAGCCCAGAGTGCTAGTTAGAACATCTGCCATTCTATGAGTCTACTGTGTATCCTGCTTCCCATGATGGATCGTTCTCTCCCTTTTTGATTCTATGACTAGTATTGGCAGACAAGAGACTTGTTTGTGTGATCCCTTTGACTCTTAGATGTATTAGTGTGATCAATTGTGAGCTGAAATTGATCACTTGGACTAGTGAGATGGCATTGGTACATGCCACCTTGATGTGATTGTATTGGGATCCCCTGGCATGATTCTAACTCCACCATTTGGGGCAAGTCCAATTGAGCATGTCTCATTGTACATTTCTTCCCTCTTTTATTCCCATTCTTATATTTAACAGGGATCACTTTTCAGTTAAAATTTAAACACCTAAGAATAATTGTGTGTTAATCACAGAGTTCAACCAATAGTACTAGAACAAAAAAAAGAGAAAATACTAAAATGGATAAAGTATTACATTATACATCAACAGTCAGGACAAGAGCTTATCAAGTCACTCTTTCTCATAGTGTCCATTTCACTTCAACAGGTTTCCCCTTTGGGGCTCAGTTAGTTGTTGCCGATCAGGGAGAACATATGATATTTGTCCCTTTGGGACTGGCTTAATTCACTCAGCATAATGTTTTCCAGATTCCTCCAACTTGTTGCAAATGACTGGGATTCGTTGTTTTTGACTGCTGTATAGTATTCTATAGAGTACATGTCCCATAATTTCTTTATCCAGTCTACTGTTGATGGGCTTTGGGTTGGTTCCAGGTCTTAGCTATTGTGAATTGAGCTGCTATAAACATTAATGTGCAGACAGCTTGTTTGTTTGCCAATTTCATTTCCTTTGGGTAAATTCCAGGGAGTGGTATGGCTGGGTTGCATGGTAGGGTTATCTTCAGGTTTCTGAGGAATCTCCAGACTGACTTCCATAGTGGCTTGACCAGTTTGCATTCCCACCAACAGTGGGTTAGTGTCCCTTTTCCCCACATCCTCTCCAGCATCTATTGTTGGTAGATTTCTGAATGTGAGCCATTCTAACCGGGGTGAGGTGAAACGTCATTGTGGTTTTGATTTGCATTTCCCTGATTGCTAGTGATCCTGAACATTTTTTCATGTGTCTGTTGGTCCTTTGGATTTCCTCTTTTTTAAAATGTCTATTGAGGTCCTTGGCCCATCTCTTAAGTGGGTTGCATGTTTTGATCTTGTGGAGTTTCTTGATTTCTTTGTAGATTCTGGTTATCAACCCTTTATCTGTTGCGTAGTTTGCGAATGATTTTTTTCCCATTTTGTTGGTTGCCTCTTCACTTTCCTGACTGTTTCATTTGAAGTACAGAAATTTCTCAATTTGATGCAATCCTAATTGTTAATTTTGGCTATGACTGCCTGTACTTCTGGGGTATTTTCCAAGAAGTCTTTGCCAGTACCTATATCTTACAGAGTTTCTCCAATGCTCTCTAATAATTTGATGGTGTTGGGTCGTAGATTTAAGTCTTTAATCCATGTTGAGTGAATTTTTGTGAAAGGTGAAAGATAGGGGTCTTGCTTCATGGTTCTGCACATGGAAATCCAATTTTCCCAGCACCATTTATTGAATAGACTGTCCTTACTCCAGGGATTGGTTTTGGATCCTTGATCAAATATAAGTTGGCTGTAGATGTTTGGGTTGATTTCTGGTGTTTCTATTATGTTCCATTGGTCTATCCATCTGTTTCTGTATCAGTACCATGCTGTTTTTTTTTTTTTTTTTGACAGGCAGAGTGGATAGTGAGAGAGAGACGGGGAGAGAAAGGTCTTCCTTTTGCCGTTGGTTCACCTTCCAGTGGACGCCACGGCTGGCACACTGCAGCCGGCGCACCGTGCTAATCCGAATGCAGGAACCAGATGCTTATCCTGGTCTCCCATGGGGTTCAGGGCCCAAACACTTGGGCCATCCTCCACTGCCTTCCCGGGCCACAGCAGAGAGCTGGCCTGGAAGAGGGGTAACCGTGAAAGAATCTGGCGCCCCGACCTTGACTAGAACCCAGTGTGCCGGTGCCGCTAGGTGGAGGATTAGCCTATTGAGCCACGGCACCGGCCACCATGCTGTTTTGATAACAACTGCCCTGTAGTTTTCCTGAAATCTGGTATTGTGATGCTTCCAGCTTTGTTTTTGTTGTACAAGATTGCTTTAGCTATTCGAGGTCTCCTGTGTCTCCATATGAATTTCAGCATCATTTTTTCTAGATCTGAGAAGAATGTCTTTGGTATCTTGATTGGTATTACATTAAATCTGTGAATTGCTTTTGGGAGAATGGACATTTTGATGATATTGATTCTTGCAATCCATGAGCATGGAAGATTTTTCCATTTCTTGGTATCCTCTTCTATTTCTTTCATTGAGGTTTTGTAATTTTCATCATTGAGATCCTTAATGTCCTTGGTTAAGTTTATTCCAAGGTATTTGATTGTTTTTGTAGCTATTGTGAATGGGATTGATCTTAGCAGTTCTTCCTCAGCTGTGGCATTGCTTGTGTATACAAAGGCTGTTGATTTTTGTGCATTGATTATATATCCTGCCACTTTGCCAAACTCCTCTATGAGTTCCAATAGTCTCTTAGTAGAGTTCTTTGGATCCTCTAAGTAAAGAATCATATCGTCTGTAAAGAAGGATAGTTTGATTTCTTCCTTCCCAATTCATATTCCTTTAATTTCTTTTTCTTTTCTAATAGCTCTGGCTAAAACTTCCAGAACTATATTGAATAGCAGTGGTGAGAGTGGGCATCCCTGTCTGGTGCCAGATCTCAGTGGAAATGTTTCCAACTTTTCCCCATTCAATATGATGCTGGCTGTGGGTTTTTCAAAAATTGCTTTGATGTATTGAGGAATGTTCCTTCCATACCCAGTTTGCTTAGAGTTTTCATCATGAATGGGTGTTGTATTTTATTAAATGCTTTCTCTGCATCTATTGAGATAATCATATGGTTTTTCTTCTGCAGTCTGTTAATGTGGTGTATCACATTGATTTTTTTTTTTTTTTTTTGGGCAGGCAGAGTGGACAGTGAGAGAGAGAAACAGAGAGAAAGGTCTTCCTTTTTGCCGTTGGTTTACCCTCCAATGGCTGCCGTGGCTGGTGCGCTTGGCCGGCGCACTGTGCTGATCTGATGGCAGGAGCCTGGTCCTTATCCTGGTCTCTCATGGGGTGCAGGGCCCAAGGACTTGGGCCATTCTCCACTGCACTCCCAGGCCACAGCAGAGAGCTGGCTTGGAAGAGGGGCAACGGGGACAGAATCAGGCACCTGAACCGGGACTAGAACCCAGTGTGCCGGCACCACAAGGCGGAGGATTAGTCTAGTGAGCCGCGGCACCATCCCACATTGATTGTTTTGCGCACATTGAAACATCCCTGCATGCCAGGGATAAATCCCACTTGGTCTTGGTGGATTATCTTTCTGATGTGTTGTTGTATTCTATTGGCAGAAGTTTATTGAGGATTTTTACATCTATGTTCATCAGGGATATTAGTCTGTACTTCTCTTTCAATGCTGCATCTTTCTCTGGCTTAGGAATTAAGGTGATGCTGTCTTCATAGAAAGAATTTGGGAGGATTCCCTCTTTTTCGATTGCTCTGAATAGTTTGAGAAGAATTGGAGTCAGTTCTTCTTTAAATGTCTGGTAGAATTCAGCAGTGAATCCATCTGGTCCTGGGCTTTTCTTTGTTGGGAGGGCCTTTATTACTGTTTCAATTTCTGTCTCAGTTATGGGTCTATTTAGGTTTTCTATGTCTTCTTGGTTCAATTTAGGTAGATTGCATGTGTCCAGGAATCTATCCATTTCTGATAGATTTCCCTCTTTGCTGGCATACAAGTCCTCGTAGTAATTTTTGATGATTCTTTTTATTTCTGTGGTGTCTGTTGTTACATTTCCTTTTTCATCTCTGATTTTATTGATTTGGGTCTTTTCTTTTTTTAGTTAGTTGGGCCAATGGGGTGTCAATTTTGTTTATTTTTTCAAAAAACCAGCTCTTCAGTTGGCTGATTTTTTGTAATTTTTTTTGGATTCAATCCTGTTGATTTCATCTCTATTTTAATTATTTCTTTTCTCCTACTAGATTTGGGTCTGGTTTGCTGCAGGTTTTCTAGATCCTTGAGATGCAGTGAAAGCTCATCTATTTGGTGCCTTTCCAATTTCTTGATGTAGGCACCTATTAATATAAACTTTCCTCTTAACACTGCTTTTGCTGTGTCCCATAAGTTTTGGTATGTTGTGCTGTTATCCACATTTACTTCCAGAAAATTTTTAATTTCTCTTTTGATTTCTTCTATGACCCAGTGTTCATTCAGGAGCATGTTGTTCAATCTCCATGTGTTTGCATATGCTCTAGGGATTCCTGAGTTGCTAATTTCCAACTTCATTTCTTTATGGTCTGAGAAGCTGCATGGTACGATTCTAATTCTTTTGAATTTGTTGAGACTTGCTTTATGGCCTAGTATGTGGTCAATCCTAGAGAAGGTTCCATGTACTGCTGAGAAGAATGTAAATGCTTTATATTTAGGATGAAAAGTTCTGTAGATATCTGTTAGATCCATTTGGGCTATAGTGTCGTTTAAATCTACTGTATCCTTGTTGATCTTCTGTCCTGTTGATCAGTCTATTTCTGAGAGTGGAGTATTGAAGTCCCCCAGTACTATTGTATTGGGGTCTAAGTCTCCCTTTAAGTCCATTAACAAATCTTTTAAATATACCAGTGCCCTGTAATTAGGTGCATATACATTGATAATTGTTATATCTTCCTCTTGAATTGATCCCTTACATTATATAGTGCTTCTCTTTGTCTCTCCTAACAATTTTCATGGTAAAGTTTATGTTGTCTGATATTAAGATGGCTATGCCCGCTCTTTTTTCATTTCTGTTGGCATGGAATATCTTTTTCCAGTCTTTCACTTTCAGTCTGTATGCATCTTTGTTGTAAAGATGTGTTTCTTTTAAGCAACAAATAGATGGGTTTTGTTCCTTAAGCCAATCAGCCAATCAGTAACAGGTAGATTTTTTTTCATTTTCTGTTAAGCATCTAGCACAGTGCTCTTAACATACTAATTTCTCAACAAATATTTTTGAATATAGAAATAAGCAAACTATGGCTCAGTGCCTTTGAATCTCCACTTGATGAGTTAATTGACTATAATTTAATCCATTAATTTATCCTTCAATCATTAATTATTTTTGAACAATTTTAGATATGTAAAATAGTTGATTATGCACTCTACTTATTTCTATACCACATACTTAGTGTGATACTTAGTATGATATACCATGTAATCTTTAGTTTCTGCTAAAGTTATCATCTTATGGAATCATGATGCTTTTATCCTACTTAGAAATTCACATCAGTATATTATGTTAACTAATTACTTCACCAGTTTTTCCTTAAAAAAAAAGATTTTCAGAACACAGAATAGACATCATGGAGTAGTAATGTTTCCTTAGTCTCCTCCAGCATGTGACAGTATCTCAACATTTCTTTGTTTTCATTACTTAGACAGTTTTTAAGAGCGCTAGTCAGGTACATTCTAGAATGTCTCTCAAATTGTCTTTGTCTAATGCTTTTTTATGATTAGGCAGTGTTTGTGGTCTTGGAAAAATACTACAGAAGAGAAGTACCCATGTCATACACAAGGATATTTTGAAAAGTTTGTGGCAAATGCACTTAAATATATGTTTATTTTGGTGCAAAAATTTTGAAATTAACATATGAGCATTCTTCAAAAAATTAATGGAAAATGCATACCATGAATTAACCTATGCATGGATTTTATATCAAAATAATCTCTCCTAATTCAATTTTTCCATCATTTTGAAGTACCCTCACATTTTGGGAATACATTATGTTAGCTAACATGATGTTGATAGGGCTAACCTTGATCACTTGACTAAAGTAATGTTTTCCAAGTTTCTCCATTACAAAGATATCATTTTTCACCTTCTGTATCCTGTAGAAATGAGTCCTTTAGTTGATTTAATACTCATGGGGTTTGTTATAGAGAGGCAATCCTGGGGAGAACAGCATATATATAACTTCTGAAAACATTTATGAAAAATATGACAACAGTTTATTTTGCTGTAAAATTTTTGAAATTTTATATATGTAAATAAAGTATTTGGAAGTCTTCAGTAAGAAAAAATATAGCCCCTCTACTTATATATTTATTAAAATGAAATTTATTTTATACTTTGAATAATGATGCATCATATTGATATTTACTTTATTACTCAAATTTTTCTAGCTTTTGTCATTCTGAACTAACTTGTTCAGATTGGCTCACATGTCTATTTTACATAGTCCTAACTTTTTTGGGGGGGGGATGGTTCCTTTCTTTCTGCTTGTGGGAGATACACCAACTTTGTAATATTTTCATTGCCCTAGATCCAAAGTCAGCAATATGTAAGTAGATATTATCTATTTATAATAAAATCAATGATTTAAATGATATATTAAAAAATAGAAAATTACAAAGACAACAGTGAGGTTATTGAATATAAATATAACAAACAATTAGAACACAGAAAGTCATAGGACTAATAAATAGATCTAAAAGACATTTATTTGAAAAGTATCCGTTTCTTGTTCAAATTCTTTGTTGAAAGAAAATCACTAACCACTAACAAACCTATTAACATAAAAGAAGACACAAATGCACAAAATTAGAAATGACAAGAGGAAAATAACCATCAAAATAAAAAAATTGAATGATGAAAATAATTTGCAAAATCTGTGTAAATGAAGGTCTAAAAGAAATGGGTAATTTCCTGGAAAAGTACAACTTATCAGAATTGATTTTGGTTAAGATAGAAAATCTAAACTGACCAATTACCACATTAAAAATAGAGAAAGAAAAGCTTTCCTACCAATAAACAAACAAAATATACCAGTTCCAGATGGTTTCATTAATGTTCAAATTCTTACAATACTATTTAATAACTTCAAATATTATCAATATAGAACCCATATTTAGATGAAAGAAACTGACATCATTTATGTGATGCATGTTATGTTTCAACTTATGGTTTTAATTTAACAATATTTATTCAATATGACTTGGATTATGGAATGTGAGCTTTAAATCATTTTTTTTTTTTGACAGGCAGAGTGGACAGTGAGAGAGAGAGAGAGACAGAGAGAAAGGTCTTCATTTTGCCGTTGGTTCACCCTCCAATGGCCGCCACAGCCGGTGCACTTCGGCAGGCGCATTGCGCTGATCCAAAGCCAGGAGCCAGGTGCTTCTCCTGGTCTCCCTTGCGGGTGCAGGGCCCAAACACTTGAGCTATCCTCCACTGCACTCCCTGGCCATAGCAGAGAGCTGGCCTGGAAGAGGGGCAACCGGGACAGAATATGCGCCCCAACCGGGACTAGAACCCGGTGTGCCAGTGCCACAAGGCGGAGGATTAGCCTATTTACCCATGGAGCCGGCCCTAAATCATTCTTCTAATGTCTAACTTCATAATTAGTAAACATATATAGTTATGTATTTATCACAATTGGTCATTCAGATTGTTTCCAAGTTTTGACTGCTAAAATGATGCTTTATTATTTATTTGTTGTACATATACACTTGGGGCCATAACTTTGCTGTTTTTGGTTTATGTAAGACTAAGAGTCATATCAAAGTTATGAGAAATAGAAATTATTTTGGGAAATAAATATAATACTGAACTAGATAATGAGTTGTACATTAATACTATTCAAAATAATTATTATAAAAAGAAAATATAATCAACATTTACCTAAAAATTTTATATCAGAATTCCAAGTAAGTTTCAAAATGCAATCAAGTACTTCCTCAGTGCCATTTTCTTCAGTGAGGCATTCTATTTCACAGAGAAACTTTAGAATCATGTTTTCTAAGTAGATGGACAGTCATTCTCATCTTGCATTTAAACTATCTTGGTTAAGCAAAGGAAAGAAAAACCTCAGGATATATTTTAAAATCGAATTTATTAAGTAATATTTTAAGACTTTTAGTTGATAATCATTTTACTAGGTCAGTCATATTATAAGATGTCCCTCTTCCACTGTTATTGGACTGTTTAGTCCATTGTAGTTTTGTGGTATTAGAAGTTGCTTTGTTGTCATATGGTCACATTAAAAATAAAAAAATCCTATTCCTTAAATGGAAAATTGTGTGAATTTGAAAAACTAAATGTTTTGTTTTGCTTAATAATTCATAACATTGAATTTTCATATATCCATATCTGTATATTATGTATGTATGTGCATAGGTATTTACTATAATTTAGACATGTAAAGATAAGAAAATGCACTACATTATTTAGTCTAGAACTAACCTTGTCTGCTTCACTGATCTTTGTACATTATTTAGCTGGAGTATTCTATTTCTTAATATCATCTCCCTTCCTCTGCCTCTTTCTTATTTTTTTAAACTTTTATTTGATGAATATAGATTTCCAAAGTACAGATTATGGATTACATTGGCTCCCCCCCCATGACTTCCCTCCCACCAGCATCTCCCCCTCTCCCGCTCTCTCCCCTTCCATTCATATCAAGATTCATTTTCAATGTTCTTTATATACAGAAGATCAGTTTAGTAGACATTAAGTAAAGATTTCAACAGTTTGCACCCACATAGAAACACAAAGTGAAAAATACTGTTTCAGTACTCGTTATAGCATTAAATCTCAATGTACAGCACATTAAGGACAGAGATCCTACATGAGGAGTAAGTGCACAGTGACTCCTGTTGTTGACTTTACAAATTGACACTCCTGTTTATGGCATCAGTAATCTCCTTATGCTCCAGTCATGAATTTCCAAGGCTATGGAAACCTTTTGAGTTCACTGACTCTTATCTTATTCAGACAAGGTCATAGTCAAAGTGGAAGTTCTCTACTCCCTTCAGAGAAAGGTACCTCCTTCTTTGAAGACCTGTTCTTTCCACTGGGATCTCACTCACAGACATCTTTCATTTAAGTCCTATGTGTTTTTTTTTTTGCCCGAGTGTCTTGGCTTTCCATGCCTGAAATACTCTCATGGGCTTTTCAGCCAGATCCGAATGCCTTTAGGGCTGATTCTGAGGCCAGAGTGCTGTTTAGGACATCTGCCATTCTATGGGTCTACTGTGTATCTCACTTCCCATGTTGGATCTCTATCCCCTTTATTTATTCTATCGGTTAGTGTTAGCAGGCACTAGACTTGTTTACGTGATCCCTTTGACTCTTAGTCCTATCATTATGATCAATTGTGAACTGAAATTGATCACTTGGACTAGTGAGATGGCATTGGTACATGCCACCTTGATAGGATTGAATTGGAATCCCCTGGCATGTTTCTAACTCTACCATTTGGGGCAAGCTAGCTTGAGTATGTCCCAAATTGTACATCTCATCCCACTCTTATTCCCACTCTTATTTTTCAGTTAAGTTTCAACACTTAATAACTGTGTATTAATTACAGAATTAAACCAGTAGTATTAAGTAGAACAGACAAAAAAAAACTAAGAGGGATAATGTATTAAGTTGTTCATTAACAGTCAGGGCTATGCTGATCAAGTCACCGTTTCTCATAATGTCCATTTAACTTCAACAGGTTTCCTTTTTGGTGTTCAGTCAGTTGTCACTGATCAGGGAGAACATATGGTATTTGTCCCTTTGGGACTAGCTTATTTCACTCAGCATGATGTGTTCCAGATTCCTCCATTTTGTTGCAAATGACTGCATTTCATTTTTTTTTACAGTGGTATAGTATTCTAAAGAGTACATATCCCATAATTTCTTTAAACAGTCTACTGTTGATGGGCATTTAGGTGGGTTCCAGGTCTTAGCTATTGTGAATTGAGCTGTAATAAAGTGGGTTTTTTGTTTGTTGTTGGGGAGTTTCTTGATCTCTTTGTAGATTCTGGTTATTAACCCTTTATCTGTTGCATAGTTTGCAAATATTTTTTCCCATTCTGTTGGTTGTCTCTTCACTCTCCTGTTTCTTTTGCAGTACAGAAACTTCTCAATTTGATGCAATCCCAATAGTTGATTTTGGCTTTGACTGCCTGTGCCTCCCGGGTCTTTTCCAGAAATTCTTTGCCTGTGCCAATATCTTGAAGGGTTTCTCCAATGTTCTCTAATAACTTGATGGTGACCGGTCATAGATATCGGTCTTTAATCCATGTTGAGTGGATTTTTGTGTAAGGTGTAAGGTAGGGGTCTTGCTTCATGGTTCTGCACGTGAAAATCCATTTTCCCAGCACCATTTAGTGAATAGACTGTCCTTGCTCCAGGAATTGGTTTTAGATCCTTGATCAAATATAAGTTGGCTATAGATGTTTGGGTTGATTTCTGGTGTTTCTATTCTATTCCATTGGTCTTACCATCTGTTTCTGTACCAGTACCATGCTGTTTTGATTACAACTGCCTTGTAGTATGTCCTGAAATCCGGTATTGTGATGCTTCCAGCTTTGTTTTTGTTGTACAAGATTGCTTTAGCTATTCGAGGTCTCTTGTGCCTCCATATGAATTTCAGCATCATTTTTTCTAGATCTGGGAAGAATGTCTTTGGTATCTTGATTGGTATTACATTAAATCTGTGAATTGCTTTTGGGAGAATGGACATTTTGATGATGTTGATTCTTCCAATCCATGAGCATGGAAGATTTTTCCATTTCTTGGTATCCTCTTCTATTTCTTTCTTTAAGGTTTTGTAATTCTCATCGTAGAGATCTTTAACGTCCTTAGTTATGTTTATTCCAAGGTATTTGATTGTTTTTGTAGCTATTGTGAATGGGATTGATCTTAGCAGTTCTTTCTCAGCCATGGCATTGCTTGTGTATACAAAGGCTGTTGATTTTTGTGCATCGATTTTATAACCTGCCACTTTGCCAAACTCCTCTATGAGTTCCAATAGTCTCTTAGTAGCGTTCTTTGGATCCTCTAAGTAAAGAATCATATCATCTGCAAAGAGGGATAGTTTGACTTCTTCCTTCTCAATTTGTATCCTTTTAATTTCTTTTTCTTTTCTAAAGCCTCTGGCTAAAACTTCCAGGGCTATGTTAAATAGCAGTGGTGAGAGTGGGCATCCCTGTCTGGTGCCAGATCTCAGTGGAAATGCTTCCAACTTTTCCCCATTCAATATGATGCTGGCTGTGGGTTTTTCATAAATTTCTTTGATTATACTGAGGAATGTTTCATCTATACCCAATATGCTTAGAGTTTTCATCATGAAAGGTGTTGAATTTTATTGAATGCATTCTCTGCATCTATTGAGATAATCATATGGTTTTTCTTCTGCAGTCTGTTAATGTGGTGAATCACATTGATTGATTTGCAAATGTTGAACCATCCCTGCATACCAGGGATAAATCCCACTTGGTCTGGGTGGATGATTTTTCTAATGTGTTGTTGTATTCAATTGGCGAGAATTTTATTGAGGATTTTTGCATCTATGTTCATCAGGGATATTTGTCTATAATTTTCTTTCAGTGCTGCATCTTTCTCTGGCTTAGGGATTAAGGTGATGCTGTCTTCATAGAAAGAATTTGGGAAGATTCCATCTTTTTCGATTGCTCTGAATAGTTTGAGAAGAATTGGAGTCAGTTCTTCTTTAAATGTCTGGTAGAATTCAGCAGTGAATCCATCTGGTCCTGGGCTTTTCTTTGTTGGGAGGGCCTTTATTACTGTTTCAATTTCTGTCTCAGTTATGGGTCTATTTAGGTTTTCTATGTCTTCTTGGTTCAATTTAGGTAGATTGCATGTGTCCAGGAATCTATCCATTTCTGATAGATTTCCCTGTTTGCTGGCATACAAGTCCTTGTAGTAATTTCTGATGATTCTTTTTATTTCTGTGGTATCTGTTGTTACATTTCCTTTTTCATCTCTGATTTTATTGATTTGGGTCTTTTCTTTTTTTAGTTAGTTGGGCCAATGGGGTGTCAATTTTGTTTATTTTTTCAAAAAACCAGCTCTTCAGTTGGCTGATTTTTTGTAATTTTTTTTGGATTCAATCCTGTTGATTTCTTCTCTGATTTTAATTATTTCTTTTCTCCTACTAGATTTGGTTCTGGTTGCTGCAGGTTTTCTAGATCCTTGAGATGCAGTGAAAGCTCATCTATTTGGTGCCTTTCCAATTTCTTGATGTAGGTAACTATTGCTATAAACTTTCCTCTCAACAATGCTTTTGCCGTATCCCATAAGTTTTGATATGTTGTGTTGTTATCCTTATTTACTTCCAGAAAGTTTTTGATTTCTCTTTTGATTTCTTCTATGACCCAGTGTTCATTCAGGAGCATGTTGTTCAGTCTCCATGTGTTTGCATATGCTCTAGGGATTCCTGAGTTGCTAATTTCCAACTTCATTCCACTGTGGCCTGAGAAGCTGCATGGTTTGATTCTAATTCTTTTAAAATTGCTGAGACTTGCTTTATGGCCTAGTATGTGGTCAGTCCTAGAGAAGGTTCCATGCACTGCTGAATGTAGTCTTTCGATGTAGGATTGAAAGTTCTGTAGATATCTGTTAGATCCATTTGGGCAATAGTGTCAATTAAATCTGCTGTTTCCTTGTTGATCTTCTGTCCGGATGATCTGTCCATTTCTGAGAGTGGAGTATTGAAGTCCCCCAGTACTATTGTATTGGAATCTAAGTCTCCCTTTAAGTCCCTTAACATATCTTTTAAATAGACTGGTGCCCTGTAATTAGGTGCATATACATTAATAATAGTTACATCTTCTTGTTGAATTGAACCCTTAATCATTATGTAGTGCCCCTCTATGTCTCTCTTAACAGTTTTTGTATTAAAGTTTATTTTGTCTGATATTAATATGGCTACACCTGCTTTTTTTGGTTTCTGTTGGCATGGAATATCTTTTTCCAACCTTTCACTTTCAGTCTGCATGCATCTTTGTTGGAAAGATGTGTTTCTTGAAGGCAGCAAATAGTTGGGTGTTGTTCCTTAAGCCAACCAGCCAATCAGTGTCTTTTAACTGAAGAGTTAAGGCCATTAACGTTTAATGTGACTATTGATACATAGTGACTTTGCCCTGCCATTTTCCCGGAAATATTTTCTAGTACATGCTTTCAGCTTCCTATGATCTTCTACTGGTAGGTTTTCTTCCTTTACCTTCTTTCATATTGATGGCCGTGTTTCTGTGTTTCTGAGTGTAGCACATCTTTAAGTATCTTTTGCAGGGCCGGACGAGTGGCGGCAAAGTTCTGTTTGCTGTGAAAGGTCTTTATTTCACCTTCATTCACAAATGAGAGCTTGGCAGGATATAATATTCTGGGCTGGCAATTTTTCTCTCTTAGCACCTGTGCTATGTCTCGCCATTCCCTCCTAGCCTGTAGTGTTTCTGATGAGAAGTCTGCTGTGAGTCTAATTGGAGATCCTCTGAGAGCAATCTGACGTTTCTCTCTTGCACATTTTAGGATCTTTTCTTTATGTTTCACTGTGGAGAGTTTAATTACAACGTGTCGTGGTGAGGATCTCTTTTGGTCGTGTTTATTAGGGGTTCTGTGAGCTTCCTGTACTAGGATGTCTCTGTCCTTCTCCAAACCCAGAAAGTTCTCTGCTAGTATCTCACTATAAAGGCCTTCCAATCCTTTTTCTCTCTGCATGCCTTCAGGAACTCCTAGAACCCGAATGTTGGTTTTTTTAATAGTATCCTGTAGATTCCCAACAATATTTTTTAGATTTCTAATTTCCTCTTCTTTTCTTTGATTTGAATGTATGTTTTCCTGTGCTGTGTCTTCTAAGTCCGATATCCTCTCTTCTGTTTCACTTACTCTGTTTTTTAGACTTTCTAATGTGTTTGTCATTTGATCTATTGATCATTTCATTTTGATTTCTCTTCACTATCACACTTTCCTGTTCTACTAGTTTCTGCGTTTCATTTTGATTCTTCCTTAAAATTTCATTTTCATGAGAGAGATTTTCAATCCTGTCCAATAAGGATGTCTGTAGTTCAAGGACTTGCTTTTGAAAACTTCTAAATGTTCTTATCATAAATTTTTTGAAATCCGTATCTTGCATTTCTTCTATCTCATCATCTTCATAATCTTGGCTTGCGGTGTTTCGTTTATATGGAGGCGTCATAGTGTCATCG
This sequence comes from Oryctolagus cuniculus, assembly GCF_964237555.1. Taxonomy (NCBI): domain Eukaryota; kingdom Metazoa; phylum Chordata; class Mammalia; order Lagomorpha; family Leporidae; genus Oryctolagus; species Oryctolagus cuniculus. The sequence continues at coordinate 97,761,053 of NC_091436.1, forward strand.
TTGATATTGTTCCCTCGATTTTTGTGTTTGTTGCTTGCCATTGTGAATTCTTCTTCCCTCACTGTGAGTTTTTTTTTTTAATGCTATGTCTGTGTTAAGTGGACTGTCTGCTGTTGGAGGAGCCTTGGAGGCTTGAGATGGGTGTGGCCTGAGAGCTCTGCTTGGTTCTTCTGGGTTACAGGTGTGTAACGGTGACACCCTCAGGATATGCATGGTAAATCTCTCTCTTTATTTATTTATTTATTTATTTATTTTATTCAGGAGGTAAGTAAAACCTCACAGCTGAGCAGAATTGATGGTATTTAGCTTCCGATCTCTGGCTTCTACCCAAAGAGTCTGTGTGGGCTCAGTTTCTCCTGCAGACTCCCACTGGGTTGCCTAGGATGAATTGTAGTGCCTCAGTTCCTTAGCTCTCCCCTTTTGTTATGTATATCCAGAGTTGGGCCTGCTCTTTGTCTCTTGCTCACCTTTGCAAGGTTGGCAGAGAGAGAAACTCGTCTGTACCAGTACCCCCCACTTTTTTTTTTCTTCTCTCCTGTAGTCAGTCTGGTGAACTTTCCCGCCTCAAGCCCACTTCCCTCTAGATTCTGACCACCGTTTTCCCGCCAATGTCTCAGGTTACTGATCTCACCTCCCCTTCCAGCGCCGATGTGTGGACTCGGAGCCCTGAGCATCCCTACTCTCCCCGCTGGTCGTTTGTGTCACATCCGCTCCCCTTTCTGCATTGGCGTGCAGACCCTGCGGCTCCCGCGGCTCGGCTTCCACACGGTGGGCGGCCTTGCTCTCCCCTCTGCCTCTTTCTTAAAATAACTTAGGGTTTAAGAGAACAAGGACATGCTGCTTAACTGAAGTGCCCTAGTGGCATTAGGGGAAATAGTAGTGATCTGGTTTTTTTTTTTTTTTTTTTTTGACAGGCAGAGTGGACAGTGAGAGAGAGAGAGAGAGAGAGAGAGAAAGCTCTTCCTTTTGCCGGTGGTTCACCCTCCAATGGCCACCGCGGCTGGCGCGCTGCGGCCGGCGCACCGCGCTGATCCGATGGCAGGAGCCAGGTACTTGTCCTGGTCTCCCATGGGGTGCAGGGCCCAAGCACTTGGGCCATCCTCCACTGCACTCCCGGGCCACAGCAGAGAGCTGGCCTGGAAGAGGGGCAACCGGGACAGAATCCAGCGCCCTGACCGGGACTAGAACCTGGTGTGCCGGCGCCGCAAGGCAGAGGATTAGCCTAGTGAGCCGCGGCGCTGGCCAGTGATCTGTTTTTGAGCAAGAAATTGAATGTGTGCTGCCAGGGTCCATTGGTATCTGGAATGATACCTCTTGCCTGGCAAATTGTTCCAAAGCCTTCAGGTCTGCAGCTGGTAAGATTGAGGGCCATTATTTTTGAGAGAGAGTAGGCTACCTACCTTTCACTGATTCAGATTTTTGTTAATTCTTTCTGAATCTGCCACATTCTGCATTCAGTCCTCCAGCCTATTGGTCTATTCCAGTCACTTTGGTCCCTCTATAGCCCTTTGATTTTGCTTTTAGTCAGGAATCTCCTTAGGAAATGATATAAGGGCGGGAGTAACAGTCAGATTCTCACTCTGACCATGCTAGTCTGCTATCCTAATTAGATTGTGCTGAGATATATTGGCACAGATTCTTTATTGGCTATCTGATACTAAGATTGAATGGCTGAGCATTAACTCCTATTCTCTCCATGCTTTTCCCCATCTCAATTTATCTAACACACACTCAAATATTGGAAATCAGAATACACAGTATATCACTTCCATTTTCAATCCCTTGTTTTTGCAAGGATGAACTAGCTTGTAAAGGCCAAGGGCACTCGAAGGCAAAAGGAAAAACATAGATTTTTCATTGTAATTTATTGTTATACATTCATGAATAAAATAGTGATATTTCCTTATAATTCTTTACTTTCCCCAAGAGAAAAACAAATATAGTATAAAAATATTTCACCAATTAAAGATAATGTAAATTAATATTATAGGGAAGTATTTTTAGAAATTCATTAAAAATATACAATTACGCCCATGCTTCTATTTAGCTCTGATTTTTAAAAATATAAATGTCTAATTATAATCTTCCATGGAAACATCCTTGGTTATCTTAATTATGTTCAACATAAAGACAAAAGTAACAAAGTTGAATTCACATGATGTCAAACATTTGGATGGAAAATTCATTTAATCAGCTAAATATTTCAAAAGATCTAAAATTATAATATTGTGTAGACAAAGGACCTTATGACTAGTTGGATTTTGTAGTAATCATCTGAATATTTTTGTGAAGTACATATGCAAAGTTTTATCCAAACCTTCTGGAACTTAAAAGTATATAGGCTAGTTCACTTTTGGGCAGACCATCACAACAAGCTGCCACTTTGTAGAATAGCAGGGAGTTCACTGGCACACTTTTGGCTATTTAGGAAATACCAATCTATGGATAACCTAAATGTTACTCTAAAAACCAGACTGTCTTCAAATCCAACCATCTTGCTTCCAGACCCCTCTTAGGAATATGATGCTTAATGAACCTATAACCATTGAAGAAGTGTGTCCTAGAAGACTGGAAATGATTGACATTCCCTTAGAGACTCAGATTTTGAACTCTTCATGTATGGAAACAGCTTCGTGGACTAAGAAAGTCAAAAGGTTGGACATACAGTAGTAACTCTAGGAAACTTTGGAAACAGGAGTAGTGCAACCAGGTCTGTTGGGCCAGAAGGCTGAACTCATAGCCCTTGTATATTCTTTTTGCATTATAAGAGATAAGAATAAACATATACACTAGCTCTAAGTAAGAAAAGAGTAATATTGATGGCCTTGGCTTCACTTTGGATAGATAAGAAGATGTACTTTGGGCATCCCTTGGGTTCAAAGAAGAGAAGAAAAAAAACATACAAAAGCATGCCAATTTCCCAAACCTGTTGCATAGATAAGACTAGATCTAGCTTCCATTGGCATTGATAGGTAAATACCCGGCTGGGCATACAGAGACTTGAGGAGTCCCTCTCCACCCTCTCAAGATGAGGCTCAGAGGACATAAGAGAGGCCAAGCAACTGGCTTCTGTAAGGGACTTCTGTGATTGTTGACTTAGCTTTTATCCCTTACCCATTCAAAATGATCACTTCTCAATCCTCTTATTTACATCTCTATCTCTCTCCACCAAGCAGTGGCCTTCCATGATTGGAGACTTCTCAGTGTCTCATTTGCATCTCTCCTGAACCAGTCAAGCTCTGCTGACTCCTTGACTGGCTCATATTAAATGTTTCATCAACATGTACCTGGACCAATAACAGGAACTTCCTCCTTTTTAGCCCATAAAGCCCCTGGAAAATCAGCCTACAATTGTTCCCTCCTCCTTCAGGCCCCCTTCTGATGGCTGTGAGCTTTCTCTACTTCTTTCAATAAACTTCATGCTCACCCTGCCTTTTCCATGAGGCTCAATCTTCATATCTGCAATACAAAAAATATAGTGGAAGGATTTCATGAGCACCAAGCCAGAAGAGAAAGCTGTTACCATAAAATAATTGTAATATTTCTAAAAATTTGACATAAGAAAAAACCTGCAACAGTATGAGATTACTTGCAATCTGTTTTTTTGATCCAAAAATAGGGCTGGAGAGTATGGTTTTTCAAATCAATGTACTGGTGAAACATACTCAATGGGCCTTAAATTACAGTGCCAAACACTGAGATTAGTGCTACGTGTGACCCTGCTCCAAATCTTCATCAATGACTCTACATCTGATTTAGGACTGGAAGCCTGTGGTAGCAGAAACTACTGATCTTTCTGGTTTTCATTATAGGTATGGGGATATCAGTTTGTTATTGCTTTTATTACTCCTGTGGAGTGATGATGCATCTGTAAGAGAAAATTATACAGAGACTTATCATGATACAGTACATCTCCTCAGCCACTTCTTGAAAATAATGCCTTCAGCTTCCCCTCCTCCAATCCTGAAACAAAAGCAGATGCAAGATATCATCAGGTCCTCATCTCAAAACCTCTCACCCTTAGCTTAAGGTGTTCTTGCCCTTCCTTTATGGTTGCTAATTAGTTACATACTATAAGTAACCTACTGAATGTAGGAAGTACAACTGGCCCAGCTAAATTCCATAATAGTTCACTTCTTGATGGTCAGTATTGGCCTAAAAAGACTTGTTTTATGGGAATTCTGGTTAATGGTAGGGAGCAGCTGCGACCTGCATGTAGCTCTAGACTGAATGAAGCCCATCTTTCCATCATAAACAAGTTGCATCATCAACCATTCAAGGAAGGCCATATGAGCACTGCCTACCAGCCAAGAAGCTGTACATGTTGAATATACTCCCATCATTCCCCCACTGAAACTCTAAGATACACTGCCTTTACTCCCTCAGAGAGTCCAAGAACTGAGTATTTAACGTCCCAGATCACAGCGCTGCACTTAACAATAAAAGCCTCCTTTCTTCTACCAAGAAAGTATGTAATTTAGCAAAAGAGTTTTCTTAATAATTGGGCGCAAACATCAAAATCTACTTGTTGTTTTGCATTCTTAAATCAATAAGTTTATTCATATTTGTAGCATTTAAATACTGAGAGTATGAAAACAAACTTGTACGATGCCTTAAATGAAGAAAAGGTATTAATTGCATATTCAAGTATTAGAGAATTGCCATCAAATTGTGTCATCACAGTTTAATACCATGAAAGTTTAATTACCTAATACTTTGTGTTTTGATTAGTTTGGTAGTTTTACAGATATAGTGTTATGAAATCTAGCAATAAAGCAAAAGGAACTCATAGCAGCCATTTGTAATGTCATGTCATAGGCCCGTCAAAATAAGTGGAGGTTGTCTATAAATACTTATGGCAGTACAGCCCAGGTTAACTGTTTATGTCCTGTTTGCTAATCCATTTAAAGGTAAATAGGAACTGAAATGAGGGATTTTAGAATTAATGATAACCAGGCAGATTTTAAGGCCTGGCTAGGTTTGTATGAGCCCCAAATCTGTAGATTATACTGTAGATCTATCTGTTCACATGGAGTGCTAGAAGAGACATTAGAAGGTAGGTGTGAATTTCTTTAGAGAAGGCACACCATTTGAAGTAGGAAGGCATATGGGTTAAAATTGATTAGGTTTGTGAGCTGGAAGACCATGCCTTCGCCACACCCCCGTGTGACCTCATGCTCTACCTGGCCACACTTGAGTGCCCACCAGCCAAACAGGTTAATTAGCCACTCCCCTTTGAGAGTGGATTAAAAGCCTGGAACAGGGTGTGTCTGCTCTCTGTTTTCCTCCCTCCCTTGCCCTGGCCTCTAGCCAGTAAGGGGCTGCCTGTAGCCCTGCACCTCCAGGGCGTGTGGCCTTCAGGCCAACCCTCCCTAGGCTTCCTGGCCTAGATGTTCTTCCACGTGGCTGGTTCCTGGCGCTCAGTATGAACCCAGATTTACCTCTCTCTTAAATAAAGCTCTCACTTGCCTATGCATCTTTCACACTAAATAAAAGCTTAAAATATACCATGCTGCCTCTTTCATTTATGCTGGTATTTAGAATTCATCTCTAAATATTAGGCAAGAGCTCACTTGGGCTTATTAATATTGGGGATGTATCAATAAGCATATGGTGATATCATGGAACCCCAAATTCCAGTAACATGTGGCACCCCAGATAGGACTTCTAGGGAACTTTAAGGGGCCACATTTCATATTTTTTAAGAGGTTGAATCCCAATATCATATTGACTACCATTAACTATCTGGACTGTGGGGAGAGTTGGCCTGGGTTAGCAGGGTAAGTGCCTATTGTATCTAAAAGAAAATTCATGTTCCTTCCTGATATGTCAATAGTGACCCTTGGGAGGGCCAAATGAGACCAGGTGTTGGGCCTTGATTGCTGAATGGATGTGACATCCCTCATACTTCCCAACATTTGATATGAAGGAGAGGGTAGTGACCAGACAATGGGCAGGTCAAGAAAGAGGAAGGACCAAGAGGACCTAGGTAGAGAGTTTGAAAGTGAAGAGTTGGCCTTGGTCTCTTGAAGTGTTCTTCACTTCTTCATTTCCTCTAAATGTGTTAAAGAGATTTTGGCTGAAAAAAAGAGCAGGGAAAGGTCCATATGACTTGTTTAGAGGAAAGCGGGAAAGCCTCTGTCTCTAAGAAATATTCAATGGACACTTTGGCTGCCACTAGACAAGGCAGGGGAATGGATAGAAGAAGGCTATACATGGAGCATTGCATAACTGAGAATGAAATTACTCATGACTTACCACTGCTCTCATTCTCTCCTGGCTGATTCAACAAATATTTTCCCGGAAATGGCTATTCAGAGGTTCTCATCTTCATGCAAGAAAGAATTCAGACCGAAGACAAAGAGTTGCTGTAAGAATGCTAGCCAAGTTTAATGAAGAGAGTATACCTGACAGATCAGGCAGGCATTTTAGTGAAGAACCAAAATACAGTCAAGATTCAGACTCGAGTTTTTTACAAAAATACATATAGGCCTACCATTTATCTTCAACCCCCTTCCCCATTTCTGGGATTTTGCTGGGTGGATGGCTTCCTGGGTGTAGAATTCCTAAAATACCTCCCAGAATTTCATCAGCACAGTGCTATTAGTGTAAAAGCCCCTTTGGTGCAGGCTGAGAAAAATTCCCCTAAACAGTCCCCCTACTCCCATCCCTGGAAAGGTGTGGGACCCACCTAACAAGGTTATTGAACAAAAACAAAACTTTTCATATGCAAGTATTTGTCTGCTTCCAAGGCTTGCTTCTAAATTTCTTCCCTGGTTCAACCACACAAAAATTCCCATTTTTCCTCAGCCCTTCTCACACACTAATATCTACTTGCTACCTAACACTATGATTGTATCTGATAATTTGTGAACAAAAATAAAAGTTTCTAGGATTTCACTTTGCAAATGTCATAAAGAGGAGAGATGGTTGGGATGGTGTAAATCATTGACACCGTGTTTCAAAGGGACAGATAACACAGGCAATGCCATTTCCAGATGGAGGAAAGGGGAATGTGTCAGAAAATAGCAAGGAAAAATTTTTCTTCTAAACTACAACATCAGTTAAAGCACAGAGTGCCTGCCTAGTAAACTTACACCTGAGCCTCTTGACATCCTGATTGTGTTCCTGAGGAAAGAGTGTTTTTATGGACAACTTCCACTGTCTTCTTTCCTTTAATTTTTTTTGACAGGAAGAGTGGACAGTGAGAGAGAGAGAGAGAGAGAGAGAGAGAGAGAGAGAGGGGTCTTTCTTTGCCGTTGTTTCACCCTCCAATGGCTGTCGCGGCCTGTGCACTGCGGCCTGCGCACCATGCTGATCTGAAGTCAGGAGCCAGGTGCTTCTCCTGGTCTCCCATGGGGTGCAGGGCCCAAGCACTTGGGCCATCCTCTACTGCCCTCCCTGGCCACAGCAGAGAGCTGGCCTGGAAGAGGGGCAACCAGGACAGAATCCGGTGCCCCGACCGGGACTAGAACCCGGTATGCCGGCACCGCAAGGCGGAGGATTAGCCCAGTGATCCGCCGTGCTGGCCTCTTTCCTTTAATTTTTAGTAGACATTTTTACTAGAATATATTATAGTATGTGGAATGGCTTGTTAATATGTAGTTTCAAGCCATTTTGAAATTTTAGAAATGTTTTCTTATTTTTTAAAGATTTATTTATTAAATTGAAAGGCAGAGTTGATAGAGCAAGTGAGAGAGAGAGAGAGAGAGAGAGAGCAAGCGAGAGGGATAGAGAGAATGTCTTCCATTTGCTGGTTTACTTCCCAAATAGGCACAATGGCCAGGACTAGAACAAGCAGCTTCATTCCAATATTCTACATGGGTGCAAGGACCCAAATGTTTGGGTCATCTTCAGCTGCTTTCCAAGGTGCATTAACAGGAAGCAGGATTGAAAGTAGAACAAATCAATTCACAATAGCTAAGATATAGAATCAACCTAAATGCCCATCAACAGAGGACTGGATAAAGAAATTATGGGATATGCACTCTATAGAATACTACACAGCAGTGAAAAAACAATGAAATCTAGTCATTTGCAACAAAATGGAGGAATCTGGAAAACATCATGCTAAGTGAAATAAGCCAGTCCCAAAGGGACAATATTGTATGTACTCCCTGTCTGTTCTGTGACAACTAACCGAGCACCTAAAAGGAAACCTGTTGAAGTGAAACAGATACTATGAGAGACAATGACTTGATCAGCCCTTGTCCTGACTGTTGAGGAACAACTTACTGTTTTATTCCTTTTAGTATTTTTTTGTCCTACTTAATACAATTGGTTGAACTCTTTAATTAACACACAATTATTTCTAGGTGTTTAAATTGAACTGAAAAGTGATCCCTGTTAAATGTAAGAGTGGGAATAAGAGAGGGAGGAGATGTATAATTCGGCACACACTCACTCAGACTTACTCATAATGGAAGAGCTAGAAACCTGCCAAGGGATTCCAAATAAATCCCATCAACATGGCATGTACCAATGTCATTTTACTAGTCAAAGGGATCAGTTTCAGTTCATAATTGATCATACTGATAGGTCTAAGAGTCAAAGGGATCACATAAACAAGACCAGTGTCTGCCAATACTAACTGATAGAATTAAAAAGGAGAGAACAATCCAACATGGGAAGCAGGATACACAGCAGACCCATAGAATGGCAGATGTCCTAAACAGCACTCTGGCCTCAGAATCGGCCCTTAAGGCATGCGGATCTGGCTGAAGAGCCCATGAAAGCATTTCAGGCATGGAAAGACAAGACACTGTGACAAAAAAAAAAAATGACCTAAATGAAAGATCTCTGTGAGTGAGATCCCAGCAGAAAGATTGGGCCATCAAAGAAGGAGGTACCTTTCTCTGAAGGGAGGAGAGAACTTCCACTTTGACCATGGCCTTGTCTAAATAAGATCTGAGTCGGTGAACTCAAGAGGCTTCCATAGCTTTGGCTGCTTATGACAAGAGCATTGGATGATTACTGACGTCATAAATCAGAGTGTCTATTGTTAAATCAACAACGGCAGTCACTATGCACTAACTCCCATGTAGGACCTCGGTCCTTAATGTGTTGTACTATGCGAATTAATGGTAAAACTAGTCTTCAAACAGTACTTTATACTTTGTGTTTCTGTGTGGGTACAAACTGTTGAAATCTTTACTTAGTATATACAAGTTGATCTTCTGTATATAAAGATAATGGAAAATGAATCCTGATAAAGAATAGGATGGGAGAGGGTGTGAAAGATGGGATGGTTGCGGGTAGAAGGGAGGTTATGGAGAGAAAAGCCGCTATAATCCATAAGTTGTACTTTTGAAGTTTAGATTTATTAAAAAAAAGTTGTTTTTTTTAAACCTCCACTTTGACTATGACCTTGTCTAAACAAGATAAGAGTTGGAGAACTCAAGGGGCTTCCATAGCCTTGGAAACTCATGACTGGTGCATACGGAGATTACTGATGCCATAAACAGGAGTGTCAATTGGTAAAGTCAACAACAGGAGTCACTGTGCACTTACTCCTCATGTAGGGTCTTTGTCCTTAATGTGCTGTACATTGAGACTTAATGCTATAACGAGTACTCAAACAGTATATTTCACTTTGTGTTTCTATGGGGGTGCAAACTGTTGAAATCTTTACTTAATGTATACTAAACTGATCTTCTGTAAAAAAAAAAAAGAAAAGAAAAGAAATTATCAATTCCCAACTTGACTCTCACTGGGATTAAACATGACAATAGGTCTGATCTGATTTCATCATCATTTAAAAAATCATCTATTATTTTTCACTTTATGTTTCTGTGTGGGAGCAAACTGTTGAAATCTTTACTTAATGTATGCTAAACTGATCTTCTGTATATAAAGAGAATCGAAAATGAATCCTGATGTGAATGGAAGGGGAGAGGGAGTGGGAAAGGGGAGGGTTTTGGGTGGGAGGGACATTATGGGGGGGAAGCCATTGAAATCCATAAGCCGTACTTTGGAAATTTATATTCATTAAATAAAAGTTAAAAAAAAAGAATGGAAAAAGATGTACAATTTGGGACATGCTCAACAGGACTTGCCCAAAATGGTGGAGTTAGAATCATGCCAGGGGACCCCAGTACAATCCCATCAAGGTGGCCTGTACCAATGCCATCTCACTAGTCCCAGTGATCAATTTCAGTTCATAATTGATCACACTGATAGGTCTAAGAGTCAAAGGGATCACACAAACAAGTCTAGTGTCTGCTAATACTAGCTGATAGAATCAAAAAGGGAGAGAATGATCCAACATGGGAAGCGGGATACACAGCAGACTCATAGAATGGCAGATGTCCTCAACAGCACTCTGGCCTCAGAATCAGCCCTGAAGGCATTCGGATATGGCTGAAGAGCCCATGAGAGTATTTTTGGCATGGAAAGCCAAGACACTCTGGCAAAAAAAAAAAAAAAAAAGGAAGACTTAAATGGAAGATCTCTGCGAGTGAGATCCCAGTGGAAAGAATGGGGCCATCAAAGAAGGAGGTACCTTTCTCTGAAGGGAGGAGAGAACTTCCACTTTGACTATGACCCTGTCAGAATAAGATCGGAGTCGGTGAACTCAAAAGGCTTCCATAGCCTTGGCAACTCATGACTAGAGCCTAGGGAGATAACTGACGCCGTAAACAAAAGTGTCAAATTGTTAAGTCAACAACAGGAGTCACTGTGTACTTACTTCTCATGTGGGATCTGTCCTTATTGTGTTGTCCAATGTTAAGTAATGCTATAACTAGTACTGAAACAGTATTTTATACATTGTGTTTCTGTGTGGGTGCAAACTAATGAAATCTTTACTTAATATATACTGAATTGATCTTCTGTATATAAAGATAATTGAAAATGAATCTTGATGTGAATGGAATGGGAGAGGGAGCGGGAGATGGGAGGGGTGTGAGTGGGAGGGAAATTATGGTAGGGGAGGAAGCCATTGTAATCCATTAACTGTACTTTGAAAATTTATATTTACTAAATAAAAAAAAGAAAGTAGAGCAGCTGGGAAATGAACTAGTGGATGTATGGGATGCTGGCTTACCTCAGGTGGTAGCTTTACCCACAATGCCATGACACTGGCCCCAGAAATGTTTTCTTAAATTTCGATGCTCATTTTTTATTTTGTCCTGTTGTTTTGGTTTTCATATTCTTGACTCCTGATATATATATTGGGTCTTTTTTTGTATCATCTATCTAGCACTTTCTCTCAAATCCTTTTAATATCTTTCTTTCTTTTTTTTTTTTTTTGAGAGGCAGAGTGGACAGTGAGAGAGAGAGACAGAGAGAAAGGTCTTCCTTTGCCGTTGGTTCACCCTCCAATGGCCACCACGGACGGTGCACCATGCTGATCCAAAGCCAGGAGCCAGGTGCTTCCCCTGGTCTCCCATGGAGGTGCAGGGCTCAAGGACTTGGGCCATCCTCCACTGCACTCCTGGGCCACGGCAGAGAGCTGGCCTGGAAGAGGGGCAACCGGGACAGAATCCGGCGCCCTGACCGGGACTAGAACCCGGTGTGCCGGTGCTGCAAGGTGGAGGGTTAGCCTTGTGAGCCGCAGCGCCAGCCTTTAATATCTTCCATTGTTCATTTTTAAATTTTCTTTCCACATCTCTTTCTTTGTCACTTTACCGTTATTTTTATATATTTTAGTAGTCTAATTTGATCCCTGATTTTGAGGTGATTTTTTTTCCTTTTAATTCTTTCAATATCTCATCTTAAAACTTTCCTTTCTCCTCCATTCTCACTTATGTGTTCTTCTAGTTTGGAATAATGTTGATTCTTTATTTCTTTAATATATTCTGAATTTCTTTGGCTTGTTGAAATGTTTGGGTAGCATCTTTATCTGATGTATAAACATATATTTATTTAAACATTTATTTTATCTAAGAGTCTTATTCTCTCAATTTTTTTTTTTCATAGTAACTTTCAATGAGATTCACTTTTAATTCCTTGCTATTATTTATATTTGACTGAGTCTTTAAACTGTATTCTTAGGAAGGGACCATAGGTTTAGGAAAGCACTGTTTGCTGGCTCTGAGACTCCCTTTTTATTGTTGTCAGAATGTTTTCAAGGATGGGTTCGTACTGACATCATTTACTTTTATTCTGACTTTCTCTTTCCTTTGTTTCTTAGTATTTTTGTCCTATATGATTGATGTTATACCCTTCAGCAATGTCTCCTGAATTCAGGATTTTTTTCTCAGAATGTAGTTTCAGTTGGTTAGGTTTGAGAGTTAATAAGGAGTCAACTAACTCAAAACCTCCTGAACTTCCATGAGTTCCTTGTATGCACTTACGACATGGAGCCTGTAGAAGACTGCTTTTGTTCAGCTGCTGTTCTCAAGTTGGTCTACTGGTTTGGGAGTTTTCCAAGTCTCAGAGTTTGCACAGGTCCTAGTTTTTCCTCATTTCTGCCTGCATCAATCAGACAGGAAATATGACTCCCTTTATCTTTGTATGCCTCATCTGGTTATTTTTTGGAGTCACTGAAAATGTTTTATTGTACAGTTTGTCCTGCATATACTGCCATATACTATTTTCATTGTGATATTTGAGTAGATAACCACACCACTGGGAGGCACTGTGGTGCAGGAGGTTAAGTCACTGCCTGTAGCACCAGCATCCCATATAGGCACTAGTTGGAGAACCAGATGCTCCACTTCTGTTCCAGAGCCCTGCTAATGGCCTAGGAATGCAGCTAAAGATGGCCTAAGTCCCTGGGTCCATGCCATCCCTGTGGGTCACCTGAAAGAAGCTCCTGGCTGCTGGCTTTGACCTGGCCCAGACCTGGTCATTGCAGTCATTCGAGAAGTGAATCATGCCAGCGCCATGGCTCACTAGGCTAATCCTCCACCTGTGGCACCAGCACACTGGGTTCTAGTCCCAGTCAGAGTGTCGGTTCTGTTCCGGTTGCTCCTCTTCCAGTCCAGCTCTCTGCTATGGCCCGGGAGTGCAGTGGAGGATGGCCCAAGTACTTGGGCCCTGCACCCACATGGGAGACCAGGAGAAGTACCTGGCTCCTGGCTTTGCATCGGTGCAGTGCGCCGGCCGCAATGCACTGACCATAGCGGCCATTTTGGGGGTGAAACAACGGAAACAGGAAGACCTTTCTCTCTCTCTCTCTCACTGTTCACTCTGCCTGTCAAAAAAAAAAAAGTGAATCAGAGGATGGAAGATCTCTCTGTAACTATGCCTTTCAAATACGTATTTAAATCTTAAAAACAAACAAACAAACAAACAAACAAAACAACAACAACAAAAAAACTTGCCACTACCATCATTTCCTCACCTTGTATACTCTTTGGTACACTTAAAATAAAGCAGTTAAAAAAAGATCATTCTCTCCCTTTTTTATTCTATCAGCTAATATTTGCAGACACTATTCTTGTTTCTGTGATGCCTTTGGTTCTTAGTCCTATCATTATGATCAATTGTGAACAGAAATTGATCACTGGGACTAGTGAGATGGCATTGGTATCCAACATGGGAAGTGAGATACACAGCAGACCCATAGAATGGCAGATGTCCTAAACAACACTCTGGCCTCAGAATCAGCCCTTAAGGCGTGCGGATCCGGCTGAAAAGCCCATGAGACCATTTCAGGCATGGAAAGCCAAGACACTCTGGGGAAAAAAAAAAAACCTAAATGAAAGATCTCTGCGAGTGAGATCCCAGTGGAAAGAATGGGTCATCATGTCATGAGTTGCCAAGGCTATGGAAGCCCCCTGAGTTCACCGACTCTGATCATATTTACACAAGGCCATGGTCAAAGTGGAAGTTCTCTCCTCCTGGGATCTCACTCGCAGAGACCTTTCATTTAGGTTTTTTTTTTTTTTTTTTTTTTTTTTTGCCAGAGTGTCTTGGCTTTCCATGCCTGAAATACTCTCATGGGCTTTTCAGCTGGATCCGCATGCCTTAAGGGCTGATTCTGAGGCCAGAGTACTGTTTAGGACATCTACCATTCTATGGGTCTGCTGTGTATCTCACTTCCCATGTTGGATCGTTCTCTCCCTTTTTGATTCTATCAGCTAGTATTTGCAGACACTAGTCTTGTTTATGTGATCCCTTTGGTTCTTAGTCCTATCATTATGATCAATTGTGAACTGAAATTGATCACTGGGACTAGTGAGATGGCATTGGTACATGCCATCTTGATGGGATTGAATTGGAATCCCCTGGTATGTTTCTAACGCTACTGTTTGAGGTAAGTCAGCTTGAGCATGTCCCGAATTGCACATCTCTTCCCTGAGAGTAGGATTTTTGAGAAAAAATTTGAATTATAACGAAATCCTGACACTTTCCTACTATACTCAATAATGCAATTAACCTTATACATTCCTGGAAGGTGATCATTTTTTAAAAAGATTTTATTTATTTATTTGAAAGGCAGAGATACAGAGAGGCAGAGGTGGAATGAGAGAGAGAGAGAGAGAGAGAGAGAGAGAAAGAGAGAGAGAGAAAGAGAAATCTTCCATCCCATGGTTCACTCCCTAGATGGCCCCAAAGGCCAGAGCTGCGCCGATCGAAAACCAGAGGTGGGGAACTTCTGGGTTTCCCACATGGGTGCAGGAGCCTAAGAACTTGACAGCATCTCCTGCTGCTTTCCCAGGTTGTAGCAGAGAGCTGGATTGGAAGTGGAGCAGCCGGCACTAGAACTGGTGCCCATATATGATGCCAGAACTGTAGGCAGCGGCTTTACCTGCTACATTACCAGCACCAGCCTCTGGAAGGTGATCTTGACTTCTATTTTTGTCTAGAGCTATTTTGTCTCTTATAGTAGTTTCTAGCCACAAATTACTTCTGAGCACTTGAAATGTGGTTAACACCAGATGTTGAAATGCTAATGTTTTATATACTTAAATAAAAATATTGCTATAATTTTACCTGTTTCCTCTTACTTTTAAAAATATGCCTATAAACGTTAATATTATATATATAGCTTACATTGAGGTTCACATATTTCTATTGGTCATCCTGTTCTGGAGCATTAACAGTTGCATTTTCCTCTCTCTTCAGTGTCTACCTGTGTCCAGGATATTCTTGAATATTATAAAAATTCAAGGAGGATACAAGCCATTGTGAACTCAAGTTTACTTTAATAAAGATATAATAGTTATATACAGAAATATTTATGGATATGTGTGTATGCATGTATTTATATATGTTTATATGTAGGTTATTATGAGAATACTTCAAATGTTCATAAAAATATAAGTAAAAGATAAATTTTTAAAAAATTGAAATTGATGCATGATATTTCATAATATGCATTTTCATTAACTTTTTGAAAACCGCTCATATTTTTTGTTCTATCTAGAAGAAATAACTGTATCAACAAACAAATCAATACCCAGGGTTTTTGTGTTTAGTACTTGCTTGAATAATAGGAACCATTTTAAGAAATACAGAACATTGCAGAATATTTTTAGAAATAAGGAAGTGCTCAAAGCAAACTAAGATAAAGCTAAAAACAAAGAAAAGCTGAAAATAATAACCAAAAAAAAGCAACCAGAAACAGTAAAACTCAAAACAAAAGTATGTCAAGACACATAGTAGCCAACTGAAAGTAACTACAATGGGCAAATCTGGGACAATTTGAACAACAAGCGAATAACAAACAATGTGTCAGATAATTATAACACTAGCTATAAAATAAATATCTTAGCCTATATAGATAAAAATAAATGACTGAATAAATAAATAAATGAGAAAGAAGAGACAAGTCTCCTTCAGAGAATCCAAAATAACAAATGATGCTGCTATGTGTTCAAGGGGGTGGAATATAATTCTCTACTCTGTAACTGATTTCCTTCCAAAATACACAGTTTTGAAAAAAAAATGGAAATAATACAATTAAAAGAGGGTTATAGAACAAGTGAGCGAGAGAGAGAGATATGGTGGAGAGACAGAGAATACTTGAAACTTGTTTAATTCTTGAAACTAGTGATGCTTGATTCCAAATTCCAACATTGTCTTTCAATTTAATGAACCAGTGGATTTCTATTTATTTTTACTTAACTATTTTATTTTCTTTCGTCACTTCTAAATACAGGACATTTAAAAAAATACACCCTCTTCCTATAAATCTTTCTTTGCTATTCTTTCCCTAAGATTTTCCCCTTAGTTAGCTAATTTTTTCTTCAATAAAAGTCTTAGGTTAGTAGTCCCAACCAAAATTTTCATTCCTTAGTTAAGATGTAACTCTTTTGCCTTCATTCCTTTTTGTTTCTTGTGAGGTCAGTAGTTATGTCTCCAATTTTATTATTTGTATTAGTAATTTGAGTTTTCTCCTTTTTGAGTGAGTTGTTGAATGTTTGAAAATTTTATTGATCTTCTAGAAAAGCAAACTTTTAGCCTTGCTGAATTTTCTTAAAATTTTTTCTGGCCTGCTTCATTTCTTTCTGTTCTAGTCATTATGTTTTCTTCCTTCAGTTTGATTTTTGACTAGCCTGATCTTATTTTTCTACACTTTTTAAGGATGAAACATTAATTTGTAATCTTTCATCTTTAAAAATATAGATAAATGCATATATAAATTTCTCTGTAAGCACTCATTGAACTACATTCTGTAAGTTTTGGTGTATTGTTTTTTCATCTTAATTTATTTCACATTTTTTGTGATCTATTATTTTATCCGTTTTTTAGGAGTGCGAAGCTTAATTTCCTTACTTGTAATTTCTCTAAATTTCTTTCTGTTAGTAACTGATAAATAAATTCATTCCATTATGGTTAGAGAACATACCTTGTGTGGTTTAAATTCATTTAAGTTTATTGATCCTTGGTTTATCACTTTAGAGCTTGTTTAATGGTCTGTATACAGAATATTCTAAATGCACCTAAGAGCAAATAGCATGTTATTATTAGATAGAATTTTCTATAGATCTAAATTTACTCCAGCAGGTATATAGGTGATTTAAATATTTTGCTTCTTTGATGATCATCTACCTAGTTATGTTATACATTACTTAAAGTGTGATATGTAAGTCTCCAGTTATTATTGTAGAATGTTCTATTTTTTCCTTCCCACTTTAACTCTATCAGTTGTGCTTCATTTATTTTAAGGATCTATTGTTAGATACTGATATGTTTATAATTGTTGTATGTCCTTGGTGGATTGGGTTTCTTATAATTATATCCTTCTTTGCTTCTATTAACAAATTTTGTCTTAAAGATCATTTTCTCTGAAATTGATGTAGTCATTCCAGTTCTCTTTAAGTTACTATTACTTCTAGCCTGATGTATCTTTTCCCATGTTTCTCTTTCAAATTAGTTCTGTTTTTATATCTAAAGTGTGCCTCTCATCTAAAGCATATGTTAAATCATGATTTTTTAACTCTTCTGTCACTCTCTGCCTTTTAATTTGGGAGTTTAATCCATTTACTTTCAATGTAACTTGGAGAGATTGGATTTGCATTTTCCTTTTTGCTCTCTGTCTTGTATGAGTCTTATTTCTTTTTGTTCCTCTGTTTCTTGATTACTGATACCATTGGTGTTAATTAGATATTTTTATTGCATTACCTAAATTCTCATGTCCTTTCTTACTATATATTAATGATTTTATATACACAGTATGAAATTATTTTTAAAGATTTATTTATTTGAAAGTCAGAGTTACAGAGAGAGAGGGAAGGACAGAGAGGGAGAGAAATCTTCTATCTGCTGGTTCAAATCCCAAATTTCTGCAATGACCAGGGTTGAGTCAGCTTGAAGCCAAGATCCAAGAGCTTCTTCCAGTCCTTCCATTTGGGTGTGGGGGCCCAAGGACCTGGGCCAACTTTCACTGCTTTCTTGGGCCTTTAGCAGGGAGTTGGATCAGAAATGGAGCAGAGGGAACAAAAATAGTTGGGCATCTGGGATGCTAGTTAATGGAACGAGGACAGAAGCCTCAGCCATTCCTGCTCAATGCACAAAAGAGATAAACATTGGAATGTATTCCATGCCCTTGAATCACACTTGGGTCTCACACCCTATTGCTTTCATACTCCACACCTCATAGCCACCTGAAAGACCAATTGCTCAGAATACTTGAAAGACCAGTTCCAGGAATCCCCTTCCCCCTGCTGCCCCCTACACCCACCCCATCCCCAGCCCTCCTAAAATATAAAAAGGCCCAGCCCCTGGGGGTCCAGGCCTTCTGCCAGGTGTTCCATCATATGCACAGGGCAGCTGGTCACCCACCTCTATGAATTTATTTTCTCTGAATAAATTCAGTTTGGCTGTAAATTTGTACACTGCCTCCTCTCTATTCTGTGCCTCTTTTCCTAACACTTTGGTTCCTGTTGTGACAAGGCACCAATCTACAGCTTTTTTCCTAACACTAGTGTCAAAAGTGACAGCTTTATCCACTGTTCCACAATGCTGACCCTAAAATTATTCCTGTATTACACTTGCAATATATCTGCTTACTTTCTTAGTGGTTGCCTTAAGGATTATAATTAGCATCTTCATTTATGCCAGGTTAGTTTATTATGCTAATAACTCATTTCAACATAAACAATACCCTTATTCTTAGATAGCTCAGTCCCAGTTCCTTTGTTTTTACTTAAATTTTATTTTCAATGTTAAAAGTCCAATCTTTTCTTGATTTTATTTTGTTTATGTTTTTATTTATATATGTTAATTATTTGAGAGCATAGGAGAACAAGAATGTTTGTAAGAGAGAGAGTAGGAAGAAAATAGTTTCAAATTCATAGTACAAACATTGTAAAATAATAGACACCAAGCTTTCCCTATTGTTTACATCATATACGTGGCCAGTGCCACAGCTCACTTGGCTAATCTTCTGCCTGTGGTGCCGGCACCCCGGGTTCTAGTCCTGGTTGGGGCACTGGATTCTGTCCCGGTTGCTCTTCTTCCAGTCCAGCTCTCTGCTGTGGCCTGGGGAAGGCAGTGAAGGGTAGGGTGGGCCAGGTGCTTGGGTCCCTGCACCCACATGGGAGACCAGGAAGAGGCACCTGGCTCCTGGTCGGTGCAGTGCCAGCCGTAGCAGCCATTTAGGGGGTGAACCAATGGAAAAAAGAAAACCTTTCTCTCTGTCTCTCTGTCTCTCTCTCACTGTGTAACTCTGCCTGTCAAAAAAATCATATACTAGTATATTTGTCACATTCTATAAACCACACCCAGCTTACCTTTTATCATCTCATATTAACATATTTGTTACAATTAATTAACCACATCTAGCTTCCTCTATTTTTATGATTGAGTGGTGTTCCTATGTGTATTTGTGTGTGTGTGTAATGTATATATCACATTGTATTTGTCCATTCATCTGATGATGATAACCTTGGCTGAGTCTGTATCTTGGCTATTGTGAACAGTGCTGTGATAAACATGGTTGAGCAAGTATTTGTTGAATGAAATATTATTTTCTATCTCTTTGATAACAGCCATTTTTTTAGGGATGAGGTGATATTTCATTGTTGATTTGATTTGCATTTCCTTGATGGCTAGCAATATTGAGTATTTTCTCATATATTTGTTGTCCATATTTATTTCTTCATTTTAGGACTGGCTGTTCAGATCCTTTGCCTAATTCTTTTTTTTTTTAAAGATTTATTTATTTATTTGAAAGTCAGAGTTACACAGACAGAGAAGAAGAGACAGAGAGAGAGAGGTCTCCCAACCACTGGTTCACTCCCCAGTTGGAACTGCACCCATCTGAAGCCAGGAGCCAGGAACTTCTTCCAGGTTTCCCATGAAGGTGCAGGACCCCAAGGACTTGGGCCATCTTCTGCTTTCCCAGGCTGTGACAGAGAGCTGGATTGGAAGTGCAGCAGCCAGGACATACACCGGTGCCCATATGGGATGCTGGCACTGGAGGCAGCAGCTTTATCTGCTATGCTACAGCACTGGCCCATGCCTATTTCTTAATTGGATAAATTTTGTTGCTGATGAATTTTTTGAGTGATATACTCTGGATATTAATCCTGTGATAGATAAATATCTTACAAATATTTTTCCCATTCTGTGAGCTGTCTTAGATTTATAATACTTCATCATGCAGTTGTTTTTAAAAATCAATTGGGAAAATAATAAATTGTACCAAAAATAGTGTGTACATTTATACATTTCAGTTAGTTGGATATCCTGAAATATCTTAAACCTATGTCTCTTAGTCTTTTTTTTTTTTTCTGACAGGCAGAGTGGACAGTGAGAGAGAGAGACAGAGAGAAAGGTCTTCCTTTGCCATTGGTTCACCCTCCAATGGCCGCCGCGGCTGGCGCACTGCACTGATCCGATGGCAGGAGCCAGGTGCTTCTCCTGGTCTCCCATGGGGTGCAAGGCCCAAGCACTTGGGCCATCCTCCACCGCACTCCCGGGCCACAGCAGAGAGCTGGCCTGGAAGAGGGGCAACTGGGACAGAATCCAGCGCCCCGACCGGGACTAGAACCTGCTGTGCCGGCGCCGCAAGGCGGAGGATTAGCCTATTGAGCCACGGTGCCGGCGTCTCTTAGTCTTGAAAAGGGATTTTCAAGGCATACCTTCCATACTGGACGAGATAGTCAATTATAGACCTGAGACTTTACTTCCTGATTGCTCAGAACCCCAACATCAGTCTTTGGTGAGTTCTTAGAACATTCTCAGGCAGTTCCTAAGGATGCATGTAGCCCGGATTGTAGACACATTCTTTTTTTTAAATTTATTTATGTATTTGAAAGTCAGAGTTACACAGAGAGAAAGAGAGGCAGAGAGGGGAGGGATCTTCCATCTGCTGGTTCACTTCCCAATTGGCTGCAACGGCTGGAGCTGCACCAATCCGAAGGAGCTAGGAGCTTCTTCTGGGTCTTCCATGTGGGTGCAGGGTCCCAAGGACTTGGGCCATCTTCAGCTTTCACAGGCCACAGCAGAGAGCTGGATTGGAAGTGGAGCAGTCAGGACTTGAACCAGCACCCATATGGGATGCCAGCACTGCAGGCAGCAGCTTTACCTGCTACACCACAGCACCAGCTCCTGTGAACATATTCTTAGACGTGCACTTTGTCCATCTTAGATTCCCACAGCTTTTCACATCTCTCCTATGACCAATTAATTCTTTAACTTCTTTTAAAACAATTTGGCTAGTCTGACATTTTCCCTTACTGTAATCAACAAAGCCAACCACAAAGTACAGTTCTATGTTCTCTCTCTCTGCATTCTTCAATTTTTAAAGATCTATTTTATTTATTTGGTCTTCCACGTGGCTGCAGGCCCTCTTCCGCTTCTTTCTTAGGTGTATTAGCAGGGAGCTGTATTGAAGTGACGCAATAGGGACTCAAATCTACACTCACATGGAATGCCAGCATCACAGTGGCAGATTAACTGGGCCCCTTTCTTTGATTTTCAAATAAATTCTTCCTTAAAAATGTATCTATTGTATTTATTGTGCTGCTGAAAAACTTTGCTAATATCCAGATATCTACAAAGGACAATGTTTTTTAGAAAGCTTTTACTTAATAAACACAAATTTCATAGGTAAAGCTTTAGGAATATAGTGATTCTTCCCCCCATACCTGCCTTCCACTTCCATTTGTGTCCCACCTCCTTGTCCCTCTCTCATATCATTCTTCATTAATATTCATTTTTAATTATCTTTATATACATAAAACCAACTCTATACTATGTAAAGTTTTCAACAGTTTGCACCTACACAGACACACAAAATATAAAGTACTGTTTGAAGACAAGTTTTACCATTAATTCTCATAGTACAACTCATTAAGGACAGATGTTCTACATGGGCAGTAAGTGCACAGTAACTCCTCTTGTTGATTTAACAATAGACACTCTTATTTATGACTTAACTGATCACCTGAGGCTCTTGTCATGAGCTGCCAAGGTTATAGAACACTTTTGAGTCCACAAACCTCATCAGTATTTAGACAGGGCCATAAGCAAAGTGGAAGTTCTTTTCCTCCCTTCAGAGAAAAGTACCTACTTCTTTGATAGCCCCTTCTTTCCACTGGGATCTTACTCACAGAGACCTTTCATGTAGATCATTTTTTGCCACAATGTATTGGCTTTCTATGCGTAAAATTCTCTTATGAGCTTTTCAGCCAGATCTGTATGCCTTAGGGCTGATTCTGAGGTCAGAGTGCTGTTTAAGGTGTTAGTCATTCTATGATTCTGCTGAGCAGCCTGCTGCCCATGTTGAATCATTCACTCCATTTTAATTCTATCATTTTTACCAGACACTTGGTCTACTTTATATGATCCCTTTGACACTTAATGCTATCTATATGATCAGTTACACACTTAAAATGATCACTTAAAATGTAAGATGGCATTAGTACTACCCAGCTGAATGGGATTTGGAGTCCCATGGCAAGTGTTTAGCTTTACTCTTAGGGTTAAGTCTGTGGGAATGTATGCCAACCTGTACATCTCCTCCCTCTGTTAGTCCCACTCTTATATTTTACTAGGATCTATTTTCAAGTATTTAAGCAACTAAGAATAATTCTGTGTTAAGTAAAGAGTTCAACCAATGGTATTAAGTAGAAAAATACTAAAAAAATGAACTGTTCCATTTTGACAACTTGTACCTGTGTACCCACTGTTTTTGTTGAAGAGAGACTTTTCATAAGTTTTTATAAAGCCATTTTTATTGAAATCCAGAGCCATTGGACTTAAAGCCACTGAGTGTTTTTTCAGTGAGCTTAATGAAAGTTATATAGAGACCAAAATCATAGGTGTTTTCCCATAATAATCACTCTGCTTAATATTCCAGGATTTTCTCACATGGAATGGGGAAATATAGAGAGTTAGAACAAAATGTCCAATATTGATTGAGTTTTAATTTGCTACTACTAGGTGGCCCTCAAAGTCAGATTCAGTTGATCCAGAAAAGGTAAACTCACATGTTATTTCTCATACATTGATTTTTATCATACACTTATTTATTTGTAAGACAGAAAGAGAGAGAGAGAGAGAACTGGAAGCCAGGAGCCAAGAACTATATCTAGGGCTCCGACATGGGTGATCAGGACCCAACGGCTTGAAACATCACTACTGTCTCCAAGGGTGTGCTTTAGCCTAAAGCTGAGCTGGAAGCAGAGGCAGAACTCAATGTCAAGTACCTCCTATAAGGTACAAGGGCATCCCAATCAGTGACTTAACCTCCTGCACTGCAGTCCCCAGCTGGTGTTCTTCCATTTTGTTTTCTTTCCTCTCCAAATCCATTCATACCTTAATGTTTGGTTAATCTTCAAAAATACCACTGAATTACAAAATTCTTCAGTGATTCCCCAACTAACTCTGTAAGACTTTCTGATAACTGAGAGATACAGGGATTTCAAGAGGACCCCCCCCCCATACACACATGATGCAAATAAGGATTTTATCTATTTTATATACTAAGTTTATGCATGAAGGTTGACTACCATGAAATAACTTGAAAATGCTTGTAATATGAACTGATGAGTTTGATTCAGCACCTGATTCCCTAGATTCAGCCTCAGAGATGCTTATATAGTAGGGATATATGCTGAGCTTGATGCAGCTAGTCTTTAGTCACTCATTTGAAAAAGCAAAAGCAATTTATAAGAGGATTGAAAAGCCAGCATTCAAGTGTATCCTACATTAGTTAAGTCTACCTCTAACCCTTTAAGGCGGCTGCTCTCCTGAAATTGTTTGCTGCATACACTTTGTTCATGTTGTGTGTTGACTGACTGATCTACCTCCTTCTTTATGCTTGGCCTCTTTCTACCTCTCCTTAAGGCACAACTGCAATTTCACCTTCTCTATCATATTAGCTTTTCTTATTTAGGAGCACAATATAAGAAAGAATAAATTAATTGCTACTCTTTCTCAAATAATAGCAAAGATTACTTAATTATGATTTTTTAAATATTTAAGATCCAAAAATTTCATTTATTTAATATATGTGATTTAGGCGCATAGTCATATTTCTCACCCTACCCTCACAACAGCCCATAGTGCAACCCTTCTTCTTCCTTCTTCACCTATTCCCACTCTTAATTTTTACAAAGATCAATTTTTCTGTTTACTTTATACTCTTAAGAGTATTTAGTAAATAAATACAGTAAATAAAGAGTTCAACAAATAGTATAAAGAAAAGAAATTTTCCTCATTTTCCTCAACAGTGTAGACAAAGGCTGTAAACAATCATTGAATCTCAAAATGTCAATTTCACCCCAAAACATTACATTTTAGCTACTCTATTAGTTACCATAGATCAGGGAAAGCATATGGCATTTGTCTTTTTGGGACTGGCTTATTTCACTAAGTATAATGGTTTCCAGTTGCATCATTTTGTTGCAAAAGATAGGATTTTTTTTAACTTCTGAGTAGTATTCCATAGTATATACCATAATTTCTTTATCCAGTTATCACTTGATGGACATCTGAGTTAATTCCATATCTTTGTTATTGTGAATTCAGCTGCAATGAATATGAGGATAAAGAGAACTCTTTGATGTGCTGATTTCACTTTGTGTAAATTCCCAAGAGTGGGATGACTGAATCATATGGTAGATCTGTTTTCAGCTTTCTAAGGTACCTCCATGCTGTCTTCCAGAACTGCTGCACCAGTTTACATTCCCACCAACAGTGGAGTAGGGTACCTTTTATCCCACATCCTCACCAGCATTTGTTGTTCATTGATTTCCAGATGAGAACCATTCTAACTGGGGTGAGGTGAAACCTCATTGTATTTTTGATTTGCATATCCCTGATGGCTAGTGATCCTGAGCATTTTTTCAAGTGTTTGTTGGCCATTTGAATTTCCTCTTTTGATTAATGCCTATCCAAGTCCTTTGCCCATTTCTTAACTAGATTGTTTGTTTTGTTGTTGTTGAGTTTCTTGAGCTTGTTGTAGATTCTGGATCTTAATCCTTTATCGGTTGTGTAGTTGGCAAGTATTTTCTCCCATTCTGTCAGTTGCCTCTTTACTTTGCTGAGCATTTCTTTTGCCATGCAGAAGCTTCTCAACTTGATGTAATCCCATTTGTTAATTTTGTCTTTGATTGCCTGTGCTTCTGGGGTCTCTTCCAAGACTTCTTTACCTATGCCAATGTTTTGCAGAGTTTCTCCATTTTTCTCTAGTAATTTGATGGTATCAGGTCATAGATTTAGGTCCTTTATCTGTTTTGAGTGGATTTTTGTGTAAGGTATAAGGTAGGGGGTCTTGTTTCACACTTCTGCATGTAGAGATCCGATTTTCCCAGCACTGTTTGTTGAAGAGACTGTCCTTTCTCCAGGGATTGATTTTAGCTCCTTTTTCAAAGATAAGCTAGTTATAGATGCATGGATTGATTTCTGGAGTTTCTACTTGGTTCCATTGGACTACATGTCCATTTTTTGCCAATACCAGGCTGTTTTGATTATAACTGTGCTGCAGTATGTCTTGAAATCTGGTATTGCAATGCTTCTGGCTTTGCTTTTGTTGTATAAGATTGCTTTAGCTATTAGGGGTCTCTTGTGTTTCCATATGAATTTTGGCATTGTTTTGTTCAGATCTGCGAAAAATGTCATTGGTGTTTTGATTGGGATCCCATTGAATCTGTAAATTGTTTTCGGCAGTATGGACATAGTTTTGATTTTTAAAAATTTCCTCACGTTACGATTTAACTGATTGCTTTTCCTTCTCTGATTACAAAACCTCTTGCTGGTACTATCTGCCAAACCATGGCTGAGATCACAGGGCATGGAGTCAATCCTGAACCCACGATGTGTGTAGAATAAAGGCGGAAAGTGAAAGCTAGGCAAGCATCTGTATCAGATTCTAATAAGGGTAACGAGTTAAATATAGACAAACAAAGGCATAAAAATTAGAAATTTCAGATGATAGCAAGTTCTGAGTAAGTGAATGGAGCCGGTACCTGCATCTGGGTTACAAGCCTAACTTTGCAGAGGCAGGAAAGACTAGTCATGGTTGGAGGCTCCATTAGAGATGGCACCATAATTTGAATAAGTTAAATTTCTCTTGTTCTTGTTCAAAAGGATGTGAAAACCAGAGGGCTAACTCTAAAGGACCACAACTTTCCTGTTTTAGCTCATTCCTGGAGATTATTTTTGTCCATAGTTTTAATTCTCTTGTGCTTTTGTTCTTTTTTTAAAAAAAATTAAAATTTATTTGAAAGGAAAAGAGAGAGAGAAGGAGAGAAAGGGAGAGAGAAAGAGAGAGAGAGAGAGAGAGAGAGAGAGAGATTCTTCTGTATGTTGGTTCACCCCCTAACAGCCTCAATGGCCAATGCTAAGCCAAGCCAAAGCCAGGAGTCAGGAGCCAGGAACTCCACTTGGATCTGTCACCCAAGTGGTAGGGGCTGTTATCTGCTGCTTTACAAGTCACTTTAGCAGGAAGATAGATAGGAACCGGAGCATCCAAAACTCAAACCAGTGTTCTGATATGGGCTGCTGGTGTAGTTGCAAGAGGCGGCTTAACCTGTTGTACCACACTGCCTGCCTCTTCCTTCAGTCTTAATATTTTTTTAAGATTTATTTATTTCTTTGAAAGTCAGAGATACATGGAGAGAGAAGGAGAGGCAGAGAGAGAGAGAGAGAGAGAGAGAGAGAGAGGTCTTCCATCCACTGGTTCACTTCCCAAATGGCCACAATGGCTGGAGATAGCCGATCTGAAGCCAGGAGCCAGGAATTCTTCTAGGTCTGCCACGTGGGTCCCGGGTCCCAAGGACTTGGGCCATTTTCTACTGCTTTCCCAGGCCATATCAGAGAGCTGGATTGGAAGTGGAGCAGCCAGGACTCGAACCGGCACCCATACGGAATGCCAGCACTGTACATGGAAGATTTACCCATTACGCCACAGCACTTACCCCCCTTTCAGTCATAATATTCTGAGATCCTCAAGATATTAGAGGATGGAGGATATAAATAAAGAACTATCTTGTTCTCTGTTGATGGTTACAATTATAGTAAAATATTTGTGTATCTCTTCCATTTTAGATTTGAATTACTGCCAAATATAAAAATTACCAATTATATTGCATTAAGACTTTTATATCTAATAAATTTTTCTAATTATTATGCAGAACACTTTCATATAAGAAAAACAGCTAGTTTGTCTTCTTTCTACTATAAGATGATGATGTTTCATTTACACACGTAAAGACAAATCATTTAAAAATCCTTAACTTACCAGAAGAAGTCCCATCTCACTGGGACTAGTGAGATGGCATTGGTACATGCCACCTTGATGGGATTGAATTGGAATCCCCTGGTATGTTTCTAACTCTACCGTTTGAGGTAAGTCAGCTTGAGCATGTCCCGAATTGCACATCTCTTCCCTCTCTTATTCCCACTCTTGTATTTAACAGCGATCACTTTTCAGTTAAGTTTAAGAAGAATTGTGTATTGATTACAGTATTCAACCAAAAGTATTAAGTAGAACAAACAAAAAAAATACTAAGAGGGATAACATATTAAGTTGCTCATCAACAGTCAGGGTGAGGCTGATCAAGTCACCATTTCTCATAGTGTTCATTTCACTTTAACAGGTTTCCTTTTTGGTGCTCAGTTAGTTGTCACCTATCAAGGAGAACAAGTGGTATTTGTCCCTCTGGGATTGGCTTATTTCACTCAGCATAATGTTTTCCAAATTCCTAACAGGGATCACTTTTCAGTTAAAATTTAAACACCTAAGAATAATTGTGTGTTAATTACAGAGTTCAACCAATGGTACTAGAACGAAAAAAAATACTTAAATGGATAAAGTATTACATTGTACATCAACCATCAGGACAAGAGCTGTTATTTCTTAAACAACTATTTATACAACCTTTACATGGTGTTTGATATTTTAATTAATCTAGAGGTGATTTAAATTAACAGGAGGGTGTGCACAGGTGAAATACAAATAATACACCATCTCACATAAGTCATAAATATAACCAAAGTGGATGGTGGATCGTGAGTAGATACATCAATAACAAAGATATCTGTGAGGAGGTGTGCCTGATCAAAAATTTGAAGTATGCAAAACAGTCAGGTATGTGAGAATATGACAGAAACTGTTCAAGTTGAGTGTGAATACCCAGAGGGGAAAGGATTGGGCTTTTGTTGAAAAGTAAGAAAACTAAGCAGCTGGGGTTTTGTGACAGACACTAAGAGATGTGGGTATGGTAGGCAGGGACTGGGTGGGAGAGTCCTGCAGATGCTCACAAGGGACTTGGTTTTATTCTAAATCAAGAGCAGCAAAATAAAGATTTTAGACACAAGAGTAAAATTTGATGATGATCCACACCGGCAGGGGAGCATCTGGTTTGGCTTTAACGGATTTATCAGATCAGTCGTCCTAAATTCAGTTCCTCTTTATCTTTTAAAAATTGCATGAAGGGGCTAACTCTGACAACACAGTGATTTAAATGAATCTGTTTCTTTTGTAGAGTATTGAAGACTATAAAATGTTAGAATATTGGTACTCTGCCCATGAAAGGGCGATTGCCAAAAGAGTTGAAAAATGCATATCGGGGACAAAATGTTCCCTTTTCCATAGAATGCAGAGTAGGAAAAATGTGATCTCTCCAGCTTTCTACTTTCTTTTAGCTAGGGTTTTGTTTAATCAGTAGTGCTTCATATTGTTATTGAAAAAGATATTTTATAGCATGCAGTATTAATTATATATTTGATAATACAAACTAATACAAATACTAACTAATACAAATCTATATGTTATCTCCTATTTAAAGTTTAATTTATTTCAGTTAATTTTCAATAGCTGATACATTTTCTTTTTTTTTTATCTTTTATTTAATGAATATAAATTTCCAAAGTACGACTCATGGGTTACAATGGCTTCCCCCCCATACCGTCCCTCCCCCCACAACCCTCCCCTTTCCTACTCCCTCTCCCCTTCCATTCACATCAAGATTCATTTTCGATTATCTTAATATACAGAAGATCAGCTTAGTATACCTTAAGTAAGGATTTCAACAGTTTGCTCCCACACAGAAACATAAAGTGAAAAATAATAGATGATTTTTTTAAATGATGATGAAATCAGATCAGACCTATTGTCATGTTTAATCCCAGTGAGAGTCAAGTTGGGAATTGATAATTTCTTTTTTTTTTTTTTACAGAAGATCAGTTTAGTGTACATTAAGTAAAGATTTCAATCATTTGCACCCCCATAGAAACACAATGTGAAATATACTGTTTGAGTACTCGTTATAGCATTAAGCCTCAGTGTACAGCACATTAAGGACAGAGATCCTACATGAGGAGTAAGTGCACAGTGACTCCTGTTGTTGACTTTACAAATTGACACTCCTGTCTATGGCATCAGTAATCTCCCTATGCACCAGTCATGAGTTTCCAAGGCTATGGAAGCCCCTTGAGTTCTCCGACTCTTATCTTGTTTAGACACGGTCATAGTCAAAGTGGAGGTTCTCTCCTCCCTTCAGAGAAAGGCACCTCCCTCTTTGAAGACCTGTTCTTTCCACTGGGATCTCACTCACAGAGATCTTTTTGCCAGAGTGTCTTGGCTTTCCATGCCTGAAATACTCTCATGGGCTTTTCAGCCAGATCCGAGTGCCTTTAGGGCTGATTCTGAGGCCAGAGTGCTATTTAGGACATCCGCCATTCTATGAGTCTGCTGAGTATCTCACTTCCCATGTTGGATCACTCTCCCCTTTATTCTATCGGTTAGTGTTAGCAGATACTAGACTTGTTTATGTGCTCCCTTTGACTCTTAGTCCTTTCATTATGATCAATTGTGAACAGAAATTGATCACTTGGACTAGTGAGATGGCATTGGTACATGCCACCTTGATGGGATTGAATTGGAATCCCCTGGTATGTTTCCAACTCTACCAATTGGGGCAAGTCAGCCCGAGCATGCCCCAAATTATACATCTCTTCCCTCTCTTATTCCCACTCTTATGTTTAACAGGGATCACATTTCAGTTAATTGTCAACACTTAAGAATAACTGTGTGATAATTACAGAATTAAACCAGTCATATTAAGTAGAACAGACAAAAAAAAATACTATGAGGGATAATGTATTAAGTTGTCCATTAGCAGTCAGGGCTATGCTGATCAAGTCACCATTTCTCATAGTGTCCATTTCACTTCAGGAGGTTTCCTTTTTGGTGTTCAGTCAGTTGTCACCGATCAGGGAGAAGAGTCTCATCTGGAGGCAACTGCTAGGGCAAACCATTGATTTCACTTTATTTTGGAAGGAGTGTATCAGGGAATAGTCCACAGTGGCATCGCTAGGTGGAGGTTTTTAGTTTCAGTTTTGACCTGGAGCTTTCCAACGGGCGGGGCTCTCCGGAGGTGGAGGGATCGAGGTCGCGGTAAACAACAAGATGGCGCCACAACCCCCGCAGTGAGTCTGCCTGCCTGCCTGCTGCGTGACACCTCACCTGATTGGCTGAAGGATACGTGCCCTTCATGTGAACAGAGACCGGATTGGTGTGCCTGATGCATGGACTCTAGCTTGCTTCTGATTGGTCACATTTTGTATATAAGCCGCGGGTGTGAGGAGGAAGCTCTCTCTCTCCTCTCCTTTCCTCCTTCCTCTCTACCTCTGTCACGTCTACTTTCTCTAATAAAAAGTCTACTGAAGACCGATAAGCGCTGTTCATTCTTTTCTTGCCCGAGAAACCGTTGTCGCGGGCCTTGGGTTGAGTCTGCTGGCCAGACTCCCCAAGACAGTCGCGGCAGGAGTGAAACTTCGATTAAAATATTGTTCATTAACATAACATTACTGTTTTATAGAGCCAAAATCAGTGCTAAAAATGACTTATATGAACATTTTTTTGTGTTTCTAAATACCTAAGTAGTGTTTTTAGAATATTATCAAATAAGCTAAGTACCATTAAGAAGAATAAAAACACTAGAGAATTATTTCTAAAAACATGTTTGGACTTTTAGAAGTTAGTTGATCTGATTGCCTATGAAATCTGAACAACTGTGTCTCTAACTGTGTCTTGCCTATTTTCAGGCACGTTGTATTCAATTGCTGCATTAATTATTTTTACTCTTATCTGACTATATATTTACATGTTTCTGATAAGTATTCAAGAAATATATAGAAAGAGATCTAAATCATATGTAATAAATAAGAATTAATAGCTCAGATAGTATGTCTTAAGGAAAACAGGATTATAAGATAGTTCTTTTTCAATAACAAGTATTGAATTTTTCTTCAAATTAATCAAAAAATTAGAAAAGGAATTGTTAGATTATTTTTCTGCTGAACAAAATATATTCAATCCAAGATCTTTCTAACTAATTTGAAACATTATTAATACATAAAAGATAACTTTTTAAAGTTACATCTTTCAGCAATACATGTAATTGGTTGATAATCCTTCTAAAGAGGTGAGGAAATATCCTTTGTAAATTTCTTTGATTTCTCATCCCTATTCCTCTTATTCTAATTTTTATATACTTAAAATTTTCCACTTCTAAGACATACAGTATTTATATTCTCTTGTGTAACCATAAATTTCCACAGTTATTTAGTTTTGTACTGATCTAAATAAACATGAGTCAGTTTTGCCGTGGCTTCTTCATTTCAAGTTCCTTGTTAGGTCTATCTTTTGTTTAGTTTTCTTTCATTTTATTTTTATTTGTTGGTTTTCCTGCATTCAAGTTTCAAAGAGGTACTCATAAGTAGTGCTTTTATTGAATTTTTCTGAATGTTTTAATAGTGTCTTAAATTTGAAGGAATTTAACATTTTTTTCACATTAGTATTCATGCATCTATTTTCTCAACATCATTATTTGAGCTTGTACTATATGCCTGGCAGGGAAGATACAAAGTAAACAGCACAGACAATGCTACTGCATTTATAAAACTCACAGATCATTGTGAGTAGAAAGACAGGCAAATACACGACTTACATCATGATGTGTGTTGTGAAAAAGCAAAGCAAAGCAATGGGATAGGATTGTTTGGCAATAATTAAATTTGATGGTAAGGTAGTGCTTCCTTAGAGATGACTTCTGAGCTGTAGTTGTAAGGACAAATGAAGCCAGTAAACATCCCAGGCAGAAGAGTAGAAGAAAAATAAGTGCTCAAGTGCTCAGATCCCATAGTAGGAAGGAAAGAGGGAACATAAAACTTTTTGAAGATTTAAGGGGAAGAGAAAGCCTTTTTTGCTGAAACATAGTGAATGGAGGTGAGGTGAGAGTAGGTATTAGAAAATGGTTCAGAGAGATAGAGAAACTAGACCATAAAGCTTTGTATGCCATTAAAAGATTTGAGACTTTTCTAATTGAACTGGGAAGTTCATTTTTCACTCTGCCTTAGGTACTGTACCTTTTGTCCTAATGTCTCATCTCATATTGTTTCTTTCATTTGTCTCTTTCAGGTTTCTGTCATCACAGTTCTGAGATCTCACTGAAAATAGTAGAAATGGCACTTAGATTGATTAGTCTATTGGCCATCTCTCTTCTCTTAACTTTCTGGATCTTTCAGTAGTATACCATCAGCTGAGCACTTTCTCTTTTTTTTCCATTGGTGTGTATCACACATCCTTTCCATCTATATTACTGTATGTATTCTCTTTGTTCCTGGGTAATTAAACAGTCTTATGATTCTGATATCATTTATACATCAGCATCTCCCAAATCTGTTTGTTTTGGTTTTACTCAGAATTCTAGTGCCATCCTCACTTGGATGTCAAATATAACATGGGCAAAAATCAAACTCTTCTTTGGTCATCTCAAAATAATATTGGGACAGAGTTCATCCCAGCCAATGGCAATCCCATCTGCTCAATTGCTCGCTATTATTTTTGATTATTTCCTTTCCCTTTCATTCTAATACAATTTCATCAGTCATTATGGTTATTTTATACCTTAACCACATGCAATAATAATAAAAAAGTCTCATCTTGGCTGCAATTATTGCTCGCTTACGCTACTAATTCAATAACCTTATAAATGACGTCCTTGATTGTAACAACCCTACAAATCCAATCTCTTCAGAGTAGAGTGATTTTATTTATTTATTTTTTATTTGACAGGTAGAGTTATAGACAGTGAGAGAGAGAGAGACAGAGAGAAAGGTCTTCCTTCCTCCCCTAATGACCACAATGGCTGGCGCTGTGCCGATCCGAAGCCAGGAGCCGGGTGCTTCCTCTCAGTCTCCCATGCAGGTGCAGGGACCCAAGCACATGGGCCATCCTCCACTGCCCTCCTGGGCCACAGCAGAGAGCTGGACTGGAAGAGGAGCAACCAGGACTAGTACCCAGTGCCCTAATTGGGACTAGAATCTGGGGTGCCGTCGCCACAGGTGGAGGATTAGCCAAGTGAGCCATGGTGCCAGAAGAGTGATTTTTCTTAAAACATATACATTAGGCCATGTCACTCTACTACTGTTTTTCTAGTGCCCTTCATTTCACAAGCATAAATCATTTTTCTAAGGTATTTAATCTGTATTCAAATGGTTAACTACCTTTCTATGCTTACCATGGCCCACTCTCATCATTTTCTAAGGAGTGATCTGATCTATAGATTGAGTAGAGATCTAAGTCCTCAAATATACTGAGCACACTTCTTTACCTGGAGACTGGATGTTGGACATGCTGATAGCATTTTGTCATACATTATTTTCTTTCACTTTCTGCAAAGCATATTTTTCCTACACTTAATATATAAAAGTGTCCTGCTAGAAAAAGTGTTTGAACACAGAAAATGTGGCTTTAAACTTTAATATTTTATTGAATATGTACTGGATTCTTTTTATTTTTCTAATAAATATTATGTAAATAATAGCCTTATGTCAACAATATCATAGTGTCAATGTCAAGAATATCATAAAGTTTTATCTCTGAAGGGAATATTAACTATTATATCATGAGATACTCAAAGTAAAGTTCAGACCAGTGCCAATTCATGGACTGTTAGTGTTTTTTGCCAGTTAAGGTCTTTAGGTACATTTATAGAAATTTGACAAATCAATTATATACATATATACATACAAAATAAATAAAAATAGCTTGTATTTTTAGTTTTTTGAACTTAAAAAGTTATTTCAGGTATACAGACTTCATGCATTTCATATATACCAATTTATAAACATATACCTTGCTGAGTGTTTCTTTTGCCATGCAGAAGCTTCTCAACTTGATATAATCCCATTTGTTAATTTTGTCTTTGATTGCTTGTGTTTATAGGATCTTTTCCAAGAAGTCTTTGCCTATGCCAATGTTTTGCAGAGTTTCCTCAGTTTTCTCTAGTAATTTGTTGGCTCAGATCATAGGTGTAAGTCACTGATCCATTTTTAGTGGATTTTTGTAGAAAGTGTAAGATAGGGCTCTTGTTTCCTACTTCTTCATGTTGAGATCCAGTTTTCCCAGCACCATTTGTTGATCTTGCTCCAGGGATTGATTTTAGATCTTTTGTCAAAGATAGGTTGATTGTAGATCGTGAATTAATTTCTAGAGTTTTCCATTTTGTTCCATTGGAGTGTACATCTGTTTTTGTGAAAGTATCAAGCTGTTTTGATTATAACTGTTGTAGTATGTCTTGAAATCTGGTATTGTGATGGCTCCAGCTTTGTTTTTGTTGTATGAGATTGCTTTAACTAAAATAGCTTGTATTTTGTTTTTGATTTTACATTTTTCCTACAAGTCATTTTTATTATATTTTATCAAATTATTAATTCAGGATACACTGTACATTTAAAATAATTAGAAATTTATATCTTCACAGATATTCTGTCCTTTTCCATTTTTAGACAAAACAGGTAAAATTCATAAGCATTACAATGTTGTAGTTTAGACAAAAATTTACCACAGTTTATTTCATTGTGTGTTAACACAATTGCAATGGGCATAACCTGATGTCTGTTGAATATCTAGATCTTAAGGTCAACATTTTGCATGGATGAACATAGGAGGATTTGGACTAGATAATATTGCTCAAAAATTCTTGCATAAAATTATTACTCTGTGCTTTCAAGTATATGTATTTTATTTGTTCCAAACTAACATTAACTTATAAGAAGTTGGTTTTTACTGTTATTTAGTTTCCTCTTACATGTCTGTTGAAGCCAGTTGTTTAATATGAACTTGATAAGTCCTCAAAAACTACAGAGTAACCTAATGGCACACTTTAAGAAGTTTATAATTATGAAATAAACAGTAATTTTTTTGTTCTGGATTCAAATTCTGATGAGACAGGAAAGATGAATGCAACATCAATTATTCTTTAATTGTTTTCATTTACTTTAAATAATTTTTCAAGCCAACCAATTTCTTTTCACTCTCCTCTGTTATAGTGCTTCTAAATGGATAGCACACTAGGGCCAGATATGTTATTTATAATAAAATCTTCTGCCTGACATTGGGTTATTTGTGCTCTGAGGTCAACAGATGGAAAAACATCCCATTCCACATGCTTTGTTGTACAATGTTTGCTTACTTGTCAACAGGAGTCCTAGTGTCCTTGAAAGACCTGAGATATCTGTTTCTGAGGAAACATAAAAGAAGATTTAGGCAGCCCAGTCATGCCCTGAGCAACATTCTTGTGAAAATACAGAAGGAAGGAAGCAGCAAGCAGAAAGCCAGACTCAAGGCAGGAATATGAGGAGTGAGATCAGCTGTCCAGAGGCATAGATACAATCCATCCATTATTTAACACTGTTAAAATTATAATAAACTCAGATTGAGTTTAAAGATTGATTTAGGGGTGGAGCCAAGATGGTGGAATAGTGAGGGCGTTCACTGATAGTCTGGGAAAAGATAGTTTAATAAAAGTGGAGTTACTGTAGTCTCAGGAAAAGGCTCAGAAAAAAAATTGCAGAGGAAACTCTTCTGGATCTAGTGGATGTGACACGGAGGACCTACATGAAGAGCAAGGTCGCCCACTGCGTGGAAGCCCAGCCTCAGAGTCTGCACACAAGCGCTGGAAGGGGAGGTGAGATAAAAAACTCAGTAACCTGAGACATTGGCAGGGAGAGGCAGAAAGAGCCTAGAGGGAACGAGGCTTGAAGCCCCACTGGGGAAAGTTCACCAGGCTGACTGGAGGAGAGAAAAAAACAAATAAATAAGGGGAACCAGAACGGATACTAGCCTCTCTCTCCACTCACCTTACAAAGCCGAAAGACAAAGAGCAGGCGCCATTTTGGACATTCGTAAAGTGGTGCCTGCCATCAGCCAAGCAGAAAAACCTGACTCTGGTGGGGAGAAATAACAGGAAGTCAGGACCTAGTGAAAATGTGGAGCTAACGAACTGGGACTGTGAAAATCTGAGGGGGGCGGGGTGAGAGAACTCACCGAGTACACAAACTCAGTAACTTTGGCAACCCAGTGAGAGGCTGCGGAGAAATTTGAGACCACACTGAGGGCTGCATAAACTCTTTGTGTGGTCCCAGGGGTAAGCAGATGAATACCCACATGGGCCAGATTTCATACATCAACTACTCTCAATTCCACTCAGCTATGTGGAATTACTTCCCAACTGAGTCAAAAAAAAAAAAAAAAAGAGAGAGAGAGAGAGCTAGTGAGTGAGAGAACAATCTGGGTGAAACACCTTTGGCACACCCTTAACCCTGAAGAACCAAACAGAACTCTCTGGCCACACCAATCACAGCCTCTAAGGATCCATCAAAAGCAGACAGTCCATTTAATCTAGAGTCACGGTATAACGAGAAAAAAACACAACACTGAAGAAACCAAAGAATAACTCCAATATGCCAAACAACAAATGCAAAAACCGAGGTAACAAGAACAAGGAAGACACTATGACACCCCCAAATGAAATAGACACCCCAATTCAAGATTATGAAGATGATGAGATAGAAGAAATGCAAGAAGCGGTTCTCAAAAAATTGATAAGAACATTAAGAAGTTCTCAGAGACAAATTCTTGAACTACAGAAATCCTTACTGGACAAGATAGAAATTCTCTCTCATGAAAATGAAATAATAAGGAAGAACCAAAATTAAATGAAATAACTAGTAGAAAATGAAACTGTGATAGTGACGAGAAATCATAATGGAATGAAGAATTCAATAGATCAAATGACAAACACATAAGAGAGCCTTAAAAACAGAATGGGTGAAGCAGAAGAGAGAATATCAGACTTAGAAGACAGACCACAGGAAAATATACAGTCAAACCAAAGAAAAGAAGAGGAAATTAGAAATATATAAAATATTGTCGGGAATCTTCAGGATACTATTAAAAAAACCAACATTGTGTTCTAGGAGTTCCTGAAGGCGTGGAGAGGGAGAAAGGATTAGAAGGCCTTTTTAGTGAGATATTAGCAGAAAATTTCCCAGGTTGGGAGAAGGACAGAGACATCCTAGTACAGGAAGCTCATACAACCCCCAGTAAACATGACCAAAAGAGATCCTCACCACGACACGTTGTAATTAAACTCACCACAGTGAAACATAAAGAAAAGATCCTAAAATGTGCAAGAGAGAAACGTCAGATTACTCTCAGAGGATCTCCAATTAGACTCACAGCAGACTTCTCATCAGAAACACTACAGGCAAGGAGGGAATGGAGAGATATAGCCCAGGTACTAAGAGAGAAAAACTGCCAGCCCAGAATATTATATCCTGCAAAGCTCTCATTTGTGAATGAAGGTGAAATAAAGACCTTTCATAGTAAACATAAATTGAAAGAATTTGTCGCCACTTGTCCAGCCCTGCAAAAGGTGCTTAAAGAAGTGCTACATACAAAAACACAGAAACACAGCCATCAATATGAAAGAAGGTAAAGGAAGAAAACCTACCAGTAAAAGAGCATGGGAAGCTCAAAGCATATACTAGAAAATATCTTTGGGAAAATGGCAGGGCAAAGTCACTATGTATCAATAGTCACATTGAACGTTAATGGACTCAACTCTACAGTTAAAAGGCTCAGACTGGCTGAATGGATTAAGGAACAAAACCCATCTATTTGCTGCCTACAAGAAACACATCTTTCCAACAAAGATGCATGCAGACTGAAAGTGAAAGTTTGGAAAAAGTTATTCCATGCCAACAGAAATGAAAAAAAAAAGCAGGTGTAGCCATATTAATATCAGACAAAATAAACTTTAACACAAAAACTGTTAAGAGAGACAAAGGGGGACACTATATAATGATTAATGGGTTCAATTCAACAAGAAGATGTAACTATTATTAATGTATATGCACCTAATTATAGGGCACCAGTTTATTTAAAAGGTATGTTAAGGGACTTAAAGGGAGACTTAGATTCCAATACAATAGTACTAGGGGACTTCAATACTCCACTCTCAGAAATAGATAGACTAGCCAGACAGAAGATCAACAAGGAAACAGCAGATTTAACCAACACTATTGCCCAAATGGATCTAACAGATATCTAGAGAACTTTCAATCCTACATTTAAAGATTTTACATTCTTCTCAGCAGTACATGGAACCTTCTCTAGGATTGACCACATACTAGGCCATAAAGCAAGTTTCAGCAAATTTAAAAGAATTAGAATCATACCATGCAGCTTCTCACACCACAGTGGAATGAAGTTGGAAATTAACAATTCAGGAATCCCTAGAGCATATGCAAACAGAAAGAGACTGAACAACATGCTCCTGAATGAACACTGGGTCAAATCAAAAGAGAAATCAAAAACTTTCTGAAAGTAAATGAGGATAACAACACATCAAAACTTATGGGATACGGCAAAAGCATTGTTGAGAGGAAATTTTATAGCAATAGGTACCTACATCAAGAAATTGGACAGGCCCCAAATAAATGAGCTTTCAATGCATCTCAAGGATCTAGAAAAACTGCAGCAAACCAGAACCAAATCTAGTAGGAGAAGAGAAATAATTAAAATCAGAGAAGAAATCAACAGGATTGAATCCATAAATAATTGCAAAAAGTCAGCCAAACGAGGAGCTGGTTTTTTGAAAAAGTAAACAAAATCGACACCCCATAGGCCCAACTAACTAAAAAAAGAAGGGAAAAGACCCAAATCAATAAAATCAGAGATGAAAAAGGAAATGTAACAACAGATACCACAGAAATAAAAAGAATCATCAGAAATTACTACAAGGACTTGTATGCCAGCAAACAGGGAAACCTATCAGAAATGGATAGATTCCTGGACACAGGCAACCTACCTAAATTGAACCAGGAATACATAGAAAACCTAAATAGACCCATAACTGAGACATAAATTGAAACAGTAATAAAGGCCCTCCCAACAAAGAAAAGCCCAGGACCAGATGGATTCACTGCTGAATTCTACCAGACATTTAAAGAAGAACTGACCCCAATTCTTCTCAAACTGTTC
This sequence comes from Oryctolagus cuniculus, assembly GCF_964237555.1. Lineage (NCBI taxonomy): Eukaryota > Metazoa > Chordata > Mammalia > Lagomorpha > Leporidae > Oryctolagus > Oryctolagus cuniculus. The sequence continues at coordinate 97,800,237 of NC_091436.1, forward strand.
AGAGCAATCAAAAAGGATGGAATCCTCCAAAATTCTTTCTATGAAGCCAGCATCACTTTAATCACTAAGACAGTGAAAGATGCAGCATTGAAAGAGAAGTACAGACCAATATCCCTGATGAACATAGATGCAAAAATCCTCAATAAAATTCTCGCCAATTGAATACAACAACACATCAGAAAAATCATCCACCCAGACCAAGTGGGATTTATCCCTGGTATGCAGGGATGGTTCAACATTTGCAAATCAATCAATGTGATTCACCACATTAACAGACTACAGAAGAAAAACCATATGATTATCTCAATAGATGCAGAGAAAGCATTCGATATAATTCAACACCCTTTCATGATGAAAACTCTAAGCAAATTGGGTATGGAAGGAACATTCCTCAACATAATCAAAGCAATTTATGAAAAGCCCACAGCCAGCATCCTATTGAATGGGGAAAAGTTGGAAACATTTCCACTGAGATCTGGTACCAGACAGGGATGCCCACTCTCACCACTGATATTCAACATAGTTCTGGAAGATTTAGCCAGAGCCATCAGATAAGAAAAAGAAATTAAAGGGATACAAATTGGGAAGGAAGAAGTCAAACGATCCCTCTTTGTAGACAATATGATTCTTTATTTAGAGGATCCAAAGAATACTACTAAGAGACTATTGGAACTCATAGAAGGGTTTGGCAAAGTAGCAGGATATAAAATCAATGCACAAAAATCAACAACCTTTGTATACACAGGCAATGCCACGGCTGAGGAAGAACTTCTAAGATCAATCCCATTCAGAAAGGCAAGAAAAACAATCAAATAACTTGGAATCAACTTAACCAAGATGTTAAATATCTTTATGATGAGAATTACAAAATCTTAAAGAAAGAAATAGAAGAGGATACCAAAAAATGGAAAAATCTTCCATGCTCATGGATTGGAAGAATGAACATCATCAAAATGTCCATTCTCCCAAAAGCAATTTTTTTTAAAATTTTTTTTTGACAGGCAGAGTGGACAGTGAGAGAGAGAGACAGAGAGAAAGGTCTTCCTTTGCCGTTGGTTCACCCTCCAATGGCCTCCGCGGCTGGCACGCTGCAACCAGCGCACCGCGCTGATCCGATGGCAGGAGCCAGGAGCCAGGTGCTTTTCCTGGTCTCCCATGGGGTGCAGGGCCCAAGCACCTGGGCCATCCTCCACTGCACTCCCTGGCCACAGCAGAGAGCTGGCCTGGAAGAAGGGCAACCGGGACAGAATCCGGCACCCCAACCGGGACTAGAACCCGGTGTGCCGGCGCCGCTAGGCGGAGGATTACCCTAGTGAGCCGCGGCGCCGGCCCATTCGCCCAAAGCAATTTACAGATTCAATGCGATACCAATAAAGGTACCAAAGACATTCTTCCCAGATCTGAAAAAAATGATGCTGAAATTCATATGGAGACACAGGAGATCTCGAATAGCTAAAGCAATTTTGTACAACAAAAACAAAGCCGGAGGCATCACAATACCGGATTTCATGACATACTACAGGGCAGTTGTAATCAAAACAGCATGGTACTGGTACAGAAACAGATGGGTATACCAATGGAACAGAATAGAAACACCAGAAATCAATCTAAATATCTACAGCCAACTTATATTTGATCAAGGATCTAAAACCAATCCCTGGAGCAAGGAAAGTCTATTCAATAAATGGTGCTGGGAAAATTGGATTTCCACGTGCAGAAGCATGAAGCAAGACCCCTACCTTACACCTTACACAAAAATCCACTCAACGTGGATTAAAGATCTAAATCTACGACCTGACACCATCAAATTATTAGAGAACATTGGAGAATCCCTTCAAGATATTGGCACAGGCAAAGAGTTTCTGGAAAAGACCCAGGAGGCACAGACAGTCAAAGCCTAAATTAACTGTTGAGATTGCATCATATTGAGAAGTTTCTGTACTGCAAAAGTGACAGTCAGGAGAGTGAAGAGGCAACCAACAGAATGGGAAAAAATACTCGAAAACCACACTACAGATAAAGGATTAATGACCAGAATCTACAAAGAGATCAAGAAACTCCACAACAACAAAACAAACAACCCACTTAAGAGATGGGCCAAGGACCTCAATAGACATTTTAAAAAAGAGGAAATCCAAATGGCCAACAGGCACAGGAAAAAATGTTCAAGATCACTAGCAATCAGGGAAATGCAAATCAAAACCACAATGAGGTATCACCTCACCCCGGTGAGAATGGCTTACATTCAGAAATCTACTAACAACAGATGCTGGAGAGGATGTGGGGAAAAAGGGACACTAACCCACTGTTGGTGGGAATGCAAACTGGTCAAGCCACTATGGAAGTCAGTCTGGAGATTCCTCAGAAACCTGAAGATAAGCCTACCATTCAACCCAGCCATCCCACTCCTTGGAATTTACCCAAAGGAAATGAAATTGCAAACAAACAAGCTGTCTTCACATTGATGTTTATTGCAGCTCAATTCACAATAGCTAAGACCTGGAATCAACCTAAATGCCCATCAATATAGACTGGATAAAGAAATTATGGGATATGTACTCTTTAGAATACTATACAGCAGTAAAAAACAATGAAATCCGATCATTTGCAACAAAATGGAGGAATCTGGAAAACAGTTTGCTGAGTGAAATAAGCCAGTCCCAAAGGGACAAATATCATATGTTCTCCCTGATCGGTGACAACTAACCAAGCACCAAAAAGGAAACCTGTTAAAGTGAAATGGACACTATGATAAATGGTGACTTGATCAGCCCTTGCCCTGACTATTGATGAACAACTTAATACGTTATCCCTCTCAGTATTTTATTTTGTTTGTTCTACTTAATACTATTGGTTGAATTCTGTAATTAATACACAGTTATTCTTAAGTGTTGAAACTTAACTGAAAAGTGATCCCTGTTAAATATAAGAGTGGGAAAAAGAGAGGGAAGAGATGTATAATTTGGGACATGTTCAAGGTGACTTGCCCCAAACGGTAGAGTTAGAAACATACCAGGGGATTCCAATTCAACCCCATGAAGGTGGCATGTACCAATGCCATCTCACTAGTCCAGTTGATCAATTTCTGTTTACAATTGATCATACCAATAGGACTAAGAGTCAAAGGGATCACATATACAAGACTAGTGTCTGCAAGTACTAACCGATAGAATAAAAAAGGGAGAGAACATTCCAACATGGGAAGCAAGATACACCCTGTATCTTGCGCAGACTCATAGAAGAGCAGATGTCCTAAACAGCATCCCTTAAGGCATGCGGATCCGGCTGAAAAGCCCATGAGAGTATTTCAGGCATGGAAAGCCAAGACACTCAGTCCAAAAAAAAAAAAAAAAAAGAAGACCTAAATGAAAGATCTCTGCGAGTGCTATCCCAGTGGAAAGAACGGGGCATCAAAGAAGGAGGTACCTTTCTCTGAATGGAGGAGAGAACTTCCACTTTGACTACGACCTTGTCTAAATATGATCAGAGTCGGTGAACTCAAAAGGCTTCCATAGCCTTGGCAACTCATGACAAGAGCCTAGGGTGATTACTGAGGCCATAAACAAGAGTGTCAATTTGTTAAGTAACAACAGGAGTCACTGTGCACTTACTCCTCATGTAGGATCTCTGTCCTTAATGTGCTGTACATTGTATTTAATGCTATAACTAGTACTCAAATAGTATTTTTCACTTTGTGTTTCTGTGTGGGTGCAAACTGTTGAAATCTTTACTTAATATATGCTAAACTGCTCTTCTGTATATAAAGAGAATTGAAACTGAATCTTGATGTGAATGGAAGGGAGAGGGAGCGGGAAATGGGAGGGTTGTAGGTGGGAGGGAAGTTATGGGGTGGGGGAGCCATTGTAATCCATAAGCTTTGGAGATTTATATTCATTAAAGTTAAAAAAAAAAGATTGATTTAGGTTTTTAAAAGTCAAAACTTACGCATGAGTGGTGAATTAGAAACCAATACAGGGAGTCTAAGGGAAGGCAATTTTCCTTACTACTCTACAAATTCACTGAACTAAAATCAATACACCTTTATGTCCATGATACCTATCATATAGAAGATATGTTCAGAATATACAAAATTGTTAAGTAATTTATGATGGCTTTATTAGAAATAGACACAGAGAAACAATATGGTATAAATCAAGCTGAAGTGGCTTTATTCATAAAGTGGAAGTGAGGACACATGCAAAAGTGAAGAGTGAGGATACCTGGAAAAGATGAAAATAGTTAAATGTAGAAGGGTATATGTGGGGCCGGCGCTGTGGCTCACTTGGTTAATCCTCCGCCTGCGGTGCTGGCATCATATATTGGTACTGGGTTCTAGTCCTGGTTGCTCCTCTTGCAGTCCAGCTCTCTGCTGTGCCCCAGGAGAGCAGTGGAGGCCCCTGCGCCTGCATGGGAGACCAGGAAGAGGCACCCAGCTCCTGGCTTCAGATCGCCGTAGCAGCCATTTGCAGGGGGGTGAACCAATGGAAGGAAGACCTTTCTGTCTCTCTCACAGTCTAACTCTATCAGTAAAATAAAAAAAAAGAAGGGTGTATGTGTATAGGTATTCTTACCTGTTAATGGAAAGAATCAGGGTAGAGAAAGACAAAGAATGGGTAACTGAAAAAGTAAGGACTGCATTCTTTTCCTTAGAATAAGGAGAATGGTAATAAAAAATGAAGTAGCTTGACATTATATTCTTTAATACTTTAGAAGCTATAATTGAAAGGCATAATTTTAATATAAATTGACCCTTTGACATTGTTCAAATAGGTGGTTTCATTTTTTTAAAAGATTTATTTATTTATTTATTTGAAAGTCAGAGTTACACAGAGAGAGGAGAAGCAGAAGCAGAGAGAGAGAGAGAGAGAGAGAGAGAGAGAGGTCTTCCATCCGATGATTCACTCCCCAGTTGGCTGCAACTTCAGGACTGTGCTGATCCGAAGCCAGGAGCCAGGAGCTTCCTCCAGGTCCCCTACGCAGGTGCAGAGGCCCAAGGCCGTGAGCCATCTTCCATTGCTTTCCCAGGCCACAGCAAAGAGCTGGATAGCAAGAAGAGCAGCCAGGACTCGAACCAGCATCCACATGGAATGCCGCACTGCAGCTGGCCACAGCACCAGCCCCGATAGTTTCATATTAAGCAAAGCTACTGAGAGTTTGCATCCAGATATGGTTATTTATTTGTAATAAGTTAATCAAGTCCTGCTGAGTTTCTCAACATAACTATTTGGAACTATGAGTAATAATTTAAAAGTGGGTTATCAGAATACATGTCATTATTCAATCAAATTGAATTGAGTATTCTAACTTGCTATGTATTATTAATCCCAGGAAAGAGAAGCTCTATCTGATAAACTATTTGATGGATTTCTTTAAGTATGGAAGTGGGGGCTGACATAGTGGCACTGTTGATTTTACTGTTGCCTGTGACACCAGCATCCCATACGGGTGCCAGTTTGTTTTTCAGCTGTTCCAGTTCTGATTCAGCTCCCTGCTAATGCACCTGGGAAGGCGGAGGAAGATGGCCCAAGTACTTGGGCCCTTGCTACTCACATGGGAGACCTGGATGAAGTTCCTGCTTCCTGCCTTTGGACCAACCCAGCCCTGGACATTGCTGCCATTTGGGTAGTACAACAGTGTATGGAAAATCTCTCTATCTCTCCCTCTCTCTGTTTTAACTTTGCCTCTTAAGTAAATAAAATAAACCTTAAAATTAAAGGCTGCAAGTAGATGTATTTCTAAATGTTATACCTAAAATATACATATGAGCTTCTCAGTTGCAATTGATGACGTTGAAGCAATTAGAGTTCCTTGTGTGATCTCACTTGAAATATTCGTGAATATTCACTAAGGTTGAGGAAGGCCTTTATTCTTTCATTTATTAATCTAAGGAAAATGAAAATGCCATTAGCATGGGCAAAGTATCAGCAAAGAAAACTTGCCTCTAGAGCTTATTGCTGATTTCCCCAATTTAAAATTCTGCTAGCTAACCCTCCTATATAGATTGTACTGCTATCCTGACACTTTCTAATCAATTGCTCTTCTCTTGATAACCAATGGTCCTTTCACATTTCTTTTTCAGATCTTCCCTGGTAATTCCAACCTATTTTCAATCCCATTTTCTTGAGCATTGGCATAAGAATTCCACAAGTTTTGAGTCTTCCTTTTCAGTTAGTTTATTTCTTTTACATTATCTCAACATGTGAAAATAGACAGACGTGTTTTACCTCCTCTGTGGGCTTGTCCCGCAAGGCACACACTGTCAGGACGGTAGGGCCACAGCATTCTTCAACAAGAAGCACCAGAGACAGTTTCAGTGAACATGTTCCTGTAGTAGCAGTTAGGCACAGCTTTTATAGGGCAGGCGAAAGGGAGTAGCTAGCTCAGGGTAGCAACACTAATTCTATAGGATAAAGCTGATCCTGGCGCCTCTATGCTTCTCCAATCAGCTTGATGGTCATGAGGCCCATGTAAACTTCAAGGTGGTCCTGTGGGTCTGGACCACATCCAGGAGCTGTTTATCTAGCTGACAATGACAAGGCCCCTCAACAGGAAGCGGTGAGGAAAATGTGCCTGCGGTCCCTGCTGCCTGCCAGCAGTCAGTTCATATGTGGGTCTCAGTGTGCTGAGTCCTCAATCAGGGATTTTCCTGTGGGGCATGATGTGCCATGCCCTCTTGACCTCCTGCATAGGCTAGGCAGGCTGTCTTCCAGCCAGGCACAGGATCACCCACACCCTCTCTCAATCATACTACCAGTAATGCTGGTACCAACAATTATTACTACTTTTACTAATACCGCCACCGCCACCACCACCACCTTCCAATACGAGTGCTGCTCTTACTACTAACATTAATACCTGATGCTACTGATTTTCCAAGCCTCTATTGTAAGCCAGGCATGGTGTGAGACAGTATGCTTATCACAGCCTTGTAAGGTAGACATTTGATTTATAGATTATCAAAAGTAAAATAATAGTATGTAATCTGCTTGTGAATGTCAGAATTTGTGTTCAAACACACATCTCGTTGGCTTGAAAACCTGATATTTCCATTCCATCAAGAACAAAATTACTTGGGAAAATGCCAAGGAACCAAGATTCCCTGATTAGGAATTTAGAAAAAACCTATGTGTATGTGCTATAATTGACTTAGGTAGGTTAAAGTCAAGCAGGAGTGATTCTTGGCACAGTCTATTCTGTCCTAAACTTCTACTTTATCTTTGGATTACTTAGGATGAAAATCTCTGCTTGAGGACTATGTGTTAGGGATGCATTGGTCTCCCAAATAGATGTTAAGAGATGGAATATTTCACTGAAGCTCATTGTGATTCATCACAATCCATGGAGAATCATGTATGTTTAACAGAGATGAAGCTGTACTAAAGTTATGGAAAGAGACTATACAATTTATGTCTGCCTTATTTAATTACATAAAATATGCAAGAACTTGAAGTTAATGCTCACATATTATATGAACCTGTGAAGCCTTGCATTTTAAAGAATAACTTTACTTATGGTTTCAAAATCATAGAAATGGAGGAAAGAAACAGTCTAAAATCTCATGTTTCTTATCTGACAGTCCTTTCTGTTCAAAAAAGGAAAGGAACATCAAAATTAGAATGTGCACAGAGAAAGACTTTAAAATATGATTCTTTTTAATTTAAAAATGAAATGAGCACTTATTTGTTGTCAGTAAATACCAGACTATTTCAAAAATTTATGGACAATGTAATTAAAAATAATTTTACTTTAGTGAAAAAATTTGAAATCCATGCATAGTTTTATCAAAATATGCATTTTCCATGAATATTTTGAAGAATCCTAATATTACAGAGTAGATATTTGATAAATTCTGCTCACAAACATATTTTAGCTCTCTGAAGAAATAGTCTTTCTTAACCATTTAAGACTTCTCATATTCAATCAATTGATTTTAGAATATTGTTTATAACTTTAAAATTCACTATGGCAGGAGGAAATAGAAATTCCAAGAACTCCAATAACAACAGATTGGAATAGAAATTTAAAATCTCCTGACACAGAAAAATCAAGAACCAGATGGTTTCACAGCTGAATTTTACAAAATATTCAAAGAATTAATACAAATCCTTTTTAAACTTTTCCAAAAAATGGAATGAGGGAGAATGCTCCCAAACTCATTTTTATGAGACTAGTATCACACTGGTCATCAAAGCCAAAGACATCACAAGAATTGAAAACTATAGACCACGGACCAGTGCTGTGGCAAAGTAGGTTAAGCATCCTCCTGCAGTGCCGACATCCCATCTAGATGTCAGTTTGAGTCCCTGCTGCTCCACTTCTGATCTTGCTCTGTGTTAATGGCCTGGAAAAACAGCAGAGGATGGCCTAAGTGGTTGCGCCCCTGCATCCATATGAGAGACCTGGAAGAAGCTCCTGGTTCCTGGCTGCGGATGGGCCCAACTCCAGCCATTGCAGCCATTTAGGAAGTGAACCAGTGGATGGAAGATCTCTCAGACTCTCTCTCTCTCTCTCTCTCTACCTCTCTCTGTAACTCTGCCTTTCAAATAAAATAAATCTTGAAAAAAAAAACTCTCTCCCTGTCACTCTTGCCTTTCGAAAAATTAATATCTTTAGAAAGAACTATAGACCAACATCTCAGATGAACATGGATGTAAACATCTTCAATGAAATACGAGCAAACTGAATTCAACAAGGCATCAACAACATTACACATCGTGACCTTGAGGTATTTATACCCGGGAAAGTATTGTTAATATTAGTGCTGATCATATTCTCAAAATGCATGATCTCAACTGCTGTAATCTCCAAAAACACAAATAAACTGTTGAAATCCTGAAAACGGCAACTTTCATTTTTAAAAAAAGCTATTTAAGCTAGAGAGAGAGCTGAATCCTATGGAGAAGAATGATCATGAAATACAGCAATGATAAAAACTTCAGTTTGAAAATTTGTTAGTTGTCTACATTGACATTTCTTCCAGATGATGAAATTCTATGACCTCTTAATGAGTTAAATCCAGTTGTCTGAAGATGGCAGTGAAGTTACTCATGGTTTGAAAATAATTATGTACACAGTAGGATAAAAGTATACCAAAGCAATTGTGTTGCTCTTCCATCCTCAGAATTGTTTCCACCAAATCAATGGTCTCTGCATGAGTACATGGTAAATGGATTTTTTGGGTACTGAAAACAATGTAGCAGCATGGTACAGAAGACGTGACTATGTATTAGAGAGTGCCCATGTCTGTGTGTGTCAAATCATGAAAGAATCTATCAAATCATTGAAGAATGTGAAAATATTCTTCAAAGACAGACATGATCTAGAAGAAAAAAAAAGGAGCTATTCATTGACATCCAAAATTTCAAAATGCACATGTTGATATTTGGACAGATATTAAGAGGTAGCTGCTTCGTTATCTACTTTAAGTGCTGCCTGCTACCCATTATCTCTGTAAAACCTTTCCTCATAATGACACATTTTCTTTCTAGGTTTTTTGTTTTCTTTAAAAAATTTTTTCTCCATATTTTTATATTGTCCTCACTAGTTTTACTATTCACCATGCTATCTATTTCATCTTTGCATTATTTTCAATATTGGAGATGCAAGCTGTGTAAAGAGTTTAGAGAGTTCTAATTCATTTTATGGGTTTTTTTTTTTTTTTGCAAATTTGATTCCACAAAAGTGTGTTACACAATATTCATTGACTTAGTGTAAGCACTGTTTGTGTAAGAATGCTGAAACTTCTTCAATAAGTGAAAAGACATCCTTTTTATACACTCATAATTGAGAAAGATAAAATTTCTTGCTATTTATTTCTTTCAGTGACTGCATATGTAGTGGTGGCTAATCAAAGTTTTTTTTGTCAGTCTTATCCAAAGATTTAGCTTGTCCATCACAGTATTTCAGATGATTGCAGTGATGTAGCTGAGTAAACAAAATTACACACCTTAGTAATATATGTTTATGTATTTTCTTTTGATTTCTTTCTCTTTTTGAACTTTAAAGAAAAAATTATTTTAATTTGGGCTAAAAGAGGTGATTCTTTAGAGTTCAAGTGTTTCACTTGAGATAATTCCACTTGAACACAGGGTTTCATAACTACATAAATAATAACTCAAAGGTGAAGTCTAAAACGAGCCATTTTACTACCATTGAATATTGTCTCACATTATTTTACTAAAATCTAAATTGCTCTTTGAGCAAGGAGTAATTGCTCACAGGGCAAGCATTCAGCTTCAGTGACATCACAGATTACAAAATGAGTGAAGAATCGAAAGATTGGCAATTAAAATTCTCCTTGACATTGCTTTGGAAATGATTGTTTGATCAAAAGTTTAGGCAACTAAAGCAAAAATGAATGGGAGTACACCAAACTCAAGAGCTTCTCTATGGCAAAGGAAATAATCAACAATTTGTAAAGGTCATCTACAGATTGGACAAAAATTTTTCAAGCCAAATATCTGGGATTATATCGAAAATATGTAAATAATTCACACAACTCTATGCTAAATAAATAAATTACCCAATAAAAGGAAATTAATAAGTATATAATTAAAGAAGACAAAATTGGCCAATAGATATATGAAAAGATGATATAAGTCACTAATAATGAGGAACATGCAAATTAAAAGCACAGTGAAATACCATATCATACTTGTTAGTGTAGCAATTATGAAAACAATAAAAGATAACAGATTTTGGGGAAGCGTGGATAAGTAGTAAGCCTGTACTCGATGCAGCTAATTATAGGAAGTTATAATATGGATGTTAGTAATAACCCAGCAATCTTTCTTCTAGGGATAAATGCAAAAAAATGAAATCATGTAAACCTTGTAAAGATACCTGCCCTCTCATGTTCACTGTGGCATTATTCACAACTCTAAGATATGAAAGCAACCTATGTGTCTGTTGATGAATGAGTAGATAAAGGGTGAAATCTATCTATCTATCTATCTATCTATCTATCTCTCCATTAACAATGGCATGAATGAAACTGAAAGAATTTATTAAGTAAAATTAAACAGTTAAAGAGAACTACTCCATTATCTCACTTATATGTGAAATGTTAAAACAAAAGAGTAAATATATAGAAACAGAATAAAATCATGGTTACTAGAATTGGATGGGAGGAAAGAAGGAAATGGGGGGATGCAGCTCAAAAGGCACAAAGTGAAGCTATGTAGGATGTATATGCTAAGAGGTCTAAGGTACAATGTGAGGACTGTATCTCTAATATTGTATTGAACACTGGAAGTTAACTTAGTAGATTTTAGGTGTTCTTACCACCTACAGACATTCCATGAGGGTAATTATGTGCAAATGAGGGGATGTTAGCTTGCTTGACTATAATAACTATGTCACTATGCATATCAAAACATGCTGTATGTTTTATATATATATGTGTATATATATTCATATATATCTATGAAAGTATAGATGACCTTCATATATTAAAATTAGGAAAATTAAGCTAACTCTTTAAGGTTTAGTATAAGTTAGTAAGAAAAAAGTTTTAGTAAATACTTCACATATTGAATCCCCTATTACATGAATATACAGAGTTGTTTCAGTTTTTTTTTTATGGAACTGAGAGGTATAGTAACATATATAGAGAGTCTGTAATTCAAAAGTATAAACATTAGTAAAAATGTAAAGAAGAAGCAAAATGTGAAAAAAAATCATCATATGGTAACAGGTTTTAAAAGATTTTTGGAAATATTTTACTAAGTGAAAATACTTTTGTTATTAATTTTAAGGGATTTGTTATAAAAATATTATTTATGTGAAATACTATAATACAACAGAAATAAACCATACATATATGCAATAAATAGACATGACTTTTTAAAAGAAAGATCTTACTGAAATCTGTTTTTTTTAAACTTGTATTTAATAAATATAAATTTCCAAGTACAGCTTATGGATTACAATGGCTTCCCCCCACCCCATAACTTCCCTTCCACCCCCCGCTCTCTCTCCCCTTCCATTCACATCAAGATTCAGTTTCAATTCTCTTTATATACAGAAGATCAATTTAGTATATATTAAGTAAAGATTTCAACAGTTTGCACCCACACAGAAACACAAAGTGAAAAATACTGTTTGAGTACTAGTTATAGCATTAAATCACAATGTATAGCACATTAAGGACAGAGATCCTACATGAGGAGTAAGTGCACAGTGACTCCTGTTGTTGACTTAACAAATTGACACTCTTATTTATGGCATCAGTAATCACCCTAGGCTCTTGTCATGAGCTGCCAAGGCTATGGAAGCCTTTTGAGTTCGCCGACTCTGATCATATTTGGACAAGGCCATGGTCAAAGTGGAAGTTCTCTCCTCCCTTCAGAGAAAGGTACCTCCTTCTTTGATGACCTGTTCTTTCCACTGGGATCTCACTCGCGGAGATCTTTCAGTTAGGTCATTTTTTTTTTTTTTTTGCCAGAGTGTCTTGGCTTTCCATGCCTGAAAAACTCTAATGGGCTTTTCAGCCATATCCAAATACCTTAAGGGCTGGGTGCTGTTGAGGACATCTGCCATTCTATGAGTCTGCTGTGTAGCCCTGTCCCCATGTTGGATCATTCTCTCCCTTTTTTATTCTATCAGTTAGTATTAGCAAACACTAGTCTTGTTTATGTGATCCCTCTGACTCTTAGTCCTTTCATTATGATCAATTGTGAACAGAAATTGATCACTTGGACTAGTGAGATGGCATTGGTACATGCCACCTTGATTGGATTGTATTGGAATCCCCTGGTATGTTTCTAACTCTACCGTTTGGGGCAAGTCAGCTTGAGCATGTTCCAAATTGTACATCTCTTCCCTCTCTTATTCCTACTCTTATTTAACAGGGATCACTTTTCAGTTAAGTTTCAACACTTAAGAATAACTGTGTATTAGTTACAGAATTCAACCAATAGTATTAAATATAACAAATAGAAGAAAATACTAAAAGGGATAAAATATTAAATTGTACATCAACAGTCAGGGCAAGGGCTGATCAAGTCACCATTTCTCATAGTGTTCATTTCACTTCAACAGGTTTTCTTTTTGGTGCTCGGTTAGTTGTCACCAATCAGTGAGAACATATGATGAAATCTGGTTTTTTAAAGCTTCATAAAAATCTTTATTTGGGCTTCAGAGTTAATAGCACTATGTAATTAATCTAAAAGGAAATTAACACTTGACAAATAAGTCATAAAAATGTTAAGTATGTAAATAATGCATGAATTAATGCACAATTTCCTTCTCAATAGATTGCTATTTCCTGTGTCTTGTTGTAGCATTTTATTTTAATATGAATGCAAATATTGATCTGTTTTCTTTTTTTTTTATTTGACAGGTAGAGTTGTAGGCAGAGAGAGAGAGAGAGAGAGAGAGAGAGAAAGGTCTTCCTTCCGTTGGTTCACTCCCCAAATGGCCACTACGGTCGGTGTTCTGTGAATCCGAAGCCAGAAGCCAGGTGCTTCTTCCTGGTCTTCCATGCAGGTGCAGGGGCCATCCTCCACTGCCTTCCCGGGCCACAGCAGAAAGCTGGACTGGAAGAGGAGCAACCGGGACTAGAACCCGGAACCCATATGGGATGCCAGTGCTGCAGGCAGAGGATTAACCAAGTGAGCCATGGTGCAGGCCGCAGGATTGATCTTTTTTCTGGGAAGGAATGCTTAGTTATTTAAACTAAGATCACCAGATTCTCCTCCTTCCTTTCCTGTCTGACCTCAATGCCTTTTTAACTACGTAGTTCCTGTTATTACTGCCACAGGTGATTCTGTGGAAAATACTTTGACCTTTTAGAGAATTTGAGGGTTATAAATATTAGATAAAGATAAACTCTTAAAATCACTAGTAATTTGAGGAAACTCTCACTGGGCAGTCTCTAAGGCCCACCCAGTAGGCCTAAACGGTGCCAGCTCACCATTTTATATTGTGTTTCTTCCTAACACTTGAGTTTGTATCCTGCAGTTTACATTATTGCTTAAAATTCTACCAATTTATTTGAATTATAAATAGAAGTACTTCTGGGAGGTATATGGGGTGTTAGGCTAATGTTAGCTAAATCAGTTTACAGAGATGGATTTCTTGCTAGGAATTGAAATCCAACTGCACTCAGGAAATGAGAGCTTTACAGAAAACAATTCTGGTTACAGGTGCAGTGACACCATGGAGGGGCTTCCTTCAGCAAGAAGCAATGGAGAACCAGAATGGTATGTTTTAAAGCTTTGCAGTAAGGGAGGTTAATGGATACTTGCAGATGTTTGAAACAGGTGCCTCCTGAGGGAATGATAGAAACAGAGGCTCAACTGTCATGGTTTAGAGAAGAGCAGGGTTAAAGGCAGTTGAAGCATCAATGATGTACAGTGAATTTGTAAAGGAAGAAAACAAATCAGAAAGTAAGTGAAAGAGGCTGTGAAATTAAACTTTTTTTTTCTTATTTCTAAATTCCCCCTTTTCCGCCTTCAGAAGTTGAACATGTAGTTGTTATGTTCTCACAAAATCCAACATTTTAATGGCAAAACTAAATGAGTCTCCTGGACTGGAAACCTAATCATTATTAATACATGCATTCCAAACTCCAAACAACGAGCTCGCTACACTTCCCAATAGAAAATGCCTTTTTTTTATCTGTCGTTTTTTAAGCATAGATATTTGTTCCCTCACTAAGTTCATCAGAATAAATGTTTGTAGTCCTGGGAACAAGCAGGGGAGTTTCATGCCTTTGGGAATCTGCTCAGTTCCTCCATCCCCTGCCCTCACTCCCAGCCATCCCCTCACTCCAGCTTGGAAGGGATTTACTAGATTAGGTTGGAAACTATTGGTTCAAATTTTAAGGCAGCAGCTCACTCATCAGGTTACCTAATTTTTCGGCTTTTCATATCTCTCCCGCCAGGAACAACTAGCTGTTCTCTCCATTACATCTCCAGATGTTTTGTTTCTTATCACTTTATATATAAAATACTTCATTGTTCTTCCTCATTTTCATTTTTTTCTTATGTTACAGAATAAATCGCTATATTGGCAAAAACTATAGTGCGTTTCTCTTTGTAGTCTCAGGGCATATGATATGATAGATTCTACCCCCAAATGGAAGAGTCAGTGAAGAAATGTATAAATACATGAATTAATGAAACAGTTGGCTTGCAATCCTCCTCTGGGTTGTAACCTAATCATCAATTAGGTCTGTGTTCCATCCAGGAATTACTCAGAAACTATGGCTTTGACTCTCTGTGCTGATTTCCTTTTTCTCATAGACCAAAGTAATTTTAAATAGCTAGATACAAAGATTGTGGGCAATCTAAGGTAAGATCAAATGTTTCTTAGTTATTGTGATGATGCAAGAAATTCCAGCTACCACTTCCATTTAAAGGCTCATAACCTGGTTTCTGGACTAGCAAAAAATTTAGTAAGACCTAATCTATTTTGCCTGTAAGACACTGTGGCAAGAAAAATGACCTAAATGAAAGATCTCTGTGAGTGAGATCCCAGTGGAAAGAACAGGTCATCAAAGAAGGAGGTACCTTTCTCTGAAGGGAGGAGAGAACTTTCACTTTGACTATGGCCTTGTCTAAATAAGATCAGAGTCGGCGAACTCAAGAACTTCCATAGCCTTGGCAGCTCATGACAAGAGCCTAGGTTGATTACTGACACCATAAACAAGAGTGTCAATTGTTAAATCAACAGGAGTCACTGTGCACCTACTCACCATGTAGGATCTCTGTCTTTAACGTGCTGTACATTGTGAATTAATGCTATAACTAGTACTCAAACAGTACTATACTTTGTGTTTCTGTGTGGGTGCAAACTGTTAAAATATTTACTTATTATATACCAAATTGATCTTTTGTATATAAAGATAATTGAAAATGAATCTTGATGTGAATGGGATGCAAGAGGGAGTGGGAGATGGGATGGTTGTGGGTGGGAGGGAGGCTTAACCTGGCTCATGTCTGGGAATTAATTGAGGGATCATGACTCCCTGTTTTTATGACTCTTATTATATTTAGATTTTTGTTTACTTAATCTATAACTTTCTTACTAATAAAGTTCAAGTAAGAATGTAGTAGGCCTCATATTTATTACACGTCTAAGAATACCAAGATTAGCTAGTCAACACCATAGGTCTGTTATTACTTTGACTCTGAGCCATAGTAATGATAACCATCTTACATTTAATTTGTGAGTGCTGCTATTTCACTCCTGCTGCCCTGGGACCTAATTACTGTCATGGAATTTATGTTTCCCAGTTCAGTGACTATAGTTCCCACTATAAGAGAAGAGCTACCATGGAACTCTTCAAGGATTCTGGCCCCCCTTCACAAATTCATTTCTTACAGTTCAAGTGAAAGGTATGCCTAGACCCTCCTAGTGTGAGTGAGTAGGTCTACCTGAAAAATCCACTCTAGCATTCTATTCTCCATAAGAATTTCAACTCCTTTCTACATTAAACCAAAGCAGATCTGGCATTTACAGCTCATTGTGGGCTAATTTTTGGTCCACGTTTCAGTCAGCCAGTCAACTGGTTAGAGTTCTAATTCCCTTTGCAACATTAACTAATGAATTTCTGCTTAGTGTGCCCATATTAATAAATCCTTCCTAATCCAACTTTATAATCTTTATTGTTCTCTTGGGTGGGATTCTAAGAGGCTGGCAGTCATAATCCCACAGATGGTAGGTTTGAATAATTAGTTTCCCAGTCAAACACATATAATAATTTTCTTGATATTATGAGGAATAGTCAAGTAGGCACAAAAATTAACTCATCACAATATGCATAAAATAAAATTTTTATTAATAAGTAAATAATTATCTTAGTTTACTATTAGTAGAATAGCATTTTTCTAATAAAAAGTGAAGAAAACATTATGTTAGAATTTAATTTGTTTCACAGATGCTGGCGAGGATGTGGGGAAAAAGGGACACTAACCCACTGTTGGTGGGAATGCAAACTGGTCAAGCCACTATGGAAGTCAGTCTGGAGATTCCTCAGAAACCTGAAGATAACCCTACCGTTCGACCCAGCCATCCCACTCCTTGGAATTTACCCAAAGGAAACAAAATTGGCAAACAAAAAAGCGGTCTGCACCCTAATGTTTCTTGCAGCACAATTCACAATAGCTAAGACCTGGAACCAACCTAAATGCCCATCAATGGTAGACTGGATAAAGAAATTATGGGATATGTACTCTTTAGAATACTATACCGCAGTAAGAAACAACGAAATCCAGTCATGTGCAACAAAATGGAGGAATCTGGAACACATCATGCTGAGTGAAATAAGCCAGTCCCAAAGGGACAAATATCATATGTCTCCCTGATCGCTGACAACTGACTGAACACCAAAAAGGAAACCTCCTGAAGTGAAATGGACACTATGGGAAACGGTGACTTGATCAGCATAGCCCTGACTGTTAATGAACAACTTAATACATTATCCCTCTTAGTAGTTTTTTTTGTTTGTTTGTTCTACTTAATACTATTGGTTGAATTCTGTAATTAATACACAGTTATTCTTAAGTGTTGAAACTTAACTGAAATGTGATCCCTGTTAAATATAAGAGTGGGAATAAGAGTGGGAAGAGATGTACAATTTGGGACATGCTCAAGCTGACTTGCCCCAAATGGTAGAGTTAGAAACATAACAGGGGACTCCAATTTCAATCCCATCAAGGTGGCATATACCAATGCCATCTCACTAGTCCAAGTGATCAATTTCTGTTCACAATTGATCATAATGAAAGGACTAAGATTCAAAGGGATCACATAAACAAGTCTAGTACCTGCTAATACTAACCAATAGAATAAATAAAGGGGAGAGTGATCCAACATGGGAAGCGAGATACTCAGCAGACTCATAGAATGGCGGATGTCCTAAACAGCACTCTGGCCTCAGAATCAGCCCTAAAGGCATTCGGATCCGGCTGAAAAGCCCATGAGAGTATTTCAGGCATGGGAAGCCAACACACTCTGGCAAAAAACAAACAAACAAACAAACAAAAAAAACCGCTAACAGAAAGATCTCTGTGAGTGAGATCCCAGTGGAAAGAACTGGTCATCAAAGAAGAAGGTACCTTTCTCTGAAGGGAGGAGAGAACTTCCACTTTGACCATGGCCTTGTCTAAATAAGATAAGAGTTGGAGAACTCAAGGGGCTTCCATAGCCTTGGAAACTCATGACTGGAGCATAGGGAAATTACTGATGCCATAAACAGGAGTGTCAATTTGTAAAGTCAACAACAGGAGTCACTGTGCACTTACTCCTCATGTAGGATCTCTGTCCTTAGTGTGCTGTACATTGAGACTTAATGCTATAACGAGTACTCAAACAGTATATTTCACTTTGTGTTTCTATGGGGGTGCAAACTGTTGAAATCTTTACTTAATGTATACTAAACTGATCTTCTGTAGAAAAAAAAAAAGAAGAAATTATCAATTCCCAACTTGACTCTCACTGGGATTAAACATGTCAATAGGTCTGATCTGATTTCATCATCATTTAAAAAATCATCTATTATTTTTCACTTTATGTTTCTGTGTGGGAGTAAACTGTTGAAATCTTTACTTAATGTATGCTAAACTGATCTTCTGTATATAAAGAGAATAGAAAATGAATCTTGATGTGAATGGAAGGGGAGAGGGAGTGGGAAAGGGGAGGGTTGTGGGTGGGAGGGACGTTATGGGGGGGAAGCCATTGTAATCCATAAGCTGTACTTTGGAAATTTATATTCATTAAATAAAAGTTAAAAAAAAGAATTTAATTTGTTTCATTTTAATTGATGCTATCTTAGATTCAATGACATGGCCATCTTTTCCTAGCTCTTTCATTAGGCATTTGCTATGTGTTTTCTTATGATGTATGGGCCATTTGTGAAATCTGTTTTACATATTAGAGAATTGAACATCTGATTGTTTATGCATCTTTCCCAAGCTCACACAGCATGGTAGTAGTAGAGCTGGCACTGAAACCCAAGTCATATGACATCTCAGAAGTCTCTTTACCACATGTGTGATGCTCATTGACGTTTAGATATCAAGACTTACAATACAGCATCCTGGAAGCTCCTAATTATATCTGCAATCTAGATATCTGCTAGCTGGCCAAATTTATAAAATATTAGAGCTGCGTAAGACCATCTGGACTATGCGGAATATTCACTTTGGTATAATTCTCACCATTCTAACTGTATGGATTCTTGGGTGAAGAGATCTAGTGTTTGCCCTAATTGAGACAGGTATCTTTAGGTAGAGAAGATTTAATAAGGTTGTGTGTTTTAGAAGAATTCTGTACAGAGTTTTATGATACGTAAGGTCATGTATGGCAGTAGAGTTTCACTAAACAAGAAATGGGAAGAGAAAGAAGATATTCCAAGCAGAAGAGAAACAAAAATATGATTATAGTAGTCATGTTCTATTAGCAGTGATTAAATATGAGAGGTCTGGAAAGTGTAAGTCAGGGGCTAGAGGCAAGGTGTGGGGTGACCTGTACAAAGGAAAAGGAAACAAAGAGGAAAGAGAACATAGGGATGAATTCTTAAGGACACTTTATACCTCTTTATACTTTATACCTTATACCTAGGTAAATAACTCTCACTTTGGTTTTATAGTAGAGAAAAATGAAAGCTGGAGAGAATTAAAGTAATTGACCTAAGACACAGACATATAGTGGCAGAATCATATGAAAAAAAATTGACATCCAATCTCAGCCTGACCAAGAATATATTAAAATGAGATTACAATGTTCATTTCAATGAGTTAGACTTTTCTCAATAAAGTAGAAAAGAAGGCTTCTAACAGGTAGAATGGGAAATAAGAAGGAAGAAGAGTTGAAAATTTAAGGAAACTTAAGGGCAATTCCAGAAAAGGGAGGATACTATGGAGATACAAATATAACATAACCAGTAGTAGTAAGGACGTAAGGTAAAACTGAGATGGGAAATCCTTTTACTAGAATAGCTCTGTTCATCACCTTGGTCCCCGTAATAGTTTTCCAATAGTGCTTTGCACAGCCACCAAGGGAGCTTCTGAAAATGGTGTTCTCAGGACTGCTTTTCTAGAGATTCAGATTTGCTGGCTCTGTAGTAGAGTCTTGGGATCTCAGTTTTAAACAAGTACTTCAGGTGGTACTGATACAAAATTGCACAAACACAAATTAAAGAAGTAACCAAAAATTGCTCATGATTCATCACATGAATAGCTGTTTGCAACCAGATTCATGTTATTGAGAACCAACCAACCAACCAGGCTTCTTCACATGTGAAGAGGTATCATAATCTACACTAACTTGTAGAACTATTATTAACATAACTCAAAGAAGTATTTACTAAACATTTTATTTTTTCCAATTCATTTTCATTTTTTTAACTTTTATTTAATAAATATAAATTTCAAAGTACAGATTTTGGATTACAATGGCTCCCCCCCCATAACTTCCCTCCCACCTGCAGCCCTCCCCTCCCTGCTCCCTCTCCCATTCCATTCACATCAAGATTCATTTTCAATTATCTTTATATTCAGAAGATCAGTTTAGTATATATTAAGTAAAGATTTCAACAGTTTGCACCCACACGGAAACACAAAGTGTAAAGTAGTGTTTGAATACTGGTTATAGCATTAATTCACATTGAACAACACATTAAGAACAGAGATCCTACATGGAGAGTAAGTGCACAATGACTCCTGTTGTTGATTTAACAATTGACACTCTTGTTTATGGCATCAGTAATCAGCCTAGGCTCTTGTCATGAGTTTCCAAGGCTATGGAAGCCTTTTGAGTTCGCCAACTCTGATCATATTTAGACAAGGCCATAGTCAAAGTGAAAGTTCTCTCCTCCCTTCAGAGAAAGGTACCTCCTTCTTTGATGGCCTGTTCTTTCCACTGGGATCTCACTCACAGAGATCTTTCATTTAGGTCTTTTTTTTTTCCCCAGAGTGTCTTGGCTTTCCATGCCTAAATACTCTGATGGGTTCTTCAGTCATATCTGAATGCCTTAAGGGCTGATTCTGAGGCCAGAGCGCTATTTAGGACATCTGCCATTCTATGAGTCTGCTGTGTAGCCCACTTCCCATGTTGGATCGTTCTCTCCTTTTTAAT
Organism: Oryctolagus cuniculus; assembly: GCF_964237555.1. Taxonomy (NCBI): domain Eukaryota; kingdom Metazoa; phylum Chordata; class Mammalia; order Lagomorpha; family Leporidae; genus Oryctolagus; species Oryctolagus cuniculus. The sequence continues at coordinate 97,821,321 of NC_091436.1, forward strand.
TCTATCAGTTAGTATTAGCAGACACTAGTCTTGTTTGTGTGATCCTTTTGACTCTTAGAACTATTAGTGTGATCAATTGTAAACTGAAACTGATCACTTTGACTAGTGAGATGGCATTGGTACATGCCACCTTGATGGGATTGAATTGGAATCCCTTGGTATGATTCTAACTCTACCTTACACCTTACACAAAAATCCACTAAACATGGATTAAAGATCTAATTTTATGACCCAACACCATCAAATTATTAGAGAACATTGGAGAAACCCTGCAAGATATAGACACAGGAAAAGACTTCTTGGAAAAGATCCTGGAGGTACAGGCAGTAAAAGCTAAAATTACTAAACATTTTAAATATAAGTAATAATACACTAATGATGGCAACAATTCAGGAAATTAAATGCATGGTGGCGCTGTTAACTGCTGTTTAACTGCTTAGTATAAAAAATCCAAGATCTTTTCTATAATATATCTCAGCCTCCATAAAATTCTCCCATAAAGCCTCCAGCCTATACACATCACACTTACTATGTCATAAAACTCCTGTTTGAGCACTTGCTCCTGGTTTTTCCAATGTTGTTCTGAAGAGTTGAATGAAATCACTCCCACAAAAACAGTACGTTCATGATCAAGTAACCAATAGGAGAGTGACTGAGCCAGAATTTGAAATCAAGTCCACCAAAAGCCTTTGTGAACTGAGACCATTCAGTTAGATCCTATTCTTCCACTGTTACCAATCAACACATTTTTTCCTATGATAGGCACAGAACTTAGTTAAGCCCTGTATCCAAATTCTATTGAAGGTCTAGGAAAGCATCCATTATAAACTCTAGATATAGAGTGACATCTCAGGATGTCACAATTATGGCTGCCACCAACATGACATAAAGGCGAAGGGAGTTGCTGACACCAAAGCATCTTATACATCGATAGGTAATAAAAAGCACAAGTCCACCCAAATGTTTCAGTTATCAATTGCAGTGCAAAATTATGCAACGTACCATCTCTTATAGAGTTTACATGTCAAGAATTTGTACGGATCTTTGCTGAGTGGCTTTGGATTGAGGTCAAACACTTGCAATCAGATTACATGGTGAATAGGGCTACAGAGTCTGGTATCAGCAGGCAGTTTGCCAGACAACTCTCCCTCTTATCATATGGTCTCTTACATGTAATAATTTGAAATTCCTTACTAATTTGCAATTCCTTACACTATAGATGGTTTTCCTGAAGGTGGTTGTCCCAAGAGCACCAGGCAGAAAATGTATCACCACTTCTGATCTGACCTCTAAGTCACATAGCATCACATGGTCTTTGGAGGAAGTTAAAACTGTCTCAGACATGTTTAAAATCACCATATTGAGTCATTGATAATGTATCTTTGTTCTGAGCTTCTCTGAATGTCCGTGGTAGGAAAGTAGACTACGACAAAACACATATGCGTGTGATATACAAGACAGCTTATAGTGGTGTCTCTATAAATACACATATCAAAGATTATACAGACATGACTATTTAAATCTAGAAAGCCATATGGTATTGTTTCCAATGTATTTGAGGGTTTCTTATGGTGAGTGTAACATATTATGACTCACTGAGTGCCTTGTCTGAGTGATGAAACCACTCTGTATTTTTATTTATTTAAATGACATGAAAATATGCAAAGAGAAGACATTGTGCCTTTAAAAATTAAAAGCAGATCCTTGGTAAATACTAAGTTTTCAAGTGGCAAAATAAATAAAGAAACCCACTTGATGATTAGGCATTGCTTATAAAGGCGGGTGGGGTTGAATGAGTGATTGAGTTCACTGCCAGGAAAATTCTTTTCTAATTAGAAGAAAAATTTCACAAGTTGTTTTCATACCGATTCCATCTTGCTTGTGCATAGCATCTGAGGAGACAGAGTCACTTCCAGATTAAATTAAGACACATGTAGTTGAGGTGTTACTGAAGTGAACTTGAAAGATACAAGAAAAATTATGAAAGAGATGCAAGTGTGAAGAAGGTACCCAAGTTCTTCTTGTGAGCAGTTATGAGTATATTGAAGGGTGAAGGGAAGTCTCCCACAAATGATTGTATCCTCAAACAATTCAGAGGAATTGTTGCAAGGTCAAGACGTATCACATACCCACAGGTGTCAACGTGTATGTCAGTATATGTGGGCTTCTTCTGCCCCTCATGGTTCCAAGGATTGTTGCAAAATTTACATTCAGCAAGCCACTTCCTAGAAATAGGACAGTTAACTACAAATGCAGCAGTCTTGGCTCCACCTCATGGCACCTCTGCATTCAAACAATCTCTAGGCAAATATGCCCAGTTTCATTTTCCTAACTAGGAAACAAGTAACTCTCAGTCTTTGATGCCATTCTCTTTGTACCCCTTTAGAAACAAGAAGGAGGATTTGAATCCTCTTGTGACTATGTTTCAGAGTGAATGGCTTCATGACTCTCAATAGTTGGGTTGACCTTTATTTCAGTAAGTTTAGCAAAATTTCAGTAAAAGCTTTAGTGATAGAATTTCAGTAATTTTAGTAAGTTAGTGATATGGCTGATAACATATGCCATAGTTTGCCAAGATTGTAGCATTGACAGTTACATTCTACTTACCCTTTTCTTTCTTGCTCTTTCTTGCTTTTAGCACTTGGAACCTTAAGAAAGCCTTCTCATTGAATTTGCAATGTAAACACTCTCTAGGGATTTGACTCACTTCCTTCTTTTCTCTCCATGTACATTTTTATTCTTCTCAGTGTTCTGTATTTTATTTATTTGAAATATTTATTTGTATTTTAGGTAGAATAGCACTAAGTTATTTCACCCTTAGTGTCAAACCTGGTCAACAGAAATTTCTGCCAGCAAATTAGAATTTGCATTCTACTAACTTTCTGTCCTTTCTTGTCCTACTCAGACTTATCTTTTTTATGACAGTTTTTTTTAATTTTTATTTACTTATTTTTGTTAATTTTTTAAACATTTAAAAAATTTTCCCATATTCTTTTTAAAACATTTTTATTTACATAAGATCAACAAATTTCATCTATTTTAAATATACAGATTAAATATACAGAAGTGATACTTCCATCCCTACCCTCCCTCCCACCCACACTCCCACACTCCTTCCTCTCTTATTCTTTAATTTTTACAATGCCATACTTTCAGTTTATTTTATAATAATAAGATTATCCTTCCACTAAGTAAGAAATCAAACAACAAGAAAACAGTTTCACAACAATAGAGACAATGGTTGTAAACAATAATCAATTTTCAAAATGTAAATTTTGCTAATATACATTACATTTTTTTTTTTTGACAGGCAGAGTGGATAGTGAGAGAGAGAGAGACAGAGAGAAAGGTCTTCCTTTGCCGTTGGTTCACCCTCCAATGGCCGCCGCACCGCACTGATCCGAAGGCAGGAGCCAGGTGCTTATCCTGGTCTCCCATGGGGCTACAGGGCCCAAGCACTTGGGCCATCCTCCACTGCACTCCCGGGCCACAGCAGAGAGCTGGCCTGGAAGAGGGGCAACCGGGACAGAATCTAGTGCCCCGACCGGGACTAGAACCTGGTGTGCTGAGCCGCTAGGTGGAGGATTAGCCTACTGAGCCGTGGCACCGGCCTAATATACATTACATTTTTAAAATTAGTTTTTAATAGATTCAATATATACTGAATCAAGCTTATATTATTCTGATTGAGTGTCCTGTCTCTTTGTGTCTTAAAAAAATCTCTGTGCTGCTAAGGTACAACAGAACCCTGAATTGCATTTCCATATCATCATAATTATTTACTTCTTCATAACCATTATCTGTGGATATTTTTGAATATAGAATATCTTCCTTACCCTAACTCTCTTTAAACTGAGTCAAAAGGTTAGAAATGGAACTCTTTATATTGCAAGCCTCTTGTAAAAGATCTGGGTAATTTGAGAGAGACTTGGTGAACTTTGTCTGTAAAAGGCCAGATAATAAATAACATTGGCTTTGTGAACCTTATATTCTCTGCTATATAGCTTTGCAGCCATGATAACAGCTGTTGAAAATATGTTACCATGGCTGTGTTCCAGTATGACTTTATTTACAAAAGCAGGTGAACCTTAGTTCATCCATGGACTATAATTTACTAACTTCTGGTTTGGGGAGATACAATTCACATTTATAAAGAATCTCAGCTATTATTATCTTATAAACAGCATTACAAATTTTGCACAAATGGAAAAATTGGAATGTAAGATGTAATTCTGGAGTGTAGTGTCTGGAAAGAGGTGCTAAATAAATGTTTAAAGTTATATCAAATATATATACACAGATGAATGGAGTTGCAGATATCATGACAAGACACAAAGTTTAAATTTTGATTAACCTAACCCATGTTTATGAAATATTTACTCTACTTTCTTCATAAATTTCTGCAGATGTTATTGACAAAGATATAAGGCTACTTCAAAAAGTTAGTGAGAAATACAATTAAAAGATGTTTATTTTGGTAAGAAATAATTTGGAATCCATGCATAGTTTTTTATAATATGTATTTCTGTGAGTTTTTGAAGTCTGCTTATGTGCATGTATTTCAATTTTTAATGCCAAAATTAATTTATCTTTTAATCGTATTTTCCACTAATATTTTGAAGTATCCTTGTAGAGATCTTTGTTGAGATTCTGTTTGGGACAGAATGTCAGAAGCCAGATGAATAGGCACAGATGCTGTCACAGTGGTTAATAGGCTGCTTAGTGGGATACACAGCAGACTCATAGAATGGCAGATGTCCTAAATAGCACTCTGGCCTCAGAATCATGTACCAATGCCATCTCACTAGTCAAAGTGATCAATTTCTGTTCACAATTGATCACACTGATAGGTCTAAGAGTCAAAGGGATCACACACACAAGACTAGTGTCTGCTAATACTAACTTATAGGATAAAAAAGGGAGAGGACTATCCAACATGGGAAGCAGGATACACAGCAGACTCATAGAATGGCAGATGTCCTAAATAGCACTCTGGCCTCAGAATCAGCCCTTAAGGCATTTGGATATGGCTGAAGAGCCCATGAGAGTATTTTAGGCATGGAAAGCCAAGACACTCTGGCAAAAGGAAAAAAAAAAAAAAAGAGGACCTAACTGAAAGATCTCTGTGAGTGAGATCCCAGTGGAAAGAATAGGGCCCTCAAAGAAGGAGGTACCTTTCTCTGAAGGGAGGAGAGAACTTCCACTTTGACTATGACCTTTTCCAAATATGATCAGGGTCAGCGAACTCAAAAGGCTTCCATAGCCTTGGCAACTCATGACAAGAGCCTAGGGAGATTTCTGACGCCATAAACAAGAGTGTCAAATTGTTAAGTCAACTTACTCCTCATGTGGTATATCTGTCCTTAATGTGTTGTTCAACATGAATTAAAGCTACAACTAGTACTGAAACAGTATTTTACACTTTATGTTCTGTGTGGGTGCAAACTGATGAAATATTTACTAATATATACTAAATCAATCTTCTGTATATAAAGAGAATTGAAACATGAATCTTGATGTGAATGGAATGGGAGAGGGAGCGGGAGATGGGAGGGTTGTGGGTGGGAGGGTAGTTGTGGAGGGAGGGAAAGCCATAGTAATCCATCAACTGTACTTTGGAAATTATATTTACTAAATAAAAGTTAAAAAATATTTGGGGAAAATAAGCTTAAAAAAAATAAAAATGCCCCTGGTATGTTTCTAACTCTACCGTTTGAGGTAAGTCAGCTTGAGCATGTCCCGAATTGCACATCTCTTCCCTCTCTTATTCCCACTCTTATATTTAACAGTGATCACTTTTCAGTTAAGTTTCAGCACTTAAGAAGAATTGTGTATTGATTACAGTATTCAACCAAAAGTATTAAGTAGAACAAACAAAAAAAAATACTAAGAGGGATAACATATCAAGTTGCTCATCAACAGTCAGGGTGAGGGCTGATCAAGTCACCATTTCTCATAGTGTTCATTTCACTTTCTTCTGTATATAAAGAGAAACGAAAATGAATCTTGATGTGAATGGAAGGGGAGAGGGAGTGGGAAAGGGGAGGGTTGCAGGTGGGAGGGACATTATGGGGGGGAAGCCATTGTAATCCATAAGCTGTACTTTGGAAATTTATATTCATTAAATAAAAGTTTTAAAAAAATTTTAAAAAAGGGAGAGAACGATCCATCATGGGAAGTGGCATACAGAGCAGACTCATAGAATGGCAGATGTCCTAAGTAGCACTCTGGCCTCAGAATCAGCCCTTAAAGCATTTGGATCTGGCTGAAGAGCCCATGAGAGTATTTTAGGCATGGAGAGCCATGACACTGTGGAAAAAAAAAAAATCTCTGCGAGTGAGATCCCCAAAGAAGGAGGTACCTTTCTCTAAAGGGAGGAGAGAACTTCCAGTTTGACTATGACTTTGTCTAAATAAGATCGAAGTCATTGAATTCAAGAGGCTTCCATAGCCTTGGCAACTCATGACTAGAGCCTAGGGAGATTACTGACGCCATAAACAAGAGTGTCAAATTGTTAAGTCAACAACAGGAGTCACTGTGTACTTACTTCTCATGTGGGATCTCTGTCCTTAATGTGTTGTCCAATGTGAATTAATGCTATATTTAGTCCTCGAATAGTATTTTACACTTTATGTTCTGTGTGGGTGCAAACTGATGAAATCTTTACTTAATATATACTAAATCAATCTTCTGTATATAAAGATAATTGAAAATGAATCTTGATGTGAATGGAAGGGGAGAGGGAGCAGGAGATGGGAGGGGTGCGAGTGGGAGGGAATTTATGGGGGGGAAAAGCCATTGTAATCCATAACCTGTACTTGGGAAAATTATATTTACTAAATAAATGTTTAAAAAATGCTGTGAATAAAAAATTAACTAGGATAGATCAACCATTTTGTTGATAACATTTTGTATTCCTAAACCCCAACATCTAGTTCCTACTTTGGGAAACACAGGCTAGACTTCTTCCTGTAAATATAGCTCAGTGAACTACATGATACTTTGAAAATAGTAACTTTCCTTTTGTGTTATATTTAGAGATATTTCTAAGAAATGCACTTTTTGGATTCTTTTTATCTGATCCTAGTCAAGTGTTACATCTCCCTGTTACTACTTCAAAATATTTAGGAAAAAAGCTGGACAAAAATATGTAAGTTTTCTGGATACAGAGTGGAAGGCTGGACTTTATCACTTTTCTGTTAGTAGTATGAAGTTATATTTTTCTGCCTACCTATAGGAGGAGAGTGGTTATATATGTGTATATAACATACACACACACACACACACACATTACATACCAATTGCACATTTTATACTAATGCCCAACAGTTTTTAACTTTCTTTGGTTCTTCAGAAGATAATAGACTTACTTACTGATTTTTATATAGGATTGGTGAAAGATTAATTACATTTATTATATACTATGTAAAATTTAATCAAATGTAAATCTCAGATAAAAAATCCTCTAATTCAACTAGGAACACCTCATTTTCATAAAAACTCAGTAAGACATCAGAGAGATATTCCCACTAAGCTATGTATTTGAAAATAGATCCTGTAATTATGGTGTCCCTCATTGTGCCTTTATCCATTCCTTTAGGAATTTTTACTATTATTCCCCTTGAAGCTTGTGATTGCTTGATAGCGATACTAGATCATCTGACAAGAATATGGGTTAGCTTTTCTTAGGTCCAGGCATTTTTTTTTCTTGACATTGACTTCACAATTCTTTTCTTCCTCCCTTCCTCCTTTTCTTCCTTACTTCTTCCTTCCTCCTCTTCTCCTTTCCTTTCCTTCCCTCCCTCCCTCCCTGCTTCCCTCCCTCCCTTCCTTCCTTCCTTCCTTCCTTCCTCCCCTTTCCATCTCATTCCTTTCCCTTGCCCCTATCTGTAATATTAGAGGACCGACTTCTAGTTACAGTCCAATGGGAATATTTCAGGTGTCACTAGTCTGTAGATTTTCTTTATGGTGACTTCTCATTCTGCCCCAGTGAAAAGCCATGGCCAAGAGTATGTATTTCCTATGTTATACCTTTTAAATGAATGTCCTACACAAAAACAAAGAAATGTGTTAACAGGTATGTTTGTCTTCATTTAAATGATTGGTCACCTTTTATTGATTATGGATATGACTCATATTCTGTGTGGGCAACTAAATAATTTCATCAAACCATACATCTATACTTTCAAAAATTGCCTTCTTCACAGTAGATTTAAGAAAAATTTTAGAACAGCAAAGGTATCAGATCAGGATTTTTTTTTTTATTTTTTTAGCATAGGCATGTAATACCTGACATGAGCAAATAAATCCTACAGAACAGAGTACGTGGGAAAATAAGCAAAGTCAAGCTTTGGTTAACTTCAGCAAGTAGTGAATAACAGCACATCCTGAATCCACTGGGGGCGGATTTATTGTTTGTCCTAGGGCAACTTTAAATATTGAACTCTTTTGTCAGGATAAATGTACCTGTATTAATACTGGAAATACATAAAAGTAAAAAAAATCTGACTGTAACAATAAAAAGTTGATAGGAACCTTTAAGAGAAAAGACTCATAGATCCTCTTTTTCTAACTCAGTATTCCCCTTTTTATTCCTTCCATTCGTATTTTATTGGAAAGCTCAAGAGTTGAGCTTTGGAACCAAGAACAATTTTGGCATTCTTTTGAAATTAAAGGAAGAGAAAACTTCCAGGGAATCCTATCCCATTTAAACCCTTTTGACTCTACGAACAGAAGTGCCACTGCTATTCCAAGTGACAAATTATGGTTTGAATTATTCTGCTTCAATTTTTAAATAAATAGATTTTCAGTCAATGTGTTGATGACTGTAATAATGTGTCCACAATGAGGCTGATCTCTCTTGTTCTATGATCTAGTATCGTCCTCACTGAACATTACCTGCTTCTGAAATACAAACTTGTTTAGTATTAGTTTACTGTAGACAAACAAAAATGTTTGTAAAATTAGTTGCAGATATTCTTTTCAAAATATTATTCTCAGCATAACAAAATCCAGAAATGTTTTTGCAAAATTACCCAAATATATACTATCAGGAAAGAATTTACAACTTATTTGATGACCCTTGGTTTGCAGTTGCATTCCATATCCACAGAGGCTTCCTTCCAGTTTAATTATATAATAGTAGACAAAATGTCCCAATACTCTGTGAACTAACATCCAAAGAAAAACAGGGAACACATGTGTTTGCAGGATAACTCAAGAAATGGCTCTTCGGGGGCTGAGTCCCATTGGTTAGGCAGTACCAGGTCTCTGACTATGAAGATGGGGAAGAGGCCAGCTCTCCAAATGCATTTTGCCTTCCTTAGTGTTTTTCTATGTGGTAGCCTTAGCTTCTCCACCTCAGTTCGAGCACCTCAAAATGGAAGAAATTTAATGTATTAAATGTCTCCAAAACCTCATAAAAGGACTCAAAAATCAAATGTACATCTCTAGCCCAACATGAGAAATATAATTGCCTGTGCTTATTCTTTAAGATCCAGGCTTATTTTCTTCTGGAGAATTTTAAATATGAATTGTTGAAAATTAGTTTAAAAGGTGCTATTTATTAAATTATAGTCTTGAGTATATACATGGTTTGATTAGGGGCTCTACTTCTTCTGCTTCTTGGCATATTATAATCTTGATACTGTGAACACAAGCGTATATAGAGTTGGGCATTTCTAACATTGTAAGTACACTTATAAAGTCAATGTACAATGTTGACCTCACAGTCCACAAGTTAATGAGAATAACGTTTATAGAGCACTCTACTATGTACTAATCATTACATAAGTGATTTAATTTTATCTTTGTGGTAGAGATGTCAGATGTTATTGCTGTCTTACTGATGAGGAATGTGAGGCTCAGAGAAATTGTAATTTGTCCAACACAACAGGGTCAATGAATGAGACAGTCAAGACTTGAGCGTATCTTGTATTGCAGTTATAATATTCTAGTTTGTTGTGGCTGGCACTGTGGCATAGTGGGCTAAGCCTCCACCTGGGTGCCAGCATCCCATTTGGGTGCCAGTTCTAGTTCCTGCTGCTCCTCTTCCAATCCAGCTCTCTGTATGGCCTGGGAAAACAGTAAAAGATGGTCCAATTGCTTGGGTCCCTGTACCACATAGGAGATCCAGAAGAAGCTCCTGGCTCCTGGCTTTCGGCTATCCTAGCTCCAGCTGTTAGAGCCATTTGGTAAGTGAACTAGCATATGGAAGACCTTTATCTCTGTCTCTTTACTGTAATTCTACCTCTCAAATAAATAAATATAATTTAATATTCTAATTTTTAAAATTTTTTTTAACTTTTATTTTATGAATATAAATTTCCAAAGTACAGCTTATGGATTACAATGGCTTCCCCCTCAAAACGTCCCTCCCACCCGCAATCCTCCCATTTCCCACTCCCTCTCCCCTTCCGTTCACATCATGATTCATTTTCGATTCTCTTTATATACAGAAGATCAGTTTAGCATACATTAAGTAAAGATTTCAACAGTTTGCTCCCACACAGAAACATAAAGTGAAAAATACTGTTTGAGTACTCGTTATAGCATTAAATCTCAATGTACAGCACATTAAGGACAGAGATCCTACATGAGGAGTAAGTGCACCGTGACTCCTGTTGTTGACTTAACAAATTGACACTCTTGTTTATGGCCTCAGTAATCACCCTAGGCTCTTGTCATGAGCTGCCAAGGCTATGGAAGCCCCCTGAGTTCACTGACTCTGATCATATTCAGACAAGGCCATGGTCAAAGTGGAAGTTCTCTCCTCCCTTCAGAGAAAGGTACCTCCTTCTTTGATGACCTGTTCTTTCCACTGGGATCTCACTTGCGGAGATCTTTCATTTAGGTTTTTTTTTTTTCCCCCAGAGTGTCTTGGCTTTCCAAGCCTGAAATACTCTCATGGGCATTTCAGCTGGATCCACATGCCTTAAGGGCTGATTCTGAGGCCACAGTGCTGTTTAGGACATCTGCCATTCTATGGGTCTGCTGTGTATCTCACTTCCCATGTTGGATCGTTCTCTCCCTTTTTTATTCTATCAACTAGTATTTGCAGACACTAGTCTTGTTTATGTGATCCCTTTGGCTCTTAGTCCTATCATTATGATCAATTGTGAACAGAAATTGATCACCGGGACTAGTGAGATGGCATTGGTACATGCCACCTTGATGGGATTGAATTGGAATCCCGTGGTATGTTTCTAACTCTACCGTTTGAGGTAAGTCAGCTTGAGCATGTCCCGAATTGCACATCTCTTCCCTCTCTTATTCCCACTCTTATATTTAACTGTGATCACTTTTCAGTTAAGTTTCAGCACTTAAGAAGAATTGTGTATTGATTACAGTATTCAACCAAAAGTATTAAGTAGAACAAACAAAAAAAAATACTAAGAGGGATAACATATCAAGTTGCTCATCAACAGTCAGGGTGAGGGCTGATCAAGTCACCATTTCTCCTAGTGTTCATTTCACTTTAACAGGTTTCCTTTTTGGTGCTCAGTTAGTTGTCACCTATCAGGGAGAACAAGTTGTATTTGTCCCTTTGGGATTGGCTTATTTCACTCAGCATAATGTTTTCCAAATTCCAAACAGGGATCACTTTTCAGTTAAAATTTAAACACCTAAGAACAATTGTGTGTTAATTACAGAGTTCAACCAATGGTACTAGAACAAATAAATTACTAAAATGGATAAAGTATTATATTGTACATCAACCGTCAGGACAAGAGCTGATCAAGTCACTGTTTCTCATAGTGTCCATTTCACTTCAACAAGTTTCCCCTTTGGTGCTCAGTTAGTTAGTTCTAATTTTTAAGTGTACCTATGTTAAAGTCCTTAGAAAATTATATTAAACACAAAGACAACCATCTTGTAGGAAATTAAACATTAATTTTTTATTGGTTCTGTTTGTTTTACTCTTATAGTTTTCATTTTAATCGTTTTGTATAATATAGTCATATTATTGAAATATATGAGAAATATTGATGAAATGATGTGTCATGGTATATCAAACAGATATATCACTGAGTTTACAGCATCATTGGAGTTATCACAAATCTTTCTGTAGGAAGTCTAATGATCTTGGATAAAACTTAGCCTTGTCCTCATGGACTAATGTTGGGAACTTCTTATGAAGTGGTTCAGAAAAAGATAACAAGTGGCAGACAAAATGGCTCTTTGTTTAGGTTATTCTATCATTGAGGAAGTATATCCCTTCTTCATAGTTCTGGTTAATCAAATAATAGCATATGGCAATGTGAAAAATAGGAATCAAGAAAGAAAATAGTGAGCCCTCATTTTTAATCTTTGCTATGCATAGAAATATACACTAGGGCTAGAATTGCGGCCTAATGGGTTAAGCCTCAGCTTGTGATGCCAGCATCCAGTTGTAGAGAGCTGATTCAAATCCTAGCTACTCAGCTTCTGATCCAGCTTCCCTCTAATGCACCCAAAGACAGTAGAAAATGGTCTAATAGGTGTCCTCCTGCCAACTATGTGGGAAACCAGGATGGAATCCTGATTCCTGGTTTCAACCTGGCCCAAATCTGGCTGTTTTGGGCAACTGGGGAGTAAATTAGTGGAAGGAAGATCACAGTCCACACAAAGTCTTTATAGTCAGACTTGCCCCAACTGATCTTTATATATATAAATATAGATACATATATAAATATATATTTATATATATACATATGTATATAAATATATGTTTATATATTCATATATATATATAAAATCAGATCCAATTACTCAATAAACTACTTAAAGAAAATATAACCAGTTATGTCAGAAAGCCTGAGGGTAGTACCAAGGAATCAATATGTTTAAAAATCTCCCAAGCTGATATCAGTAGGCAATTGAACAAGAGAACCATGGCTCAACATTTGGCCTTACAATTTAGCAGTTAAAAAAAATGGGGGCCGTGCTGTGGCATAGCAGGTCAATACCCTGCCTGCAACACTGGCATCCCATATGGGCACTGATTTGACTCCTGGCTGCTCTACTTCTGGTCCAGCTCCCTGCTAATGTGCCTGGGAAAGTAGCATTGGGAAATGACCCAAGTACTTGGGCCCCTGGACCCATGTGGGAGAATCAAAAGAGAATCCTGGTTCCTGGCTTTGGCCTGGCACATCCCTGGCTATTGTGGCCATTTGCAGAGTGAACCAGGGGAGGGAAGATTCTCTCTCTCTCTCTCCCCCTCCCTCCATCCTCCTCACTCTCTCTCTCCCTGTCTCTCTCCCTCTCCCTCTAGCTCTGCCTTTAAAATAAAATAAAGTATAAAAAATTAAATTAAATTAAAATTAAAATGTTCCTGGCAGGCTGACACCTAGTCAGGTCCAGCACATTTCCAATCCTATATGGGTTTGGATTAAAAAAATCATTTCTACTTCCTTTTATAACTTTTGACATGGGCTGTCATATAATTAAAGGATTTTAATGAAGGAAAATAATACTTAGTCACTAATATAAGATATTATTATGAACACCGCTGATGTTTTCTTAGCATCATTACCAAAACACATCAGCTATAACAAGAGGCCTTAAAATTTGCTTTTGCTATTTGTAAAAAGTAGTTTTCTACTCCATACTTTGACATTAATGAAAAACCAATTTCAGGAACTAACGCTTTGGTAATTTTTGTGGTATAGTAAATAAACCAGATGATTAATTATTAAAATGAGATTTCTCTGACTAAACCAAAGCACCAAGCACTGTAATATCAAGTAAAAGATTTATATTTTAGATGTGTATAAAATATACAACAAATGTAATATTACAAAGTATTTTATGTTGGCAATGGAGCATACTCAATTCCAGGAAAAGAATAATTGTATAAGATAGTACAGATAAAATGATTTCGTGAAACACAATCTTTCCCTCATTTCAACTCAAATAAGAAATACATGAGTAACAGTAGTCTGGAATTTCTATAGATGCCAGAGTCTTTTTTCCCCATTGTTCCCAAATAGCAAAGAATTCATGAACTCCTTGCTGTTTTTAATTTAACAAATGTAATCAGATCTCTATAGACACAGTTGCTTATAATAGCCATCCAAATTTCTGGAAAATATTAAGATTTATTTTCAAGTAATGGGAACAAAAGTATTTGTGCTTTGACATATGTTCTGAGGGAGATTTCTGATTTCTTTTTGCATGTTTTTATTTTATTATAGCTAAACTTCATTAATAGACTCTCTCTGTCTCTCTACTCTCTCATTCCTTTTTCCTTTTTCCTTGTGGGTATGAGTTAAATGGCTTATTATCAGATAATATTCATTGCTAAATTCTTAATGGCTCACCTGCAATGCTTTATTCTATGATGTATATATCACTGGAGGTTTTGAAACCCATTTTGGCATGCAACTCAAGATCATCTGCAAGACCAAAGGCCCATAAATTGGACAGTTCAGGCAGAAGAAAGAAAGCCAATCAAAATGCCAAATGAAAGCTTTGGTAAATGAAATTTATTTATTTTTTTGTGGACTACACAATTTGGACTCATGCAATTCTAAACTCATCATCAGTATTCACAGCCATAAAGCATCTTTTGTTAGTTATCTCTTTCAAAATTATTTGCAATAAAATTAACAAAAAGGTGTGATTCTACTGGGAGCATAATGATTCTAATTCATCTTGCCTCTTGGGAGTGAAAAATGTCATGCAACTTCTAGCAGTGTTGCTCCATATAATATTAGCAAATAGTCTACCTCAGAAAATTATAATGTTTATTTGTTTAATACAATTTCTTTAAAATATTTATGGGACTTTTTATGCACCAGATATGATGGTAGGACCATAGATAAAACAGAGAATAGGTCTTAGATTCTCCCTCAAGGAGACCACAGTTATGGCAACAAATGATGTCAAGGTGGTGTGTAAATTCAATAATACACATGGACAGAGGATACATATATATTATTAGGGGCACAATGAGTTAAAAGTTTTCATGCTACCAAATAAAGCAATTCGCTCATTTTCTGTGAAAATTTTCATATGTATTAGTATTCAAAAGCACTAAAAAACATACAAAACACACACTTGTATATCCCGTCAAAATTAATACATATTAGTGCTTTATCCTGTCTGCCCCAGATTTTTTTTAATGAATAAAGCATTGCAGATGCAGTTTAATTTCTCTTTGAATCCTTCACAACCTTAAAATTGAGATAATGGACTAATTGCTTACAACAGAAATTTAAAACAATTTGGAGTTTGACAAATTAGCTAGGAAAACATCAATAAAAATGACCATTTCCATTCCAAATTCTGCGTTATTCTGCATGCAGAGTAAAAGAAAGTACTGTCCATTTCTTTAACTACAAATTTTGTTTTTCTTTTTTATAATGCAATAGTGCTTTAAATGTCTCATTATGTATTCATTAACTCTGTATATTGGATAGCAGTACATTTGTTTTGGCCCATATATCATGAGTAAGGAGTTCCTAAAGTCATGTTTAATGTGTTTACATAGTTTTAATATCTGACAAAGGAGTTCCAGACTGAGCAACCAAAAAGAAATAAAAGGATTAAGACATCCTAACTGCTGTACTCCCCCCCCCCCCCCCCCACTTAGGAAACACAGAATACCAGATATAGATATTTTGGAGGCAAAGTTTGCCAGGGGACAAATTATTGGTTTTTCCCAAACTGTGTATTCTCTTGGATCACAAGATAGGACTATCACAAGTTGAATTCTCAGGAAGTACTTAGAGATGGAGATTTGTGTGCAGGGAATTTACTGGATAATGCCTTGGGAGCCCTCTTGCAAGGGAATGAGGGCTCAGGTTTGGGCACAGGGAGAAGTTGAACTCTAATGCATTTGCAACCCCTTCGCTGATCCCATGAACTCTTGGGGGCAAGGAGGCAGGGGATAAAAAACAATATTATTTCTAGGAAAAGTGTAATAGCTGTCAGCTAGACATTTCCTTTTGTTCTAGGACAATTTCAGGAGAGGGTCCCAAGTGTGTACTGTCAGCAGGCAACACTGTCAGCATGGTGGAAAATGAGTGATTTGGTCCTGAAGGAACAATGTAGGTGACTCTCACCATTACCTTCAGCCTATGTGTGCACTGTATGTAACACAACAAAAAACAGATGCAATGACACATATGCTTTTAATAGTCAAATCCTCATTCAATTTCATGATGACAACTTTCCAAATTAATACAGCTTTGCTTCCATGCAAATATGCATTTTATTATTAATAGTGAAATTATAAACTATATGAATATTTTCCTATGTGTAAACAATTAAACCATCCAAATATTTATTCAAGAACTATTTCATGAGGAGTAGCTCAAGCAAAGAGACAATAAGTGAATATGCAAAATAAGAAAAATTATGTTCACTCCCTGCAAGGAAGCTATACTTTGACAGACACAGAAAAAAATAGAGAAGAATTACATAACCATACATAATGAAGTATATAGTAATGTGCTAGATTTGAAAGTGCTAAGAAAATTTAGTTTGGGGAAATTAACAGAGTAGGTTGGTGTCAGTTTTGGTGGAGAAGCATCGTTAATCAAAGCACTAGTTGAAGATTTATTTTGTATTTCTTCAAAAATATGTTTTAGTATGTTAAAAGTAGTTATTACCTTAATATATACTCAATTCTTGTAAACACCTAGGTTATTCAAAGCTATAAAAATGGAACAAATGTAATTTTAGTTTTTAAAAATGTTTTGTTCAATAAAACTTCCTTTAATAGTTGTTGCAATACATAATTTGTTTTGATCTGGAATAAATAATCTATGAAGTTATAGCAAGGCATATAATGCAAAATATGTAAAACACAGGTATCATTCTGTTTATAAGAACAAAGTTGTAGTCCTGTTTTCCCAGAAGTCAGTCAGCATTCCTGTCAAATTGTATGCACAATGTTGTTTTCCATATTTCTCAGATATACAGATGTTGGTCTCTACATGATTGCTTATGGTGTACTACTAAATTTTTTTTAGAAGTATTATTAGAGTAGTAAAAATTCAGGGTGGGGAGAGGGATAGAGAGAAAGTAACTCCCACCTATTGGTTCACTTCCCACATGCCTGAATGTCTGGGACTAGGCCAGGTCAAAGTTGGGAGCAGAGAACTCAATCGAGGTCTCCCACATGGGTGGCAGGGACCCAGCTAGTATATGCATCACCCTCTGCCTCCAAGGATCTGTATTAGCAGATAGCTAGAATTAAGAATGGAGGCAGATCATGAACCAAGGCACTCCAATATGCTACACTCGTGTTTTAACCAGAAGTAGTCCAAATGTCAGCCCCAAAACCATTAGAAGTACTTGTCCTGTTCTACAGGATTTTGACTGCTGAATCTGGTTTACTTACTAATTGGTTCAATTAGTTGATTTTTTAAAATTTATTTTTTAAGGAATACAAATTTTATAAGTACAACTTTAGGAATATAGCTATTCTTATACCATATAAGCCCTCCCATCCACACTTCCATCCTTCCTCCTCTTCCCTCTCCCCTTGCCAGTCCCAATCTCCATTAAGATTCATTTTCAATTAACTTTGTATACAGAAAACCAACTCTATACCAAGTAAAGATTTCAACAATTTGCATGCACATACACACACACATACACACACACAAACCCTGAGAACAGGTTTTATAGCTAACTCTCAATACAACTCACTGAGGACAGAGGGATTTATTACACAATGACTCTAGCTGTTAACAGTTAACACTCTTATGTATGATGTCACTGGCCACCCAATGCTCTTGAAAAGAGCTGCTTAGGCTATGGAAGGCTTTTGAGTCCACAAATTCTGTTAGTATTTGGACAAGGCCAGAAGCAAAGTGGAAGTTCTCCTTTTTCTGGAGAAAGTACATCCTTCTTTGATGGCCATTTCTTTCCCCTGGGGTCTTACTCACAGAGATCCTTCATATAGAACATTTTTTGCCACAGTGTCTTGGTTTTCCATGCCTGAAATGCTTTCATGGGCCTTTCAGACAGACCAGGAAGCTGTAAAGGATGATTTTGAGCTCAGAGTATTACATAAAGCAATTGTCATTCTTGTCTGCTGTGTGGACTGCTTCCTATGTTGGACATTGTTTCCTTTTAAATTCTATCTATTATTATTTCCAGGTACTTGATCCCAGTAATATGATCTCTTTAACACTTAATCCTTTCTATATGTTCACTTTTACACAACATGATCACTTTAACAATTAAGATTGCATTTTTACATCCAATTTTAATGGGATTTAGAGTCACATGACAAGTTTTTAAACTGTACCCTTAGAACTAAGCCCATAGGAATGTAGGCAGAACTATACAGCTTTACAGTTACAAACTTACTCTTCCTTCTCCTATTCCCACTCTTATTTTTTACTGAGATCTATTTTCAATTGATTTTATACGCATATGAGTAACTCTATGTTAAATAAACAGTTCAACAAATAGTATGAAGGAAAAAAAGATGAAAAAACAAAGGAAGAAAACAAAACTATTCCTCGACAGTTAAGACAAGGGCAGCTAAAGTCATCCCTCCTGAAAGTGTCAATTTCATTTCTACAGATTTTTTTTAGATCAGGGAGAAAAACATATGGTTTTTTTCCTTTGGGACTGGCTTATTTCACTAAGTGTGATCTTTTCCAGATTCATCCATTTTATTGGAAATGACCGGATTGCATTTTTTACTGCTGTGTACTATTCCATAGAATACATATCCCATAATTTCTTTATCCAGTCTTCAGTTGATGAGCATTTAGGTTGATTCCATGTCTTAGCTATTGTGAATTGAGCTGCAATAAACATGGAAGTGCAGACACCTCTTTTGTTTACTAATTTCGTTTGCGTTGGGTAAATTGCCAGGAGTAGGATACCTGGGTCATATGATAGGTCTATATTCAGATTTTTGAGGAATCTCCATACTGTCTTCCATAGTGGCTTTACCAGTTTGCATTCCCACCAACAGTAGATTAGGGTACCTTTTCCCCTACCTCTTTGCCAGTATTTGTTGTTTGTTGATTTTGTATGAAGGCCACTCTTACCAAGGTGAGGTGAACCCACACTGTGGTTTTGATTTGCATTTCCCTTACGGCTAGTGATCCTGTGCATTTTCTCATGTGTCTGTTGGCCATCTGGATTTCCTGTTTTGAAAAATGTCTGTTTAAGTCCTTGGTCAATCTCTTAACTGGATTGTTTGTTTTGTTGTGGAGTTTCTTGATCTCTTTGTAGATTCTGGTTATTAATTCTTCATCAGTTCCATAGTTTGCAAATAATTTCTCCCTTTCTGTCAGTAGGCTCTTCACTTTAGTGACTGTTATTTTTCCATACAGAAACTTTTCAATTTGAAGTAATCCCGTTTGTTAATTTTGGCTTTGACTGCCTGTGCCTCAGGGGTCTTTTCCAAGAACTATTTACCTGTTCCAATATCTTGCAGGGTTTCTCCGATGTTCTCTAATAATTTGATGGTGTTGGGGCACAGATTTAGATCTTTAATCCATGTTGAGTAGATTTTTGTGTAAGATGTAAGGTATAGTTCTTGCTTCATACTTCTGCATGTGTAGATCCAGTTTTCCCAGCACCATTTGTTGAAGAGACAGCCCTTGCTCCAGGGATTGGATTTAGCTCCTTGGTCAAATATAAGTTGGTTGTAGATGTTTGGATTGATTTCTCATGTTTCTATTCTGTTCCACTGGTCTATACACCTGTATTTGTACCAGTACTGGGCTGTTTTGATTATAACTGCCCTGTAGTATGTCTTCATCTCTGGTAGTGTGATGCCTCTGGCATTGTTTTTGTTGTATAAGACTGCTTTAGCTAATCAAGGTCTCTTGTGCCTCCATATGAATTGCAGCATATTGTTGGCATATTTGTTGGCTCATTTTTTCTAGATCTGAGAAGAATGTCTTTGGTATTTTTATTGGTATTGCATTGAATCTGTGATTTACTTTTTGGAAGAATGTATATTTTGATGATATTGATTCTTCCAATCCATGAACATGGAAGATTTTTCCATTTTTTGTATCTTCTATTTCTTTCTTTAATGTTATGTAATTCTCTTCTTAGAGATCTTTGCATCCTTGGTTAAACTTATTCCAAAGTATTTGATTTTTTGCAGCTATTGTGAATGGGATTGATATTAGAAGTTCTTTCTTAGCTATGACATTGTCTGTGTATACAAAGTTTGTTGATTTTTGTGTATTGACTTTATATCCTGCTACTTTAAAAACTCTTCCATGAGTTCCAATGGTCTTTTAGTGGAGTCTTTTGTATCCCCTGTATATATAAACATGTCATCTGCAAATAGGGAAAGTTTGACTTCCTCCTTTCCAAATTGTATCCCTTTGATTTCTTTTACTTGCCTAATCATTCTAGCTAAAACTTCCAGGACTGTTGAAAAGCAATGGTGAGAATGGGCATCCACGTCTGGTACTTGATCTCAGTGATCATGTGTCCAACTTTCCAAACTCATTATGATACTGGGTGTGGGTTTTTCATAAATTTCTTTGATTGTGTTGAGGAATGTTCCTTCTATACCCAATTTGCTTAGAGTTTTCATCATGAAAAGGTGTTGTATTTTATCAAATGGTTTCTCTGCATCTATTGAAATAATTATATGGTTTTTGTTTTTCAGTTTCTTAATGTGGTGTATCACATTGTTTGATTTCTTTTTTTTTAACTTTTATTTAATGAATATAAATTTCCAAAGTACAGCTTATGGATTACAATGGCTTCCCCCCCATATCGTCTCTCCCACCCGCATCCCTCCCCTTTCCCACTCCCTCTCCTCTTCCATTCACATGAGGATTCATTTTCGATTCTCTTTATATACAGAAGATCAGTTTAGCATACATTAAGTAAAGATTTCAACAGTTTGCTCCCATACAGAAACATAAAGTGAAAAATAATAGATGATTTTTTAAATGATGATGAAATCAGATCAGACCTATTGTCATGTTTAATCTCAGTGAGAGTCAAGTTGGGAATTGATAATTTCTTCTTTTTTTTTTTCTACAGAAGATCAGTTTAGTATACATTAAGTAAAGATTTCAACAGTTTGCACCCCCATAGAAACACAAAGCGAAATATACTGTTTGAGAACTCATTATAGCATTAAGTCTCAATGTACAGCACATTAAGGACAGAGATCCTACATGAGGAGTAAGTGCACAGTGACTCCTGTTGTTGACTTTACAAATTGACACTCCTGTTTATGGCATCAGTAATCTCCCTATGCACCAGTCATGAGTTTCCAAGGCTATGGAAGCCCCTTGAGTTCTCCAACTCTTATCTTGTTTAGACAAGGTCATAGTCAAAGTGAAGGTTCTCTCCTCCCTTCAGAGAAAGGTACCTCCTTCTTTGAAGACCTGTTCTTTCCACTGGGATCTAACTCGCAGAGATCTTTCACTTAGGTTTTGTTTGTTTGTTTGTTTGTTTTGCCAGAGTGTCTTGGCTTTCCATGCCTGAAATACTCTCATGGGCTTTTCAGCCAGATCGGAATGCCTTAGGGCTGATTCTGAGGCCAGAGTGCTGTTTAGGACATCCACCATTCTATGAGTCTGCTGAGTATCTCGCTTCCCATGTTGGATCACTCTCCCCTTTATTTATTCTATTGGTTAGTATTAGCAGGTACTAGACTTGTTTATGTGCCCCCTTTGACTCTTAGTCCTTTCATTATGATCAATTGTGAACTGAAATTGATCACTTGGACTAGTGAGATGGCATTGGTACATGCCACCTTGATGGGATTGAATTGGAGTCCCCTGATATGTTTCTAACTCTACCATTTGGGGCAAGTCAGCTTGAGCATGTCCCAAATTGTACATCTCTTCCCTCTCTTATCCCCACTCTTATGTTTAACAGGGATCACATTTCAGTTAAATTTCAACACTTAAGAATAACTGTGTATTAATTACAGAATTAAACCAGTCATATTAAGTAGAACAGACAAAAAAAAAAACTACCAAGAGGGATAATGTATTAAGTTGTTCATTAACAGTCAGGGCTATGCTGATCAAGTCACCGTTTCTCATAGTGTCCATTTCACTTTAACAGGTTTCCTTTTTGGTGTTCAGTCAGTTGTCACCGATCAGGGAGAACATATGGTAGTTGTCCCTTTGGAACTGGCTTATTTCACTCAGCATGATGTGTTCCAGATTCCTCCATTTTGTTGCACATGACTGGATTTTGTTGTTTCTTACTGCGGTATAGTATTCTAAAGAGTACATATTCCATAATTTCTTTATCCAGTCTACCGTTGATGGGCATTTAGGTTGGTTCCAGGTCTTAGCTTTTGTGAATTGTGCTGCAATAAACATTAGGGTGCAGACCACTTTTTTGTTTGCCAATTTAAATTCCTTTGGGTAAATTCCAAGGAGTGGGATGGCTGGGTCGAATGGTAGGGTTATCTTCAGGTTTCTGAGGAATCTCCAGACTGACTTCCATAGTGGCTTGATTTCTGAATGTTGAATCATCCCTGCATACCAAGGATGATCTTTCTGATATGTTGTTGGATAGATTGGCTAGAGTTTTGTTGAGGATTTTTGTATCTATGTTCATCAGGCAAATTGGTCCGTAATTCTCTTTCTCTGTTGCATCTTTTTTTCAGGTTTAGGAATTACAATGATGCTGGCTTCATAGAAAGAATTTTTTTGAATAACCTGAGAAGAACTGGAGTTATCTCTTCTTTAAATGTCTGGTACAGTTCAGCAGTGAAGCCATGCAGTCCTGGCCTTTTCTTTGTTGGGAGGGCCTTTATTGATGATTGAGTTTCCATCTTGGTTATGGATCTTTTTAGGTTTTTCCATGTCTTAATGGCTCAAATTAGGTAAGTTGTAGGTGTCCAGGAATCTATCCATTTCTTCTAGGTTTCCCAGTTTGTTGGCATGTTTGTTGGCTCTTTGTTTAATTTCTAATGATTCTTTTTATTCCTGTGGTGTCTGTTGTTTACTTTTCCATCTCTAATTTTATTGATTTAGGTCTTCTCTTCCCTTTTTTCGTTAGTTGGGTCAATGATTTGTCAAATTTGCTTATTTTTTCTCCTACTCCACCATTTTTTAACTGCCCGCAAATTTTAATGAAATGCCTGAATTCAAGAAAACATATAATCAGGGTCCAGGCTAGACTAAGTTTTCCTTTAAAAGTTCCTTTGGAAGTTAAAATTTTGAGTTCATAAGAAAATTTTCCCACTAAGTACTATTTTCAATGAAATAAAGTTACAAATGAAAGTTAATCCTAGGCTAGTCTACAGATGTCTAATTTTAAAGGCTTGATTTCATTAGATTTAACTATGTATGAATTGTTTTGCTAAGTACTGAAATTCTAGGGAGCTGTGGACTCTATAGAGGTAACACAAAGCCAGTGGCAGGAGAGGGCCTAAGAGGAGAAGCAAAGGGGAGTCAGAGTGTCAGACATATAGGATCTGATCCCAGAGACACATGAAACCTGCTATGGGGAGGGGGAGCTGGGCAGCAAAGGAAGAATTTATGTTAAATGAAGTAATCCCATTTTAGCCTGCAGATCGATTTTGCATTCATTAGGGACTATTTTGTGTTGTATTTCAGTATACTGTTTTAAGTAAATGACTCTTTATTTCAATCTAACATTTTTTCACTTGTCCATAGAAATTTTACAAAATTTTGTTGCTGATTAGACTTTATATTTTGCTTTCTCTTAAATTTTATTTGCTGTTTAAATAACATTATAGCAACAGTTTATAAAACAGAGGATAAATTCACTCATGAGCTCTTCATGCTGATATTTTTCAAATGTTTTCATTTCTCCATTGTATTTCCTAGTTGGTATATAAACATTGTTTAACCATACCAGAGATACTTCAGTGTACTGCTCTTTTTCACTTGACATTGTATTATGTTTTATGGGTCTTCATCCTTTCCCCTTTACCATTCCAAATAAAGAAAACCCTTTGGCCTTCTAGATTCTATGTTGTATGTCCAAGCTTGTAAAACTCTGGCCTGGGTGTGGAATTCCATACAGCATCTTTTATTATTATTATTATTATTATAAACACTTTTATTTAGTAAATATAATTTTCCAAAGCACAGTTTATGAATTACAATGGCTTCCCCCCCATAACTTCCTTCCCACCTGCACCCCTCCCATCTCCTGCTCCCTCTCCCCTTCCATTCACATCAAGATTCATTTTCAATTATCTTTATATACAGAAGATCGATTTAGTATATATTAAGTAAAGATTTCATCAGTTTGCACCACACAGAACATAAAGTGTTAAGTACTGTTTGAGTACTAGTTATAGCATTAATTCACATTGGACAACACATTAAGGACAGAGATCCCACATGAGGAGTAAGTACACAGTGACTCCTGTTGTTGACTTAGCAATTTGACACTCTTGCTTATGGTGTCAGAAATCTCCCTAGGCTCTAGTCATGAGTTGCCAAGGCTATGGAAGCCTCTTAAGTTTGCTGACTTCAATCTTATTTCTCCCTCCAGAGAAGGTACTTCCTCCTTTGATGGCCCCTTCTTTCTACTGGGATCTCACTCGCGGAGATCTTTCATTTAGTTTTTTTTTTTTTTTTTTTTTTTTTTTTTTTTTTTTCCAGAGTGTCTTGGCTTTCCATGCCTGTAATACTCTCATGGGCTCTTCAGCCATATCCGAATGCCTTAAGGGCTGATTCTGAGGCCAGAGTGCTGTTTAGGACATCCGCCATTCTATGAGTCTGCTGTGTATCCCACTTCCCATGTTGGATCGTTTTCTCCCTTTCAGTTAGTATTAGCAGGTACTAGACTTGTTTATGTGATCCCTTTGATTCTTAGACCTATCAGTGTGATCAATTGTGAACTGAAACTGATCACTTGGACTAGTGAGATGGCATTGGTACATGCAATCTTGAAGGGATTGTATTGAAATCCCCTGGCACATTTCTAACTCCACCATTTGGGGCAAGTCCGATTGAGCATGACCCAAATTGTACATCTCCTCCCTCTTTTATTCCCACTCTTATATTTAACAAGGATCACTTTTCAACACCTAAGAATAAATGTGTGTTAATTACAGAGTTCAACCAATAGTATTAACTAGAACAAAAAAATACTAAAAGGGATAAAGTATTAAATTGTACATCAACAGTCAGGACAAGGGTGATCAAGTCACTTTTTCTCATAGTGTCCCTTTCACTTCAACAGGTTTTCTTTTTTGTGGTTGGTTAGTTGTCACCAATCAGGGAGAATATATGATATTTGTCCCTTTGGGACTGGCTTATTTCACTCAGCATGATGTTTTCCAGATTCCTCCATGTTGCTGCAAATGACCGGATTTCATTGTTTTTGACTGCATACAGCATCTTTTAGAGATGGGGTTGTGTGAGCCATCCCTACAGATCTTTTCCAGTCAGAGGAAATAACTTTCCATTCTCCTTTGAAAAGTGCAAGGAAACTCTGCCTTCTCAGACAGCACTTTGGGGCTGCTTGTCCTTTTGATTGTCATTTGAATTTAAAGGTACCTTATAATTTTGCAGTTGAAACACTTCTCAATTTGTTCTCTTTATGTGGTGCCTGGCACACAGCAGGCTCTAAATAAATCAGCATTGAATGTGCAATCTTGCTCATACAGGATCACATATCAATTACCTTAACAAACAAAAATTTCTCCTAATATGCTTCCAAAAGAAAACACATGTGCCTTCCAGAACAATTCTTAAAAATAAATAACAACCAAAAAGCCCAAACCAAAAATCATAATGCTTTAAAACATATGTTTTAAAGAATGACACTAGCCATTGTCCCAATTGATTTATACATCTTAAACTGTGTTAAACTTCACAACAGGCTGGCGCCGCGGCTCAATGGGCTAATCCTCCACCTAGCGGCGCCGGCACACCGGGTTCTAGTCCCGATCAGGGCGCCGGATTCTTTCCCGGTTGCCCCTCTTCCAGGCCGGCTCTCTGCTATGGCCCGGGAAGGCAGTGGAGGATGGCCCAAGTGCTTGGGCCCTGCACCCCATGGGAGACAAGGAGAGGCACCTGGCTCTGGGCTTCGGATCAGCGCAGTCCGCTGGCCGAAGTGCGCCAGCCGTGGCGGCCATTGGAGGGTGAACCAACGGCAAAAGGAAGACCTTTGTCTCTCTCTCTCTCACTGTCCACTCTGACTGTCAAAAAAAACCCAAAAAACAAACAAAAAAAAAAACTTCACAACAGCACTACAATACTAATACTGATACCGCTGTACTACGGATGAATAAGGCTCAGAGTTAAGAAACTTGTTCAAGATCATATGGTTAATAAGTATCTTTTGGAGCCAAGATTTGCACACCGCTGTTATAATTTCAAAGACTGCATTCTTGTAATCTCTCTGCATCACCCATAGTCTGATCTTACATTTAAATGGCATCAAGATCATAATCTATGGAAAGATGACTTGAAAGGGTTCCTTTAAATGTGCTAAAGGTATGCTTTGGAGTGAGGATGCCAGCAGCAATGATTTGCCTGAGCTTTTGTTATTAGCTCATAAATGTAGATTTGGACTCTTAGGGACTTCCAGTCATTTAAAAATTTTCATGCCTGCTACAGGTTATCTAACTGCTTTAAGAACCTACAGAGAAAATGATAATTTTATATTTTGTCTATGCTAGTTTATGTAGGATTATATAATTCTACCTGATGGTAATTTTATATTACACTTATAATTCATATTAGTATATAAACTAGAGGTTGAGAGGGCCTATGGATTCTGCTATCAGAATCCCTAAAAATTATTTTTAAAAATAATATAACAACTTAAAATGATGTGAAAACAATTACATACAACTTTTTAACAACAAAGAAGAGAGATTCAATTGTAACTCTTGATTATATATAGAAATGCTTTTGAGATAATGTCACATTTTAACCTAATAGCTCATAAATGTTAGAATGGATATCCAGTGTAGAATATTATGAAGTCCTAGGTACATAGTTTATTTTTATTCACTTTGAATGAATTATAATATTGAACTTTTGTACACAAAGATATAACTTAAAAATAAAAACAAATAAAAACAAATTACTGAGGCCCATGTTGTGGTATAGTAAGTTAAGCTTCCACCTGTGATGCTAGCATCCCATATGCGTGCCAGTTCATGTCCTAGCTGCTCTACTTCCGATCTAGCTATCTGCTAATGTGTCCAGGAAATCAGCAGAAGATGGCCCAAGTGCTTGGGCCCCTGAATCAACATGGAGATTCAGAAGAGGCTCTGGGCTCCTGGCTTTGGCCGGGCCCAGCCCCAGATATTGTGGCTACAAGAGGAATGAACCAGTAGATGGAAGATATTTGCTCCCCCTCCACCTTTTCCTCCTCCTCTATTTGTTTATAACTCTGATTTAAAGTACATAAAAAAGAAATATTTAAAAACATTTAACTATTAAATTAACTGTTGGTACTTACAATGTAATCTCCATAACATTAGAATTGATAGTAATAGTGGAAGAATTTGTTCAGTGTAATTTGGAATGAAGCATTCACTAGGTAACTGATACCCTCTTAAACTCACTGTGAATTTTTTAAATATCTTGATAGCCATTTTTAAAAATACTCTTGAAAAAAAAAAGGACTCCAATTCATAGACAAAAGTGATCTGTCAAAAACATTAAATGTCTGATTACAATAGTAATATTCCATTTTGGAGTCAGAAATCAACTTTCGAGAATCTGATCTTGTACTTTCCCTGGCCATAGCAGAGAGCTGGACTGGAAGAGGAGAAGCCAGGACTCGAACCGGCACCCATACGGGATGCCGGCACCGCAGGCGGAGGATTAACCTAATGCACCACAGCGCTGGCCCCACTTTACACTTTTTTTAAAAAAAAAAAGATCTGTTTATTCATTTGAAATTGAGAGTTGCAGAGAGAGAGGGAGAGACACACAGAGAGATCTTAAATCTGCCAGTTCACTTCCCAGATGGCTGAAATGGCCAGGACTGGGTCCAGCTGAACTCATGAGCAATGAGCTTCATCCAGGTTTCCCATGTGGGTGCCAGGGGCCCAAGCACTTGAGTCATCTTCTGCTGCTTTTCCCAGGCCATTAGCAAAGAACTGGGTTGGAAATGGAACGTGCGGGACACGAACTGGCACCCATATGGGATGCCAGCATTGTAGGCAGCCGCTTTACCTTCTGTGCCATGATGCTGGAGCTACCATTTTACATTTTGACTAACAGTTTGTTAGAGTTTCAATTTCTCAAGATCCTTGCTGGCACTTGAAATGTTAGTCGTTCTAATTAGTATATAGTATAGACATATTGTGGTCTTAACTTGCATTTCCTAGTGAGTAAAGATGTTAAGCATCATATTTGGGATTGAATTTTAATTAATATTTATATTCTCTTTGGTGAAATTCTTGTTAAAATCTTTTGCCCACTGTTTTTGGGGGGATGTTTATTTGCTTGTTTCTGGGATTTGAGGGTTCTTTTTACACTTAGGATGCACGTTCTTTGATAGATTTGTGTTTTGTAACTGTGGTCTCCCAGTACATATCTTATCTTTCTATTCTCTTAACAGGATATGTTAAAGTTTATGTATTTCTTTATTTGAAACACAGAGTGGCAGGGAGAGGGAGAGAGGGATAGATGTAGAGGTGCGGAAGAGAGAGAGAGAGAGAGAGAGAGAGAGAGAGCGAGCGGGCTTCCAGATGCTGGTTCACTCCCCAAATGCTTGCAACAAACGGAACTGGGTCAGGGCAGAGTCAGACACTCCATCCATGTCTCACACGTGGGATGCAGGGGTCCAAGCACTTGAGTGATCATATGCTGCCTCCCAGAATGTGTTAGCGGAGAGCTGAATTAGAAGCAGAACAGCCGGATCTTGAACTGACACTCTGAAATGGGTTGTGGTTATTCCAAGTGGCAGACGGAGTGCCATAATGTCCATCCCACAAGAAGTTTAAAAACTGGACATCAATATTGAAGGATTATTATTTTCAGTAGCCCAAATCTGGAAGAAACCCCAATCTATAAGTGAGAAGATAAACTGTGGTATCCAATCAGGGAAAACTGTTCATTAATATAAAGCAATGAACTATTGTTATATGTTACAAAATAATTATGCAGAATGAACAAAACCTGACTACCTCCCCCACAAAAGGAAAAAGAGTTTACACTTTATGATTACATTCATATAAAATCCTTGAAAACTAATTTATAGTGACAGAAAACAAAATAGTGGTTTCCTGACAACAGGGAAGTGGACCATGGTAAGTATTGCATTGGAGCATGAGCAAATTTTTGGCAGTGATGGTTATTCTCATTGTCTTGATTGTAGTTATAATTTCATATATTTATTCATATGCTTAGACAACAAATTATATACTTTAATTATGTACAGCGTGTTTTATGACAATTAAACTTCAATAAAGCCCTTTTTAAAATTAAAGCAGAATGCACACATTAACTTCATGTGTGCTCTTATTTAAATTATCCCAATAAAAAGGAAACAGGAAAAAAAGGAAAGAAAAAATAGAGTACATAGCACTCCATCAAAGTTATACTACCTATGATTCATATGGTAACAATGCCTTTTGACTCATTCTAAGCTAAAAACATTACTATTGTGAAGAGAGGAAATATTATCTTTCCCTTTTAAGCTTTAATATGAACATAATTCCATTCTGAAAGGTTCAGGTTAGAAACAATGTATCATAAGATTCTCAATATTTATGCAGACTGTGAGAAGAACTTATTAGAAAACATTAGTTTTCACAGAAAACATAATAAATTTTGTTCTGGGCAAGGCACGTAATTACAATCTTAAAAAAATACCACAACCAGGAATTAATTTCATGGGCCAGGTCATGGAACAGAAAATAATTAATTTTTTTTAGTTGGATGATTAAAATGGAAGGACATTAATAAAAAGTGCAAGGTAAAGCAGATCAACAGACTCATTTGGGAAAGGTTATAAATCTCACTTAGTGTTACTGGCAAATTTTCTGGTTTTTCTCCGTTATGGCCCTTGAAATCCACAGCACAGCCCTTAATACTGAAGTAAACAAGCCTGAATTCTAGTGGAGGGTGGGAGGTGGTCAATAGGATCTGCTGTGAGGAGCAGCAATTTATAGTCCACCACCCGTGGGTGGTTGCTGGTCCAGGATGGCTCTCCCAGTCTCTACTCCCCATCACTGCACCCTACATGCCTCAGAGGAAGCAAAGATGTTTGATGTCATGGGTCTGTTGCCATTGCTTCTTATTTTGTTTCCCTAGAAAATATATAGCCTCTTCTTCTTAACTGATTTCTGTAATTTTCCTAATGGTGCACTATTAATTGAAATAAATCTTTTTAGACTGCATTAGTAAATTGTCTCTCTTGATCTTTCCCATATCATTTTATATTCTATATTTGTCTTTCATTTATTGCTTCAAGTCTGTTTGCAATATTTCCAATAATGTTAAGATTATTGCTATAACAGATGTTAGGAAGAAATTCCATGGAAGCCTGCTTACTACGTTCAAAAGTCACTAATTTTTCTATCCTTCCTTGTTTATTTACAACACATCCGCTTCACATCCTCTGTAGATAATTGTGGGTATCTAATGGTCAGAGAACTGAAATTTTATTAAATTTCCTTTAGTCTCTTCAATAACAGTGGAACTTTTCAAATGAGAGTTTATTATGTTATCCAGGCATAGCCAACATTTAATTAGTAAATTACTACCTACTAGTTAAGAAATGATTACAGTATAATTGGAGAAGACATTTTTCATTTAAGCTAAGAAAAAAAGCTAAAAATTTCCATTTAGTTGATAAATTCCATGCCAGCCACCATGGTTATGTGATTAATCCTAATTAATAAAACCTTGTTATTTTCATAACAAAGAGAATTTTAAACTAAAAAAAAAAAAAAACTTCATTTTGAAAATAGTCAAAAGATCTCAACTGACATCTCACCAAGGAAGACACATACATATAAACTTTGTATTTCCAATGATGCTTAGCATCATTTGTCATTTGGAAATGAGAATGCAGATTACTTCATACCTATGAGGTTGCCTGAAATGCAGGACACTGCCAGCACTGGCTCCAGCTTCCTGCTAATGCAGACCCTGGGAGCCAGTGGTGGTAGCTCAGGTGACTGGGTTCTTGAATCAAAGTTGGTAGGCTTGGTCTGAGTTCCAGGCTCCTGGTTTCAGCCTACACCCAGCACTGCATGGGTATTTAGGGAGCGAACCAGCAGATGGGAGCTTTGTCTATCTGCCCTCCCTCAGGTTTTTTTTTTTTTCCTCTCATGTAAATAAAATAATGTAAAATAATGTGGACCTTTTCAGAATTTTAAAAATGAATCTATTATAGGTTTTTTTTTTTTAATTTAAAATTCTCTTTGTAGATTCTGGATACAAGGACTTTGTCTGAGACTTGATTTGTAAATATATCCTTTCAATCTGTGAATCAACTTTTTAGTTTCCTAAGAATGTCTTTCACAGAGAAAGTGTTTTTTATTTCAATGAAGTCTAATTTTTCATCTCTTTCCTTTGTAGATAATGCTCTTGCTGTCGTATCATAAAATTTATGTCTAAAT
Organism: Oryctolagus cuniculus; assembly: GCF_964237555.1. Classification (NCBI taxonomy): domain Eukaryota; kingdom Metazoa; phylum Chordata; class Mammalia; order Lagomorpha; family Leporidae; genus Oryctolagus; species Oryctolagus cuniculus. The sequence goes on from NC_091436.1 coordinate 97,852,798, forward strand.
CTGACACCATGCATACTTTCTTTTGTTTTCTTGCAGCAATTTTATTTTTTGTATTTTACTTTTAGTTAAATGATATACTTTGAGTTAACCTTTATATAAAGTGTAATGTTTGTATCAAGATTCTGCTTTTGTTTCTTTGTATATGGATATCTAATTGTCTCAGCGCCTTAAAAAATACTATTTTTTTAATTTAATTTCCCTGGTGCCTTTATCAAGAATCAAGTTACCTATGTTTGTGTGGTTCAAAATGTCTACTAATAGTTAGCACTCATAGTACAAATTATTTTCTTTCTCAAGTTTACATTTTAAAGCTCATAATCACATTTTCTATAAACTGCACATTAAATATTTACCGTTTCCTCATCTTAAATAGGATTCCATATGAAGCACTTGCTTCAACTTCCTGCCCCAGTAGTACTGAGGTCTGTTTTGAAAATAAGATCTTCCAGAATGAATCATGGTGGTTACAGGGAGGCCACAGCAGGATATGGTGCAAAGTAATTGGGTTCAGAATTATGAAGGTTCGGGATAAAATTGTTTCATTAAATATTTATATGATTTTGAATATATGTGCATGTGTAATAAACAGTGTGCCCATTCCTAAAATGAAGCTAATGAAAATTACTTAACTACCTTGTGATACTGATTAAATGAAATCTGCATCATTGTTGATTTATCAGTAGCATTTGACATAGTCATTCATACTCCTTGAAAGTTAATTTTACTATGCTACCATTCATTTATGAAATTAGAGGTTAGCATAATAAATGTTATCACAGCGCTTCTTAAGAAAACATTTACAAACTCATTTCAAACCTTCTGTGTGCCACCCTGATTCCTTTATAATTTCCCTCTGCAATCATGCAGTATTTTGAATTTGAAATTAATCACCTCCTATATGTTCTTATAGTTTAATAGTTTGTATGTTCTAAAAACTAAAAAAAATGCTACCATAAGTTTGTATCCTTTACTACTTTTTAGTTTCAGTTAGCATACTTTAAAGATGCTAAAATTTATTCAATTTAAAAATTTACCTATTTTATTTTACATTTTATTTTATGAATAATCTAAAATTTATCTCTTTATTCCTTTTTGAACTAAATTTGGATTGCCCCAATCTTTGTTGATTATTATAAACAATGTTGTTCAGAGTCTTAACAATATTTTCCTTAGAGAGATAGTTCAACTTGGCCAAATAGAAGTACATAATGTTCTTTTCTTGCACAGAAAGAACCAAAGCAACAAATAAATACTGGTATTTCAAGGTGAGTGGCTGAGGGCGACCTCTGAAACTAGGCTAGTCAGAGACAGGAACCTTGTAAGACAGAGAGACTTGAGATTGCTGCGTGGAGAGAACGAACCACATTGACAAGGACAACTCCAGCTGCTCCTCGCTGGGATTCCCTATTGTGAGTGGAAGGCAGTAAAGAGGAGAGTCATAGTTGATCATATCACCACAAATGGCAGCAATCCTGGCCATCCCTGTGGAACAGGAGCTTCACAGTCATCACAGGTTCGGAGCCCCATTGATGGAGCTGCGTGAAGTCTACATAGTAGTGTTGTTTCAGAGAAACGCTGATTCTCTGCCAAACTCTGAGGCCCAGACTGTTGTAGCATGGCCTCATCAGGGGAATGGAGTCACTGTTGGAATTCATACTGCCACAGGGGACAGAAGCCTCTGCATATCTCCATCAATGGAGCCCACAAACATTTCACTGCACTTGTACAAAAGGGAGTCCTGCACTACAAGAAACAGGTGGTTTAGCATGATGGGGGTTCCTTCACCAAAACCCACAGAACCAAGGCACTTGCTGGTACCTGTTGCCTGGGACCTTCCCTCACAACTTCTACCACCTGCTACTGCTAGCCACTAGCAACGTGCATCACCTTTGAGCCCGAGAGTGATTCTCCCATATTCTACACCCACTGGAACTGCTGCTTCCAGCTGCTACTTTTCAAATCTACAAGGGAGCCAGATCACACATATCCTACTATTTTATTCACTGATGTTTACCCATACAGGAGGACCTAAGTATCATCCACTATAGTCATATTCTGGCAGCTCTCCTGTAGCTGCTTGAGATCCATCCTATCAAGCAGAGCCTGGGGACATGGCTCCTGTGGTTCACAACATCAGTGCTCCCATTGTTTTTGTGGAAAGCCTCTGCCAGAAATGATGGCCACTTCTGTTGATCATGGGAACATATTACCCATGCTCCATACCTTCAGCACTGTGACTGCTGTTACCTGAGATCACTGCTAATAGTGAATCTTACCCCAGCACTGATTGTGAAAATTCCACTGTGCTCCTGTGGTACTAAGCACATGAAATGGCCACACCATAGGACTCCATCCCCACCATTGTGCACCACACCAGTAAAAGACCCGCATACTCACACAGACTCTGGGGACTGACAGTTCCCAACTCTGCTATCCATGAATGTACACAAAGCCATTTATTACTCTGAAGAAACTGTAGAGAAATTATACAATGGCATACAACTGAGACAAACAACAGCAGAGGCTGTGAAAGTGACACCCTGAGGTACATCTTCAGGAGAATGCCTTTTGCTATGAAAGCCATCTTGAGAAACTGGTAGAGATATCTTATCTGCCAAGTTTATAAATATTAACATATGGACACAAGAATTAAGAAAAAAGCAAGCTAGTGTCATGTCACTGAAGTGGCACAATAATTTTCTAGCAAAGACCCTAAAGAAAAGGAATTAATGAAATGTCTGAAAAAGAACAATTCCAGTGAAAGTTAAGGAAATCTAAGGGGAAGCAGAGAGATAATTCAGTGAAATTAGAAGCATAATTCATGAGGAATGATATATTTAGCAGGGAGAGATCAAGAAAAAGGACAAAACATAAATCTTGAAACTGAAGAAATCAGTAATTTGAATAATAGCTGTGCCTGAAAGCTTTAACAGACTAGATTAGACAGAAAAATTCTGATATAGAAGGCAAGTCTTTTGAACTATACCTGTAAGACAAAAAGAAAAATAAATAAGAATGAAGAAATCCTCATAGATCTATGGAATGTCAAGAAAAGAAAAAATACTAGAATTATGGGGATTTCATAAGGCAAAGAGAAGGGAAAAGATATAGAATAACTATTCAATATAATGATAGCTGAAAATTTCCCAAATCTTAGAAAAGATATGGGCATACAGTTATAAGAAGCCCAAAGGACCCTAGAAATTTAACCAGAAAAAGATCTCTATATAGTGTATTATCTTCAAACTTTCAAAAGTCCAAGACAAAGAGAGAATATTTTTTAAAAAGGTATTTATTTATTTGAAAGTCAGAGTTACAGAGAGAGACAGAGAGAGCAGAGAGAGAGAGAGAGAGATCTTCTATCTGCTGGTTCACTCCACAGATAGCTGTAATAGCCAGGGCTGGGCCAAGCTGAAGCCAGGAGCCAGGAGCTTCATCCAGCTATCACCTGTGAATGGCAGAGTTCGAGCCATCCTCTGCTGCTTTCCCCAGGCCATTAACAAGGAACTGGATCAGAAGTGGAGCAACCGAGACACGAACTAGGGCCCGTATAGGATGCTGGTATCGCGGGCAGTAACCTTATCTGCTACACCAGCATGTTGTCTCCATATGAGAGCATTCTTAAAAAGAACAAGGCAGGAGCACAAGACAGCATTTTTCTCAAGAGAAATATTATAGGCCAGGAGGGAACTGGAGGACATACTGAGTATTCTGAAAGAATATTTTAGCCAGAAAAGCAAAGAAGTCATCCCCACCATACTATTCTTATAAAAAGATGTTTAGGCTAGCCCTACATCTAGGAGCAAAACAAAGATAACCACTATTATGAAAACATGTGAAAGTATGAAAGTCTCAAGAAAAACAGAAACATAATGTAGAAAATGAAACAATTTAATCTTAGAGATATAGAATACTGCCAAACCACAAAGATGAAAAAGAGAAGGGGGAGGGGAAGGAAATACAAAAACAAACAAACTGAAAAAAAGAACTTCAAAACAGAAAAGTAAGCGATAAAAGTTGTCTTTACATATCAATTATAACCTTGATTATAATAAGATTCAATTCCATAATTGAAATATATAGACTGGCTAAATGGATAAAAAAAAAAATACTAGATCCAAAGATATGCTACTTACAAGAAACAAACTTCCCCAGTAAAGAAAAGTACTGACTTAATGTGAGGGAATAGAAGAAATAAACCGTGCAGCTAGAAACTAAAAGCAGGCAGGAGAAGTTATATGATAACAGATAAAACAGATTCGAAATAAAAAAGTATAAGAATAGACAAAGAAGGTCACTATATAATGATTAAAGAATCAATTCAACAGGTAGGTACAACAATTGTAAATATGTATGCATCTAATGTCAGAGCAACTGGTTTAATAAATTAGGGACTGGTGTTGTGGCACAGCAGGTTAAGCCACTACCTGTGATGCCCACATCTCATATGAGCATTGGTTTGAGTCCCAACTGCTCCACTTCCAGTTCTATTCCCTGCTAATCGCTGTGAAGGCAGCAGAAGATGGCCCAAGTGCCTGGGCTCCTGCCACATGTGTGGGACACCTAGATGAAGTTCCAGGTTTCTGGCTTTGGCTTGACCCAGCCCCAGTCATTGCAGCCTTGTAGGGAATGAACCAGTAGGAAAAAGACCTTTCTTCTCTCTCTGTGAATGTGTATGTGAGAGTGTGTGTGTGTGTGTGTCTCCCTCTATCTCTGTGGCTCTGCCTCTTGAATACATAAATAAATCTTTAAAAAATATTACACAAGCATCATTAAATCCAAAGGGAGAGTTACCTCCAAACAATCATAAATTTGGAATTTTAACACCCTAGTTTCATCAGCAGACAGATCATCCAACAGCAACAAAAAAATCCATGAAGAAATATCAGAGTTAAACAATATAAAACAATGGAACCTAACACACACAGAACATTTCATCCATTCCTGCAGCATAAGCATTCTCATTAGCACTTATAATATTCTTTTTAAACATTTATGTATTTATTTGAGAAAGTTAGATGGAGAGAGAGAGTGACAGAGAGACAGAGAGAGATACTAAATCTACTGGTTCACTCTCCAAATGGCTACAATGGCTAGCGCTGGCCCAGGCCAAGGCCATGAACCAGGAGCTACCTCTTGGTATACCACATGGGTATTTGGGCCATCCTCTGCTGTTTTTCCCAGACTATTAGCAGAAAGTTGTATCGGAAGTGGAGCAGCAAGGACATGGACAGGCACTAATACGGGATGCCCATATGGCAGGTGGCAATTTTACCTGCTACGCCAAAACACTGGCTATATATATTACAGTCTCTAGTAAGAACCACATGTTGAGCTAGAAAATAGCCTCAACAAATGAAAAGAAATCATGTATCTTTTCTGACCACATGGAATGAAATAACAAATCAACAGTACAAAGGTGAGAAACAAAGATCACATTTCAATCTTCTTTGTGGAAATATCGTTTTTTGAGCATCATCTATTGAAGAATTTATCCCTTTCCTAATGTATGTTTTGGTGTCTTTGTCACCTGGGAGGCACATATCATGATTATGTTTTAATCAAAATGTTTAAAAATGTGTTTTTAAGAAAATATCCATTCTGTACTTGTAGTAAAGTATCAAACTGTAACCCATTAAAGGTACAGTAAAAAGTAAACAAAAAAGTAATTTAAGGCCGGCGCTGCGGTTCACTAGGCTAATCCTCCGCCTTGCGGCGCCGGCACACCAGGTTCTAGTCCCGGTCGGGGCTCCGGATTCTGTCCCGGTTGTCCCTCTTCTAGGCCAGCTCTCTGCTGTGGCCAGGGAGTGCAGTGGAGGATGGCCCAAGTGCTTGGGACCTGCACCTGCATGGGAGACCAGGAGAAGCACCTGGCTCCTGCCATCGGATCAGCGCAGTGTGCCAGCTGCAGCAGCCATTGGAGGGTGAACCAACTGCAAAGGAAGACCTTTCTCTGTCTCTCTCTCTCACTGTCCACTCTGCCTGTCAAAAAAAAAAAGTAATTTAAAACTTTTATGGACAAATGAAAATGAAACACACCTTTCTAAAACACAAAAAGCAGAACTAAGTGATAAGGTATAGTATTAAGTGTCTACACAAAAAATAATAAGCAGAAGAAAAAAGAGGAGAAGGAGGAAGTGGTGGAGGAAAAGGATGAAGAAAGAAAAGGAACAAGATTTCAAATAGACAGCCCAGCAATACAACTTAAAACAAAAGTATGAGTAATACAGAGAAGAGCATTTGATGAAATGTCAAAAATTGTATCTACCACAAACATTCTTGCATTCATAGTTCCACATAACAGAATGCAAGCGTGATTTATATTAATAAGTAATTTATATTAAATAAGTAAATCAGTCATACTGGAAGAAATCTTTCAGATGCCCTACTCACTGACAACTATCAGAAAGTCTCAGTGGATATCAGCATCCTTGCAGTCACTGTCTGTGTCTACATGTCCTATATATCTCTTGTACATGCCTGAAACAGGTCTGACTTTGGTGGTAAGGGCAACTAATACAGTCAATATTTGTAGCAGAATTTATAACATACTCTGAGAGTTTGGGGGCTCCTGAGCTTTGAGCCCATTCAGATCTCTTGTTTTAACCACTATTTTTGCCAACAATAACCCAAACTAGTTGGAGGTGTTGCCATAGAACTCCCTAAACCTGAGTCTACTACCTGATGGCAAAAAGCCAATCACTGACATCAGCGTGCTAGAAGAAAGTAGGCATTTGTTACACAACAGGGAGCAAGCAGCCAGATACCTATTTCTTAATTCCTGGGCTCCCAAAGAGTTAGGGTGAAGGTGCTTATAGATTGAAGTTGGGGCTGAGAGGTGCTTGATCAGCTCATATCCAAGTTCTTGGATGGTCAGTGGTGCTCCTGACCTTATGATTAGTCAGTGTTGCCATGCTCTTTATGAAATTTATGATGGCCAGGTGAGCTTCAGTTGATCTGGGATGGGGGAAGGGGGAGTTACATGAAAGTGTAGTTACCTTCTGTCCCAAACCTGGAATTCTTTGCCTGGACCTGGAATTTCCCTCAACAAATTCCTCTGACAATACAGGCCAACAGGATTTTATCTACTGGAGAAGCAAATGATTTCTTAAGTCCCATGATTAGGACCTTGTTGGGTCAGTTGTATCACTCTCTCAATTCAGTGAATTCACTTGTTAGTTAAAGGACAAGAACATCTTGGGCTAATGAAAGGCTGGATACTGCATTTACATTATAGGGTTCACTCTCACAATGAGAACAAAATATTTATTTTTAACATTAACACTTCAATTAACACGTGTGGGTTTTTTTTAACAAATCATTTCAGTTGTCTACCTCCACTATCACTATACACTTAATTTCATCCCATTTATATACAATAATATACCTACATAAGGAGTCTTTACTTGATAAAACAGGCTTTTGTTACCTGTATATATTCTTTTAAAGCAACCTATACTATAATATCACTAATGATAACACTTTTAATTGGTAATTTAATTGTTGGTTTCTTTTCCTCTCCCACAGTCTAGTGTAAGAAGATCTAATTTCTTCACTGTTGTATCCCTCGCATCTAGCTGAACAGTTGATATCAAACATATCTACAATCCATTTTGAATAAATTAATTAAATAAAAAAGCACGAATGAATGAATGAGTGAATGAACATATCTCAAGTGAAGCATCTGCTATTTGATTATGGATGAAAAAACTGATAGAAGTTTTCCATACTAACAAAGATATAATAAGCATAGGAAATGATGAAGTTGAAAATAACATATTTTCCTAACTGCATCAGTTGCCGTGTCAAAGCAATAAACAATTCTTAAGAAAACCCTTCTGAGCAAATATTTTGGTTTTCCAGAATGGGAAGGAGCTGCCCACCCGAGTGTTTGAAGTGAGTATGGCGATCCTCTTTTTCCACAAGGAACACGCCAACTCTGAGAAGACCTATGAGTCGTGTCACTGATTTTCTGCAATTCTTGTTCTTGAAATTTTATTTTCATCACAAGTGTCCACTACTATATAAATCAAAGACTCAAAGCATTCCAGTAATGGACTCAAAACCATATATTTAATTTTTAAATCCACTTTAAATCTTGCCAAAACCTTAGCTCTCCTAAAACACTGATGTAGTGTTTATTTCTTTTTTGCCAGTTTTAGTGTATGTCAGTTTACTTGGCACTATATCAAGTCTTTCTTAGAATGTGAGCAGACTTTTCCTTGTTTGACATTAATTCAAGAAGCTCTGTTTACTGCAAGCAGTTATTTGCTATTGATTTTACTACCAAATTGTTTATCTTTTAAAATTTGTATACTCAAAGTTTGGTCAAGCTCTCTCATGTTTTAGAAACTTGTTCTACCCACAAATCTATTGCACTTATTTTCACTCATTTAATGAAGTAGCATTTACATGCAGTAAAGTACACTGATATTAAGTGCAAAATTCAAAGGGTTTTGAAAAATGCATACATCTTATGTACATATCTCCTTATACCACTTTGTGGTCAATTTCCTGTCCTCGGTCACAGTTCCTGGAAAACCTAGATATGCTTTCTGTCACTAAGGTGCTTTTCCTAGTAAGGTCTTGTAAGTGTCTCTATTTGGATTCTATTACTTCCAATAATGACTTTGAGGTTTACACATGCTCTGTGTACCAGCAGTTTGTTCCTTTTTCATAGTGAGCACAATTACTTTAGGTAGTTATATCACAATCTCCCTGTTCACATGCTGATACACATTTGAGAACTATCAAAGATTTAGATATTCTGAGCATTTATACACAACTACATGTGTGGACATGTGTATCTTTTAAAGGTTTATTTACTTATACGAGAATCAGAGATACAGAGAAAGGGGGAGAGACAGAGAGAGTGAAATTTTGGTCTCCTGGTTTACTCTCTAGATGGAGACAATGGCTGGGCCAGGTCAGGTCAAAGCCAGAAACCAGGAGCTTCATCGGGGTTTACCACAAGAGCTGCAGGGGCCCAAACAGTTGGGCCACCTTTGTCTGCTTCCTTAGACACGTTAGCAGAGAGCTAAATTGGAAGTGGAGCAGCCTTGAACCAGTGCTTATATGGAATGCCAGCATTGCCATTGCAGACGGTGGCTTAACATATTATGCCACATAGCCAGCCCCAAAGACCTGTGTTTTACTTTCTTTGCTAAGTAACTAAGAGTGTGATTAATGGATCTTAGAGTAAGTGAATGCATAATTTTATGAAAAACCTCCAAACTATTTTCCATATGCAGCATTTTTTATTCACACTGGTATTTTATGGGAATTCCACCAAAAAGATAAAGATGTTATAATTAATACAGGGGGCATCGCTAGGGTTCTCACAATATAATAATTTTTAAAACTGTCATTTCTGGACCCCTTTCTAGTAGCTGACCTTTTGTTCTGATTGTAGGTAATATTTTCTTGCTTCTTTGCAGTCTTGCATTCCTTGAATATTCTTGCATTCAAAGAAGCTGGAAAATATGATTATCTAGTAAACAATGTAAATTATAATGGAATTATGAACGTATGACTTAAGGGAATTTCACTTAGCTCATTGATAGATGCTGCTTCATCCCCTTAAAGGTATTAGAATTTGACAGTTTTGTGAGTTGCTTTTTAAGTTGTGTTAAAATGGATCCAGAGCACTCTTTAAGTTTTCTTTTTTTTTTTTTTTTTCATTTTATTTGAAGTGCTAAGAGACAGACAGACAGAGATTCCTCATCTGTTAGTTCTTTCCCCAAATGGTTGCAACAGTTAGAGTTGGAACTCGATCTAGGTCTGCCACATGGGTGACAGAGACCCAAGAACTTGAACCCTCCATTTTGGCTGCCTCTCAGAGTACACATTAGCAGAAAGCTGGATCGGAAGCTGAGTAGCAGAACTCAAATCTGGCACTTCAATACGAGACGCAGGACTCTGAATCAGAGACTTAACTACTATGCTAAAAGGCCCACCCTCCAGAGCAGTGTTTAGGCTAAGGAATATTTAATTCCATACCAAGGAAACAAATTTGTCAAGATCCTATCTAATGCCCTATATTATGATATTTTTCTACTTTTGTTTGTGGGAATACTAATTCCAGATCTGTTTGGATTACTGTTTTGCAGTGGGCTTTTTTTCCCTTTCTGTCTTGGAGAATTCCTGCTAGTACATAGCACAGAGAAGTAGCATGAATACAGCTCTCTCAATGCATCCTTGACCACCATCCCCACCCATAGATTTCTGAGGTTCTTATTCTATGCAACTTCGTCCACTCTGCCTCACGAACTCTAGGTATCTCTGCTTCCCCAGCCGCCAATATCTGTCTCTCAAACTCTGTAAGGCTTCTGGGCTCTCTGGGTTTCTTCTCAGCTCACTCAAACCTGACAACTACCTATAGTCAGTAAGCTGAGGTAGCTACAGGGCTCACCTCTTCAGTGTTCCTTCTCTCCACAACCATGGTTCTGAGGGCTGTTATCCAATGCCAATTACTTCTGGGGGAAGGAGGTCTTGTTTTTTGGTTGTTAATAACAGGGTGTGCTGGATTCTTGCTACTTCATGCAAAGCTAAATGTGTGTTCTTCTATTTCATTTTTGGGTTTAAAAGACCTATATGAAATAATGCAGTCACTTGGGAGTAACATCAAATTTGAATAACAATGACTTCGTTTTATATAACATTTCCCCCTAAGTTCTTTACAAAAACTGTTGAAATAAATTTTTCACAGTGTTCTACTCTTTGTTAAATTTCTTAATACAACATGATAAAAAAACTCTTAAGTTGTTTATTTTGATTATAGACATTCCTTTTTAACCTTAAATTCTTTCCAGAGATTTTTAATTGACAATTTTTCTGTGGTTATAATTTTGATGTGCAGTTATTTTATCTTGTATCCCATCCTTGTTAATCAATTAAAGTCTAATTTATCCTAAATTTTAACTTTCAATAATAGAATTCAAAACTACAATAAATTAAGAGAACAGCATATGTCTTATACTGACCATTTTCTTCTTACTTAGCTTCATTAGGTTTTTTTTTTCCAACCACAATCATTCTCTTAAAATTTTCTTTAACCTTTTCCTTTAGATCCTCCACATATTTGCTTTAGAGTTGTTAGCAGCAGTACTATATCAAACAAATTGATTTGGAGAAGGACTATTTGGGTTGTCACCAAAAAATGTTTTAAATGGATTTCCACTGAAGGAGTTAAGTGTGTACTCAAAACTTCATTAAGGCCGTCACCATGGCTCAATAGGCTAAACCTCTGCCTGCGGCACCAGCACACCGGGTCTAGTCCCGGTTGGGGCGCCAGATTCTGTCCCAGTCGCTCCTCCTCCTGTCCTGCTCTCTGCTGTGGCCCGGGAGTGCAGTGGAGGATGGCCCAAGTTCTTGGGCCCTGCACCTCATGGGAGACCAGGACAAGCACCTGGCTCCTGGCTTCAGATCAGCGCAGTGCGCCGGCCGCAGCGCACCAGAAACAGTGGCCACTGGGGAGTGAACCAACGGAAAAGGAAGACCTTTCTCTGTCTCTCTCTCTCTCTCTCACTGTCCACTCTGCCTGTCCAAAAAAAAAAAAAAAAAAAAAAAAAACAAACTTCATTAAGTTTTCATTATCATGTATTTAGAAGGAACCCATTGAACTGAGTTCAGATTACTGTGAACATGCTGCTCCTCCGCACGCGGAGGAGCCGCACCGGACCGGATGCTTGTTGTTCCCTTTTTTACAAGTCCTTTCTATAGTAAAGTAAGAATAAGTAAACAGCAAACTCCCAAAGCAAGAATGAGTAGAGAGAAATGAGAAAGAACGAAGTAACGAACTTCCCCGCGAACTCTCCAACGCACTCTCCAACCAACCCACACCACCATGCCGTCTCTCTCCTCCTATATAGTCCTCTCCACCAATCCGTGCTCTGCTACCCACACGCTGAGTGTGCTGCTCTCCTCCAATCAGGAGCAGCTCCTGCAGCTTGTCAAGTTGGTGAGAGGCAGCTGGGTAGAAGCTGTTTGCTCCTCTCCCAGCGCCATATTGTGGGAGAGCAGATGTATAGAATAAGTCTTAATTCCAGTAACAGTATAGTCCGAGTTGCTCCCCACATGAACATACATTTGTGGGTCTAAAACTTGCATCTACCCAGGGCAAGGAATGTTAAGATTAAGACCATAATTAGGAGCATTCATTCATTCATTTCTACTCTTCTGTGATTATTTTGTTTTCCTTTTGCATATTCCTAATGATAAGCTTAAAATATTAGTCATCAATAATTTTAAATGTGGAGGCCAGTGCTGTGGCACAGCAGGTTTACGCCCTGGCCTGAAGCACTGACATCCCATATGGATGCCGGTTTGAAACCCAGCTGCTCCACTTCTGATCCATCTCTCTGCTATGGCCTGGGAAAGCAGTAGAAGATGGCCCAAGTGCTTGGGCCCCTGCACCGGTGTGGGAGGCCCCGAAGAATCTCCTGGCTCCTGGCTTCAGATCGGTGCAGCTCTGGCCATTGTGGCCATTTGGGGAGTGAACCAGTGGATGGAAGATGTCTCTCTCTCTCTGCCTCTCCTCTCTCTGTGTAACTCTGACTTTCAAATAAATAAAAATAAACCTATAAAATTTTTAAATGTGAATGTAATTGAAGTCTTACGAAAATTTATTTCAGGAATGGCACTATGGTGTAGCAGGTTAAGCTGCAGTCTGAGAGGCCAGCATGCCTCATGTGGGCTGGTTTGTGTCCTGATTGCTCCACTTAATATACAAAACCCTGCTAACAGCCTGAGAAAGCAGCAAAAGGTAGTCCAAAAATCTAGGCCCCTGTCTGCCATGTGAGAGACCCAGATGAAGCTCCTGTTCCTGCCTTTGGCAAGGCCCATTGCTGGCTACTGCAGCCATCAGGGGAAGTGAACCAGTGGAAGGAAAATCTCTCTTTCTATCTCTCTCTCTCTCTGTCTCTCTCTCTCTTTCTGTTTCTAACTATGCCTTCCAAATAAATAAATCTTTAAAAGAAGAAAATTTATTTACAATTCTGCACATTTGAATGAGATAGCACTAATATTGAAAGACAAAAGAAAAACTTCTATTCAAAATGCTATCACTCACACAGTTTCTTTATTATTAAGTATATATTAATCCAGTATTCCATTTTTGATAAGTGAAATGCTAAAATCAAACTATAGGAAAAAAAATCAGAACTAGGGCACACAGAAAAATCCATGTGTATATGAAATCTTAGTTTGTGACTGATTACTGCAAATGAGTAAAACAAGGATGGAAAATCTCATAAACTTTGTGGAACAATTGACTACACACTCAAAAAGGATAAAATTAGAAACTTACCACTGTGTGCATGAAAATAAATTTTCAGATCTATTAAGCACCTAATAGAAATCAAAACTTTAAGTCACCTTTTAAGTTTGAAACATACCTTTAAGACTTGAGATAGAAAAGTATTAAGAAAATTGAACTACAAGTACACATACATAAAAATGACACTAAATCATAGGAAAACATTTCAGAAAAAAAAGAAGATTCCAAAGAAAAAAGATAACACAAATCAGAAGGTCCATAAATCTGAGAAAACACGTGCAACCTCACTAACAGAAGAATCAACAAATTTACAAGTGCAAAATGCTGGTGAGAGCATCTAGGACTAGAAATTTCCTTTCACTTAAGTTGGGAACATAAATTACAATGATCATTTTGGGTAACAATTTAGCAATATATAATAGTTAAGATATAAATATCCTATGATCAGCAACTTCAATTATGGGTACTTTACAGAACAGGCCCAAAAAATAAAGAAATTTTTTCTAATTTAGCAAAAATGTATTTTATTTTTATTTTCCCTATTTTTAAATGTTAACTAACATATAATACCTTTAGTAGTACTAGGTACAACGTGATTTTTCAATACAATTGAAATATGTACTGATCAAATTAGGATTGTGAGAATTTTCATCCCTTTATTGCTTCCTTATTATATTGGAGGTTCGGATGTCTTCTCTTCTAATTCTTCATAAAATATATAAAAGGTCCTTTTATAATCTATGGTCACCCAACTGTGCTTTAGAACACTTGAACTTGTTTCTTCTATCTAAATCTGTTTTGATACTTATTGTCCAATCCATCTCTATCCCTCATCTGCCTGACTTTCCTAGCTTCCAATAATTACAACTCAACTTTAAGATCAACATTTCTAGTTACTGTCGCGAGTGCCTACTGTCACACAGCTCGACAGTAGCAAGTGCAACGTACAACTTGTCAGTCATGGGGAAGAAAGGAACACACGGACACAAGACTGTCTTTTCCAACTTTATTATTCACACACTGGGGACACACCAGGGGGTTTTATATCATAGGACTCATCAGCATGCTCAATGAGGTCAATACACTTATCAGTACCAATATACTTATCAATCTATCCTCTTTAATACACTTATCACTAAACTTAACACTACTATTTAAGGTGACTTAAATGGTTAACTACTTAACTACATAACTTAACCACTTAACTACTTAACTACATCTACCCAATCTTAACAATATCACTTGTCTTCCAGGCAATCAATATTATACCACAAGTCATAACAAACACTATTAAAATAATCTTAAGTACTATCACAATGAACAATACAAGCACAGCATAAGATTCAATACACAACATTGGTTTGCTACGTATCTAGGCTCACATCACTGTCACGAATGTGTTTCTCTTGCGGGGAGTGTCCAGTGTCCAGAGTTCAGTGTCCCAGCAGGGACAGAACTCGGACCAGTCACTTACAGGAGGGAAGCCGTGGGAAGGTTATCACTCTGGGCAGTAGGCTCAAGGTTCCAGGCGGATGGCGGGCGAGAAGTTGGAGAGGTCCCCTGCTGAGAGGCCTGGTCCGGCTCTGCGGTCAACTCTAGCAGAGGGCTGGTAAGGACTCCAGGCGAGGTGGTGAGGCGGCAGCTCCACTGGTCAGACAGCGGCTGAGCAGCAACGCAGCAGCTCCAGATGGCCTCTTGATCCCGTTGTCACCTTGTGCCATGTAGCAAAAGCTAGCGGGCTGGCTCTTTGACTCCACGTGCGAGGAGACCCAGAGGTTCGCTCACACTGGGCCGTGCACGCACACATACACACACACACACACACACAGTGGGATTGCAGCTCAGGGACAGCTCTGCAGGTCGGCTTGTGCTGCTACCTGCTCCGTGCAGAGTAGCGGGCTGCCTCTTCAGCTCCGGAAGTGTGGAGATCCAGAGGTTCACACACACTGGACCCTTTGTCTGTTGTCAGCTTGTGCCGCTATCTGCTCCGTGCAGAGTAGCAGGCTGCCCCTTCAGCTCCAGATGTGTGGAGATCCAGAGGTTCACACACACCGGGCCATGATCCCCGAGAGGATGAAGAGTGGTGCGAGGGCTCCCTTTTTATCCTCATTTTCGGCAGTTCTCCAGCTTGCCATCCTCCAACTTGTCCAGTCAATGCTGGTTCCTCCTTGCTTATGCTTGGACTGTCCAGTCAGCGTGGGTAGGAGGGTATTGTCCATAGCACACTGTTATCTGACTGACCAGAGATGTCTGTTTGGTATGATTAGGAGTGTTTCCCTAACAGCTGTTAGGCATTGCCTTAGCTCCTGACTTATAACTCCACTTTACTTTTATTTTGTGGCTAGTGGTAACTTCTTAACTCAATGTTTTACTGTGTTTCTACAGTTCATCTCCTTGTCAGGTAAGTGGTGCTCCATGACTCTTTTTGAGATTCCTGTGGGATTCCCCACAGTTACCAAATATGAGAAAGAAATGTGGTATTTGTCTTTCAGTGTCTGGTTTATTTCACTTAACATAATTTCCAGTTCTACCCGTTGTACTCAAATGGTAGGATTTCATTCTGTTTATTGCTGAATAATATTCCACTCTTCCTGGGGCCAGTCAATTCCAAGAGACAGTAAAGAACAGGAACAACAGATATAAGGAATAATTGGATAGAAAAATGACCATTCCATCCATATACATTAAATTTGAATGTAATCCTAGATCATTAAAACTGTAGTAGTATAACATTCTTAGCCATTGATTTGATAAAGTATAAAACAAAGTTTTACAAAACTAGATTTGCAACAATACTGGTACACAAAAGCATATATTTTTTGTTTTTAATTTCAAAATGTGGTATTTGTCATTTTGTGTCTGGCTTATTTCACTCAACATGATGTCTTTCAGTTATTTCCATTTTGTTGCAAAAGGTTTAATTTCATTCTTCTCTTTATAGTTGAATAACATTCCATTGTGTATATATACAATCTCTTTATCGATTCATCTAATGTGGACACTTTGGTTGATTCCAAATTTTGGCTATTATGAACAGTGCTGCTATAAACATGGTGGTGCAGGTATCTCTTTGTTATAACATGCTCATGTCTTTTTGTGTATATCCAGTAGTGAGTCATATGATGTCTATTTCTAGTTTTTCACAGTGGGCAGCTAATTTATATTCCCACCAATGATGGCTAAGTTATCCCTTTTCATGATATCCTCACCAGCATTTGTCACTCTCTGTCCTTTGGATTTTAGTCAGTCTAACAGAGGGGTGGGGTGAGATGAATCTTTGATTTGCATTTCCTTGATAGCTAGTAATCTTGAACGTTTTCTTCATATATTTGTTTTATGTTTGTATAAGATAAAAATACATTGAAAATTTCAAGGTTAATCATTTTATATGATCTTACAGAATCTTGATAAGCTTCAAATTCTGGTAGGGCATATTTCCTTTTTTTAAAAAAATATTTGAGAGGCAGAGAGAATGAGAGCGAGGTAGAGACAGAGAGAGATCCCACATCTTGGCTCATTCCCCAAATAGCCGCAAGGGTGCTGGGAATGAATCCAGGTCTCCCAGAGGGCTGGCAGAAACTCAGTCACTTGAGGCATCACTGCTGTCTTTACCAGAGTCTGCACAGCAGAAAGCTGGACTCAAGAACCAGAGCTCAGAACTGAACCTAGCACTAGGATATGGGAAATTTGTGTTTTAACCACTAGGTCAAATGACTACACCCATATTTCCTTAACAAAAACTCTTCAGGAGGAAATGTCTCCCAGTGTTTCATTGTCCCCAGAGTATTAACCCTTGAGAAGCCCAAACCTTCTCTAGATCTATGAAAACAATTGAAAAATTCTACAGAACATTTAGGCCTTTTAAAATAAGAATTCTGAAAGAAATTTCTGATGTTGGTGAAGGAGCTCTTTTATTTATTATTGAAGGCTGGAATTACTTAAAGCAAATGTGCTTGACTTTTTTTTAGTGGGAGACTCCCAAAGGTCATGAAAATTCTGACAAATCAAATCCTGAAACTTTCTTGGGTTTCTAGAGTATTGAAGCTGGACTGAGTTATGTTTATTAAACTCGTGAATGTATTTTTGGCAATTAGCTTCTTACACCTTGACGTTAGAAATCCGGGAATCATTGACATGTCAAACTTTCAAAGTATTTGAGGCTAATTTTTCATAAACCAACATGTCTGATTGCTGGTTTTACCTTTTGAAATGTTTCCATTATAAATCCTCTGGGGATACATAACATGGCAAAATCATTTAAAATACCATCTATCATCTGGACCCCTACTTTCAAACTCTCAGGCAATTTTTTTTTTTTAAAAAAAGCAATTGGCTCTTGAAGATATCCTTTAAGCCAGGAAGCTCAGGTTTCTTTGGACCAAGAGAAGAACCACATTCCAGAGCTGAGGATCCTCTGAGGACAAAAATATGAGTCAAGGTTCACCACATTCTGTCGTTATTCAGCTTGATTCAAGTGATGTCACAGATTTAAGGACAAGATGAAAAACGAATTATCTCCCTAAGTCCCACTTTTAGAGCTTCCAAGAAGTCCAATGATATTGTCCTTCTAATTTAAAAAAAATGATATAATTATTTGAACTAAAAAATTTGAACACCGACTGTAATGAAGAATTTAGTGCTATAATCGGCAAAAATGGAACCAAGTTCTCTAAAATATACTGAATAGTCTATATAATTATGATTGTAAGTCATAATAAATAGTCATGGGTTCTAACTAACAATGATACTGGTAACATTTATGCAATGAATTTGAGCATTTTTAAGAATCACTTGGAAAAAATGTTGGGATGCTTGACCAAAAAGGAGACTGCTCCCTGTCTACTCAATACATTATAACAAAACCCTCCTGAAAGAGATGTAAAAACATAAATTCTGAATATCTCCCCAGTAAGATTCACATATAAAATATTAGATATAGGATACTAGTGTAATTGAGTTTTAGACAAATAATGAATACTTGTTCTAAATTTTTATTGCAGATAAAGAACTTATATTTTAGTATTTGCTAAACCTGGCAATATACATGGAATGAACCTGAATTTTAATTAGAATCAGTAGTGATTTTTGTGATTAGGAAATTCAGAGAAACATTGTTGGAGGTGAATAGTGATATTTTTCTTTCTACATGAAGAAACGGCCAAAGCACTCAGGTCCAGAAACTCCAGACAGACAAATGTACCCAAATCTCCAGAATTCAGAGTTGTAAATCACTTTAAACTAAACTAGTTGTGTTTATTAATCCACTCATATTCATAAACATGTATAGATTTTTTTCTGTGTGTTAGGCAAATGCAAACATAAGTTATTAGAGGTAGAAATGAAAGATATGGCCCATCTTCTTGATTCCAGTAGTGAAATTTTCTACAAGAAACCAGTTGTAATTTAAGGTGACAATTTCTGTGATAGAAGCACAGAGTACTTAGAGGGGACAAAAGTGCATCCAGTTCCACAAACTACAGGACATGTTCTCAACTCAGAGAAAGCTAAGTAAATAAATATGCAGAATATATGTGAGTTTTTTGTGCTTTTCTACATTATAATAAGGCAGAACAAAGTTCTGTAAACATTATTAATGTAAACATTACAACTTTTTTTTTTACCTTGGCAGTAATGTAAAAAAAGGTACAAATTTGTGAAATACGACTTTAAGAAGCAGAAATTTTGAGAGCAATGATGATCATCTTGCTGTCTTCAAGGCAATCACTTGGGGTTTTCTGAAACAGAATCTCCCTAGAGATAACCTCCCCATTGTATGCACTTTGACATCTGTTCTGATAAGTCAGACAAAGCCAGTGAAAAGTAAAACAAACTCAGCTTTTAGCATTCTCTTCAGGTAGAGTTACTTGTTTTGGGGAGAATATAGCAATAGATAAGAAAAGTAATTCAGGTGTTTCCATAAAATGGAAATTGTGATTTATAATTTTTTATTAGAAACCTTTTATTTAAGGCATACAAACTTCATGCATTTCATATATACAAACTTAGGAACATGGTGATTTTTCACACCCTACACTTCCTCTCACCTTCACTCTACCCTTCTTCCTCCTTCTTCTCCTACTCCCATTGTTATTTTACTAAGATCCATTTTCAACTAATTTTATACACATAAGATTAACCCTACACTAAGTATAATGAATTAAACAAATAGTATGAAAAGAAAAAAAAAGTTTGACTACAATAAAGATAAGGATTGTTCAAAGCCATCACTTATCAAAGTGTCAATTTCAATTCTATAGATTACCTTTTAGGTACTCTATTAGTTAACCACAGATCAGGGAGAAGATATGGTATTTGTCTTTTTGGAACTGGTTTATCTCACTAAGTATAATGTTTTCCAGTTGCATACATTTTGTTGTGAACAACAGGGTTAGTATTTCATTTTTACCACTGTGTACTATTCCATGGAGTACATATAGCATAATTTTTTTAAAGATTTATGTATTTATTTGAAAGTCAGAGTTACACAGAGAGAGAAGGAGAGGCAGAGAGGGAGAGAGAGAGAGGGAGAGAGAGATAGAGAGAGAGAGGTCTTCCATCCATTTGTTCACTCCCCAATTGGCCACAATGGCTGGAGCTGTGTCGATCCACAGCCAGAAGCCAGGAGCTTCTTTTGGGTCTCCTTAAGGGTGCAGGGACCAAAGGACTTGGGCCATCTTCTACTGCTTTCCCAGACCATAGCAGAGAGCTGGCTAGGAAGTGGAACAGCCAGAACTTGGTTTTGCTGGATTCAGTTGGCTAGTATTTTATTGAGGATTTGTGAATCTATATTCATCTGGAAAATTGTTCTATAGTTCTCTTTCTCTGCTGTATCATTTTCTGATTTAAGAATTAAGGTGATGCTGGCTTCATAGAAGGAGTTTGGAAGGATAACCTCCATTTCAATTACTTTGAATAGCTTGAGAAGAACTGGAATTAGTTCTTCTTTAAATGGTAGATTTCAGCAGTGAAGCTATTCAGTCCTGTGCCCTTCTTTGTTGGGAGGGTCTTTAATACTGATTTAATCTTTGTCTTGGTTCTAGGTCTGTTTAGGTTTTCTATGTCTTCATGACTCAATTTTGGTACATTGTACTTTTCTAGAAATCTATCCATTTCTTCTAGATTCCCCAGTTTGTTGGCATACAACCCTTTGTAGTAATTCCTGATGATTCTTTTTATTTCTGTGGTATCTGTTGTTACATTTCCTTTTTCATTTCTGGTTTTATTAATTTGTATCTTCTCTCCCTTTCTCTCACTCACTCTCTCTCTCTCTCTCTCTTTTTTTCTTTTGGTAGTTAGGCAAATGGTATTTCAGTTTTTTTTTTTCTTTTTTCAAAAAAACAACTCTTCATTTCATTGATGTATTTTTTATTTTAATTTTATTTATTTCTTTCTTAACTTTAGTTATTTATTTCCTCCTACTAGTTTGGGGTTTGGTTTGTTGTTCATTTTCTAGGTCCTTGAGATGCATTGGTATTTAATTTATTTGGTGCCTTTCCAATTCCTTGATGTAGGCACCAATTGCTATAAACTCCCTCTTAACACTATTTTTGCTGTATCTCGTACTTTTTTTTTTTTTTTTTTTTTTTGACAGGCAGAGTGGACAGTGAGAGAGAGAGACAGAGAGAAAGGTCTTCTTTTTGCCGTTGGGTCAACCTCCAATGGCCACTGCGGCTGGCGCACTGCGGCTGGCGCGCTGTGCCAATCCGAAGGCAGGAGCCAAGTGCTTCTCCTGGTCTCCCATGAGGCTACAGGGCCCAAGCACTTGGGCCATCCTCCACTGCACTCCTGGGCCACAGCAGAGAGCTGGCCTGGAAGAGGGGCAACCAGGACAGAATCCGGCGCCCCGACTGGGACTAGAACCTGGTGTGCCGGCGCCGCAAGGTGGAGGATTAGCCTATTGAGCTGCAGCACTGGCTATCCCGTACTTTTGATATGATGTGTCATCAACTTCATTCATTTCCAGAAAAATTTTTATTTTTACTGGGAGATTTTCTGCCTTCACGTTCTTTCATAGTATGAAAAAGGTGACACCCAAGTTCGATGTGGTAAATCTCTTTTTTTTAAATTCAAATGGGCACATTTGATTAGCCCTGTTGACATAATCTCACCTTCACTTTCTCTCCCTCAAGGCAGCAAATGGTTGGGCACTAGCCCCAGTGGGTGGGATATTCATCTGTGCTGCCACAAGAACTATACAAAGGATCTGTGCAGTCCTCAATGTGAGCAGAAACCCTGCAGCAGTGACCACCCCAGGCAGTCAGGGAGCCTCGAGTGTATGGAGCTGCCTACAACATCTGCCCAGAAACTCAGCCACAACCTGTGCCCCACCGCCCCATGCAGCCACATTGTTCCCACAGTCCCAGCACACAAGGCTCCCGCAGCATGGGGCACCAAGGATCCACTCTGCCCTGCCAGTCCATCCAGTCTACAAAGATATGAGAGCTCCCAGACCCAGTCGCTCGTGGATACTCCACCCAGGCAGCCTAAGCCCCAGAGTCTGTGATGTGCTGAGAGGCTGGGGGCACCTCACGGTACTACATGGGCGCTCAGTCTCCTGTTAATCCTCCCAGCCAGTTTCAGTTGTCTCCTCTTGGCTGTTGTTGGGCACTGGACACAGCTGGTGCAGCTGTTATGTCTGCCCAAAATGGCACCCACCCTCAGCTAGTTGCAGGCAGCCATGAGGGGGTTGCAGAGAGACAAACTGTGTAATCATCCTTCTAGTTTGGCAGGTACACTGTCCCCCACAGGGCTCCAGGCCTGACTCATGCCAGGCTCTCCCTGCAGCTTTATGTGCAGTGGCTTTTGCGGCTGCAGTGTGGTCTCACCTTACTCTCCAAAGCCGATGCTGAGGCTCCTGACTGCTGGGCTCCTGTGCTGTGTCTGTGCTCATGCTGTGCATCCAACCCTCCCCGTGGATCCACAGCATCCCTCTGATCTCGGTGGAGTTTCCACTGTACTTTTCTCCCTAACTCCTTTTCAAAAGATGTTATCTATTTATTTATTTATTGAGAGGTAGAGCTACTTACAGAGAAAGAGAGAGACAGAGAGACAGGTCTTGAATCTGCTGATTCCCTCCCCAAATGGCCACAGCAGCCAGAGCTTAGCCAATTGGAAGCCATTAGCCAGCAGCTTCCTACAGGTCTGCCACACAGGTGCAGAGGCCGAAAGCACTGGGCCCATCCTCCACTGCTTTCCCAGGCACGCCAGCAGAGAGCTGGATCCAAAGTGGAGCAGCCGGGACACCAACCAGCACCCATTTGGAACACCAGCACCACAGGTGGAGGCCCCGCCCACTATGCCACAGTGCTGCCTCCTACTCCCAAAC
The DNA here is from genome assembly GCF_964237555.1 of Oryctolagus cuniculus. Classification (NCBI taxonomy): domain Eukaryota; kingdom Metazoa; phylum Chordata; class Mammalia; order Lagomorpha; family Leporidae; genus Oryctolagus; species Oryctolagus cuniculus. The sequence continues at coordinate 97,875,399 of NC_091436.1, forward strand.
CCTTCCCTGAGATTGCACTCCCTCCACTTTTTTAGAACTATTTTCTCCTAATCTTGAGCAGTAAGCCCCCTCCGTATTCTGCCATCTTCCAATCCCTCTGTGATTTAAAAATTAAGATAGGTTTTAGCAATCCACTTAAACAGGAGATGACTGAATAAGGAAAATTCATATCCATAATGCCTGACCTTGTGTGCTAACTGGAAAAGCCACATGATCATTTTGAATGGGAGCCTCTATGCCACTGCTGAATAATGGGGACATGACTGTTCACCTCTTCAAGTGGAAGAAATACAGCATAACACTGAGAATAATAATATGAGAGTACTTCTAAAAACTCATGGAAACCATACATGATTTTAATGGTTTTTTTTTTTTTGCACCAAGATAATTTTTCCATTTTCCCAAACTTGTTAAAGTACTCTTATTATTACTTATAGTAATAATTCTTATAACCCTCCCACTTTTCTGTATCTTCCTCAGGTGGTGATAGTTTCATTGTAGAAATTGTCCATTTACTTGGTTAAATGTATTCTTTCATTTTTTTGGCAGTGATTCTCAATGGAATTTCTTTCCTATTCTAGTTTATTATTGACATATAAAAATGCTAGTGATTAGCCAGCACCGTGGCTCACTAGGCTAATCCTCTGCCTGTGGCACCAGCATACCGGGTTCTAGTCCCGGTTGGGGTGCCAGATTCTGTCCCGGTTGCTCCTCTTCCAGTCCAGCTCTCTGCTATGGCCCGGGAAGGCAGTGCAGGATGGCCCAAGTGCTTGGGCCCTGCAGCCGCATGGGAGACCAGGAGGAAGCACCTGGCTCCTGGCCTTGGATTGGCGCAGCACGCAGGACGCAGCGCACCAGCCGTATTGGACATTTGGGGGGTGAACCAACGGAAGGAAGACCTTTCTCTCTGTCTCTCTCTCTCACTATCTAACTCTGCCTGTCAAAAAAAAAAAAAAAAAGTGCTAGTGATTTCTGTATGTTGATTTTGTATCCTGAAACATTACTGAAATTGTTCTAGTTCTGCTGTAGCAGAATCCCAGAACATCACCTGTTATCTCCGTAGTCACAGCAGGAACTCAAGTACTTGAGGTGCCAGCTGCTGCCTCCAGGGTGCACATTTAGCAGGAAGCTGGATCAGAAGCATAGTGGCTGGGACTCAAAGGAAGCCCTCTGCTACGTGATGCTGGTATTTCAAATGGTGGCTTACGCTTGTGTGCCCATAAAGACTTGCACCTTGTGCAGACTTATTTTCTGGTGTGACGTATGGTTTATTCTGGAGAATGTTCCACGTGTGATTGGAGGATAAGTATGGTGCAGGTCTCAGATGAATG